>NC_042622.1:101303884-101626777 GCF_901001135.1 Rhinatrema bivittatum | reverse complement strand
ACATTTTGTAATTCTTCCTTAAGTTAAAGCTAAGCTAAACATTTCCATTTGTACAATTTCTCTTTTGTTCCCATTTAAAATAATTCTTCCTTGAGCATTATACAAGTGCCACTTCATCCCTTTCTCACCCCTAATATATTAATCACAGCCTGTGTGCTAACAGAATCAAAATAGGAAGATGCTTTTTATATTATGGGTGCTGATCAATCTATTTTCCTAACATTTCATATATTTTAAAGAAAGACATATACACATACATTGGATGCATTGTTATAGATGTAAGTAGGGATTGAAGTAATACAAGTTTGAAACTTATGAACAGTAATGCTAATCGGAAGGCTTCAATCCCAAATACTGTCCATTTCAGATTCATTCATAATTCAGTAGTACTTTCCTTATTCAGTTATCTTAAAAACAAAACAACCTCTCTAAAGTGAGAGTGCATCTTACATTCACTCCCTTTGTGCTTGGATCAGAAAGGGCTGAGCATTCTGACTGCAAACTCATAAGGAATTTTCTTCAGAAATTTAAATATCACTGGGGGAATAAGTTTGTAAGGGGGACATGATTGTCTAGGGATGGGAGGCAAAATGGGCCGTAGGAAAGAAAAAAAATTATAAAGAAACAATCCCATATCTATCATTTATTCTTCAATCCTAGTTTTTATAAAACCAAAAAAAATACTGGTATTGGGGCATAGTCGTATAGTAAATGATGGCAAATACAGACCTAAATGATCCATCCAGTCTGCCCAGCAAGTTATTTAGAGTAGTAACTGTTGCTTCTTGCAGGTTACCCCATATCTTCTGTTAAGAGTAAAACTTCTGACTCACGCTGTATGCAAGTGTGTTCTCTTTCAAACAGAGTAATGAAAAGTTTCTAAAATAATCAGCAGTTAGAAACAAGTGGTAGCTGGAGCCATCCTGCTGTTCTCTTTAGCTGTAGGTAATATTGCATTGTGTACTTTGCAAAACAGCAAATTCTTCCATCATACACATGATTACAACACACAAAGAAGCATATAAATTGAGAATCAATAGACTGCTGCACTTGTCTACCTACTGCAGTATTGCAGATCAGATTTTGTTCTGGCTTTCCTACCACTTGTAACATTTCGGCCAGCCGTGGGAAGGCCCTGCAATCAGCCGCACCTACCTGGAGCACTGCCGAGACCAGGACGCCGCCATGTCTCACCTGATCCTCTGCCTTTCCTAGGTGTGCACGCACTGCTGCTTGTTATAGAGCCCGTGATGGGAAAGTCCCTATGGCATGTCCCAATGAAATTATACACTGGAGCTATTTAAACACCGGCAAGACAACAGACTGATGGCTCAGCAACAGATCCTCCTGTCTTCCAGTGCATGTTGCAACCTTCCATGCCTCTTTTTTTCACATAAACTGTTTATTATCTTCCAATCAACTATACAAAAGCATTATAAAACAAACATAGTAATTAGACAACCACACCCCTTCCCCCTCCTTCCCTCCCTACAGACTCTACGTTACAAAGGATCAACATATAGTGTTGTAACTTGGTATTAGGTGAGGTATATAAAACTGGCAGTACTAGTTATAGAGAGTCCATTCCACAAAAGTGGTACTAAAGACCTGTAGGTCCGACGTGTAATCATAAGTTTAATGTCCTCTGGTAACGTTTGTATAAAGGGAGTCCAGCTTCTGGTAAATTGCTGTAGATACGATGACATCTTTATCTGTATCAATTGTGATTCCAAACACAACACCTCAACCAGTTTTTTATGCCAGAGGGCGTCTGTAGGAGACTCAGTTAAACCAATTCAACAGGATACACTGTTTCCCCACCAGGCAACACTTAAACAGAAACATATTCCCCTCCTTACCCAATCTTACATTATTGGAATCTAAACCCAAAAGACATATCGCTCCCATACACTGTGTAAAGAGGTTCCTCACCATCTACTTAAGGATAGAAAAATAGTTTCCCAGAAGAGATGAATCTGTGCACACTCCCATAATCCATGACTCAAGGTGGCATCCTTGTGCCCACACTTAAAACAATTACCATGTTCTGCTATACCAGCTTTAAAAGCTTGCAATGGATAGTATATCATTGTGTATAATTTGAAATTTTAATTTCCTAAGTACTACTGATTCAAATCTTCTATATAGAGAATTGATACAGACAAAATTGTCATCAACAACTTCTAACCGCAAATTTCTACTCCAGATTGCTGCCAAAGAATGCAGGATCCCATAAGATTAAATGGAATGTAGAAATTTGTACAACCCTGACAGTGTATAGGTCTTTCTAATGCTCAAAAAATAAAATCTTTGAAAGGCCCCTGAAGTGTAAGGAGTAGATTGTAAATGAAAGAGAGAAGTTATAAAACTCTTAATTTGTAAGTAAGCGAGGTAGTCTTGTGATTAGAATCTCAGTTTAGATACAAAGTAATCAAAGGAGTGAACATATTTAGTCTGTAGGTTAATGAAGGGTGATACTAATGGTGCTCATTGCTTGTCGTGTGCTTTATAAATAGTCATAGTCTCCCCAGGTGAAAACTGAGGATTGCCCCTAAGTGGCAATAAAAAGGACCTTTTCCGTGGAAGGTTCAAATGAGTTCTTAATACTTCCATGCAACTCGGGAAGCTCTAACCCAAAATAGTGAGATAGATGTAGTGGGAGATCGTTCCTCAGGGAATGAAGTATAAAAGGCAATGAAAATGGAGCTGCCCATGATTTTTCTAATTCCAAATTCTTATCCAGTCGCTCACATACCTCAAATTACAAGCAGTGTTATAGAAATGAACACTGGAAAACCCAACCCCTCCATGCTCTTTATGTACCATCAGCTTTTGTAAAGACTCTTGGCCTTTTTCCCCTCCAAGCAAACCTTGACCAAGTTCGTAATAGTCCCAGAACCTCCCTGTGTAGTAAAATAATTGGGATCATGTGTAAGACATTCAAAGGTTTCGGGAGCAGCATCATTTTTATAAGCACTATCCGGCCCATGAGTGAGACTAGAAAATGCATCTGTTTCTCACATGTTGCCTGAAATACTTTCAAGAGAGGAATGATACTCAGAGAGTACCACATATGTGGGTCCTTATGAATTTAAAGATCTATGTACTTAATTCTATCATGTTCCCACTTCTACTTGGACAAATTTTCCTCTGTTCGTAGGTTACCCAAAATATCTAAAGCTTCAGATTTGTCCAGATTTAACCTCAAGCCAGAGATGCTTCCAAATAATGAAAATATCTCCCATGTGTTGTGCATATAGTCTCTGGCTTTCGGCAGAAAGAGTAAAATATCATCTGCAAGCAATTTTAAAGAAAGGTGAACTGGTTGTGCCCTCTGCCTTAGTCATCAGTTCGTTCAACCTCACCACCAAAGGTTCAAGTGTTAATATAAATAGCAAAGGAGATAAGGGACAGCCCTGTCTAGTTCCCCTTTTCAAGAGAAAGGGCTGAGAAAAAAACTCATTCACCCACACCTGGGCCTCAGAGTTAGAATAAAGAACCCAAATAGCATCATAAATTGGGCCCTGAAACCCATATATAGGCAAAAGCGATTGTAGATAGGACCAAGAGACCCTATCAAATGCCTTTTCTGCATCAAATCTTATCAGGATAGGATCCTTAATTCCCACCTGTTGCCAGTTTTCCAATAAGGTTAGAACTCTCTGAACATTCAAAGCAGTTTTCTGACCATGTTCAAAACCCACCTGTCCCGCTGAAATAAAGTTAGGTAAAATCATCTTCAGTCTGTTTGCATTTACTTTAGCATATAGCTTACTATCTAAATTCAGCAATGAGAGAGGTCGATAAGATGTAACCAAAGTAGGATCCTTCCCAGGCTTCAGCAGCACTATTATATTAGCACTCGTCAAGGAGTCAGGCATCTAGTCTTTCTGTATCATAGCTTCGAATAACATTTTTAAGCCCGTTGCTATATGCCCTTTGAGTATTTTATAGAAATAAGCTGTTAAGCCAACCGGGCCAGGGGACTTTATTAGGGAAAGCTCCATAATTGTATTTCTTGGATATGCAGTGGCCTATTCAAGGAGTCCAATTGTAAAGGAGATAACTTATGTAAGACCACCCACTGCATAAACCTCTCCAGATTATCTGCATTACTATCCTCAGCTTCATATAAAGTCTGAGAACATTCCCGAAATGCCTTAATTATCCCCTGCGGAGAAGTAAGATAAGCGCCCCCTGTGTCCCAAATCTGAGTAATAAAGGAAGATGTAGACTTAGTCTTCACCAGATTTTTTTAGCATCCTTCCTGGCTTATTGCTATACAAAAAAAACTTGTGCTTCAGATTAGAAAGGGATGAGGAGGCCGTTTGATGTAATTTGTCATAAAGCATTTTAAAGGCAGGCCAAAAGCCCCTCTTAAGCTGTTGGGAGTTTTCTGTGGTTAACTGTTGTTGGAGAGAATGAGTCAGGTTTGTAAGAGAGAATATCCCGATTCAGTTCTTTTTTTTTTTTCCTCATGATAATGTATCTAATAATTTCACCCCATAAAACCACCTTTGCAGTTTCCCAGAATAAAATTGGGTCTTCCATATGCTGGTTATTGTTATGAGCATAATCCATTTTATAGCCAAAAATTTCTCAAACTCTTTATTTTTAATCAGCCATCTAGGCATCCTTCATTCAGATTTCTTGGAATAAGGGGCTACATTTTCCAAAACACAGGAGATTGAAACACTGATGATATCGGATCATAGTCCAATCTCTGATTTCAAATGGGAGAAATAATGTAATGATATTAAAAGGAAATCGATCCTAGTTTTAGTGTCATGAGGCTCTGGCTATATAAGTGAAACCTAACTCACCCGGGTGCAATATTCTCCAAGAATCTAAAAGCTGTAAGTTCTCATACAAGAATGGAATGCCCTTGCCCCTGTGCATACATGGAGGAGAAGAATGTGATTGCCTGTCCAAAGCTGTGTCCACTATGGAATTAAAATGTCCTCCCACCACCAATGGAGTATTTCCCAGTAAATCGAGAACTGTAACAAGTTTAGTAAAAATAAATAAATAAATGCATGTTTTCATGTTTATTAGAGGTATATACTGAAGCTAGCCAAATCAGCTTTCCAAAAAGGGATCCACTAAAAGCTACAACCCTGCCTTGGGGATCAGTAATAATCTGAGATAGATTAAAAGTTAAGAACATAAGAACATAAGAAATTGCCATGCTGGGTCAGACCAAGGGTCCATCAAGCCCAGCATCCTGTTTCCAACAGAGGCCAAACCAGGCCACAAGAACCTGGCAATTACCCAAACACTAAGAAGATCCCATGCTACTGATGCAATTAATAGCAGTGGCTATTTCCTAAGTAAACTTGATTAATAGCAGTTAATGGACTTCTCTAAGAACTTATCCAAACCTTTTTTGAACCCAGCTACACTAACTGCACCAACCACATCCTCTGGCAACAAATTCCAGAGTTCTACTGTGCGTTGAGTGAAAAAGAATTTTCTCTGATTAGTCTTAAATGTGCTACTTGCTAACTTCATGGAATGCCCCCTAGTCCTTCTATTTTTCGAAAGTGTAAATAACCGAATCACATCTACTCGTTCAAGACCTCTCATGATCTTAAAGACCTCTATCATATCCCCCCTCAGCCGTCTCTTCTCCAAGCTGAACAGCCCTAACCTCTTCAGCCTTTCCTCATAGGGGAGCTGTTCCATCCCTTTATCATTTTGGTTGCCCTTCTCTGTACCTTCTCCATCGCAACTATATCTGTTTTGAGATGCGGCGACCAGAATTGTACACAGTATTCAAGGTGCGGTCTCACCATGAAGCGATATAGAGGCATTATGACATTTTCCATTCTATTAACCATTCCCTTCCTAATAATTCCTAACATTATGTTTGCTTTTTTGACTGCTGCAGCACACTGAGCCGACTGTTGGTTTTCCCCCATGATCTAGTTTAAAAGCTGCTCTGTCTTTTTTTAAATGTTAGCAATAGCAGCCTGCATCAGAATAGGCTGTCCCATCCCCAGAATGTTCCCCGGTTTCTAACAAATCTAAAACCCTCTTCCTTGCACAGTCATCTTATCCATACATTGAGACTCTGGAGCTCAAGCCTGTCTCTGGAGTCCTGTGCATGGAATAGGGAGCATTTCTGAGAATGCAACCCTAGATTTTCTGGATTGCACATTCCTACCTAAGAGCCTAAATTTAGTCTCCAGAACTTCCCTCTTGCACCTTTCTATGTTATTGTCACCCACGTATACCACAACAGTCAACTTCTTCCCAGCACTCTCTAAAATCTTATGTAGGTGTTGCATGAGGTCCACTTTGCACTAGGCAAGCAAGTTACCAAGAAATCGTCACACCCATATACCACCCAGTTATCTACATTCCTATTTATTTATTGATTGATCACTTAAAAGTCTAAGAAATTTACCTCACATACATACGGTATTAGTCTCCAAACAGAAAAGACAATACTGGATTACAATACAATTACTACAATTACAATACAGGATTATTCCAGTTCTGTATTAATAGACATGTATTTATTTATTTTAAGCTTTAAATACCACCTAAACAAAAAACAATGTATTAGGCAGTTTACATATATCATCTTATGCATGTACACAAAGACATACCATAACATAAAAATAGCCAAATCAATACAATTAATAAAATCATGTAATCATATCGGGAACTGCCTATATTGAAATATGCACATTGCTCTAAATCCCCTCACAGCTAGGAAATTAAAATGAAAGATTCCCATAAGCTTCCTGATATAAATAAGTACACTTAGCAAGGAATTCCATAATATTGGGCTGATGACAGAAAATGCCCCAGATCAGTTTTCTTACCAAGCGACTCTGTTTCAAAGGAGGATCAGTCAATTACAGATCATTAGTTGATTATAAAGCCCAAAAGAGAACACATCTAATCAATACTGAAATCTGTGCATGGACTAAGCCTTAGATTACATCAAAGACGTGGTCCAATAATAATCAAATCACCCACCAAAATGGCCATTCTAGCCCTTCCCTTCTGGACTCACAGCCCTGGAGTCACATCCTCTATGCGAGAAATTAAAGCATCACCTGAAGGAGAGCTACAGGATCACTCCCTGCCAATCCAAGGTGATTGTCTCCTGCCAGGTAATCGTGCTCCTCCAAATCAACACAAGAGCTTCTTGACTGGAGTTGGGGCTGCTCTGTCTCTGAAGGTCTCCTCTGTTTACCTTTCTGTTTGCCTCAGCTCTTCCAAGTCTGCCGTTCTCTGAGAGCCAGGAGCTCTTTATACCAGGTGCCCACATATAACCTCTCTCCAAAGGGTAGATAATCATACTCGTGGCACTCGGGCTAAAGACTGGATAGCCTCCAACTAGCTTCTGTACTTTTATCTGCATCTTAATTTTATCGAGTTGGTAGAGTTTTAAAAACTGATTAAGGAATAGGTTTTTAAATTTGACAAGGGGTTTTAAAATATTTATTTGGTGCCTTTTAAATCTAGGAAGGTCCACATTCAGACACAGTACGGCTAACAAAGTTAGCTAGATAAACTTAAACGGCTACCTTTGGAAGTATATTCAATAGTGAAACCGCATTATTGAATATAGCCAGCTATACTAAGGTTAACCAGCTAACTACAGTCTCCTAACTTTAGGACAGCTCTTTGATCCAACCAGACTTAACCGGCTGAATCATAATTCTATTTTACAAGACTGGAGAGGGACCCCGCGTGGAAGTGAGGTATAGGGCATGCTGGGCAGGCTCAGTATGCCTAATCAAAGTTTTAGGCACACAGTGTGAGGACTAACATTCTGCTGTCCTCTGAGAATTCCTGTTATAGGTAAGCAACTCAGCTTTATCCCTAAATGCACACAATTTTTGCACTTGAAAATAAATACTAACCTTAAAAGGTAACACACAATGGGGTAGATTTTAAAACCCCTGCGCGCCGGCGCGCCTATAGCCCCAGGACGCGCGTGAGTCCCAGGGATTCATAAAAGGGGTGGGAGGGGGTGTGTCCAGAGTAGGGTTGGTCCGGAGGTGTGACTGTTCGGGGGCAGGCTGGGAGGGCGGTCCCAAGTCCCCCGGCACTGCAGCCTGTGCCGGGGGATGCCGGGGCGGCGCACGCAAGTTACGCCTGCTTCAGGCAGGCGTAACTTGCCCAACAAAGGTAAGGGGGGGATTTAGGTAGGGCTGAGGGGTGGGGTAGTAGGGGAAGGAAGGCAAAGGTGGGGGGACGCGGAAGGAAAGTTCCCTCCGAGGCCGCTCTGATTTCGGAGCGGCCTCGGAGGGAACGGAGGCAGGCTGCGCGGTTCAGCGCGCGCAGGCTGCCAATTTTGCACAGCCTTGCGCACTCCAACCCCGGATTTTATAAGATACGCGCGGCTACGCGCGTATCGTATAAAATCTGGTGTACTTTTGTTCGCGCGCGCGTATGTTTTTAAAATCTACCTCAGCATGCATAGCCAGTAAAATTTTAATCTTTGAAGAAAATTTTTTTTTCAAGTTTTAATTTCTATCCTAGCAAGTCTAACTTAACCATCAGTAGATGAAGGTTCCTCAGTCAGCATTTTCTCTGGATTCAGTTGTTTATTCATTCAAAAAATAGAGAGTAGGGGATAGTCCATAAAGTCACTAAGTAGCACATTTAAAGCAAATTGGAGAAAATACTTTTTCACGCAATGTACAATGAAGCTCGATATCATTGCCGGAGAATATGGTAAAGGCTGTTAATATAGCTGGATTTTAAAAAGTTTTAGACAAGTTTCTTGAAGAAAACTTATAAACCATTATTAACCAGCTTGACTTGAGAAAAGCCACTGCTTATCCCTTAGTGTAAGCAACATGGAATCTATCTACTATTCAATCCTGCCAGGTACTTGTGACCTGGATTGGCCACATTTGGAAATAGGATAGTTGGCTTGAATGAACCCTTGGTCTAACCCAGTATAGCATGTAACTCTGTCGAAGGAAGTGGACACTTGTGGCTGTGGTGTGGTTAAGAACATAAGAAAATGCCATACTGGGTCAGACCAAGGGTCCATCAAGCCCAGCATCCTGTTTCCAACAGTGGCCAATCCAGGTCATAAGAACCTGGCAAGTACCCAAAAACTAAGTCTATTCCATGTTACTGTTGCTAATGGCAGTGGCTATTCTCTAAGGGGCGGATTTTCATACTCCGCGAATAGGCCTACTTTTGTTTGCGCTCCAGGCGCAAACAAAAGTACGCTGGATTTTAGTAGATACGCGTGGAGCCGCGCGTATCTGCTAAAAACCTGGATCGGCGCACGCAAGGCTATCGATTTTGTATAGCCGGCGCGCGCCGAGCCGCGCAGCCTACCCCCGTTCCCTCCGAGGCCGCTCCGAAATCGGAGCGGCCTCGGAGGGAACTTCCTTTTGCCCTCCCCTCACCTTCCCCTCCCTTCCCCTACCTAACCCACCCACCCGGCCCTGTCTAAGCCCCCACCTTACCTTTGTCGGGGGATTTACGCCTCCCTCCGGGAGGGCCAGCGGGCCTCTTACGCGCCGGGCCGCGACCTGGGGGCGGGTACGGAGGGCGCGGCCATGCCCCCTGACCGCCCCGGGCCGTAGCCACGCCCCCCGTACCCACCCCGAAAACGCTGCCGACACGCCCCGAAAACGCCGCGACGACCGGGACCGCCCCCGACATGCCCCCTCGGAGAACCCCGGGACTTACGCGAGTCCCGGGGCTCTGCGCGCGCCGGTAGGCCTATGTAAAATAGGCGCACCGGCGCGCAGGGCCCTGCTCGCGTAAATCCGGGCGGATTTACGCGAGCAGGGCTCTTAAAATCCGCCCCTAAGTGAACTTAATAGCAGGTAATGGACTTCTCCTCCAAGAACTTATCCAATCCTTTTTTAAACACAGCTATACTAACTGCACTGACCACATCCCCTGGTAACAAATTCCAGAGTTTAATTGTGCGTTGAGTAAAAAAGAACGTTCTCCGATTAGTTTTAAATTAGTTTTAAATTAGTTTTTAACTAATTTAAAAACTAAGAGGTCTCGACAACAAAAAAGGTCACCTTCTGATTCTGCTGGACCTCTCTGCAGCCTTCGACACAGTGGATCACAAAATTCTGCTTTCCAACCTTGAATCTATTGGGCTTGCTGGCAAAACTCTTAGTTGGTTTACTTCCTTCCTTAATAACAGATTTTTCAAAGTTTCTTACAACAATTCATCTTCAAGCCCTATCCCCCTCGAAACAGGTGTACCTCAGGGATCGGCTCTATCTCCCATTTTATTCAACATCTACCTTATTCCTTTATGCCATCTCTTATCAAGCCTTGACATAACTTATTACATGTATGCCGATGACATACAAATTCTTGTTCCAATCTCCTCTACGATAGAAGATGCCATGTCAAAAGCAGCCTCTCACCTTGATGCAATCAGAAACATGTTAATCCACCTCAAATTATGCTTAAATATGAGCAAAACTGAATGTATCCCAATTAACAGAAAAAACCTTGGATTAAAAACAATACCACCCTTTCACTTCGATAAGACCCTCATCCAACTTAAAGAAAACGTGAAAGACCTGGGTTTTTGGTTAGACATTGATCTAAATTACAAAAAACACATCTCTACAAAAATTAAAGAAGGCTTTCATAAACTTCAAATAATCAAACACCTAAAACCTCTTCTTCACCCTCACGATTTAAAAACCGTACTTCAAGCCCTCATCTTTTCCAGTTTGGATTACTGCAACTCCCTTTTGATTGGTTTACCAAAATCATCTTTGAGGCCCTTGCAGCTACTTCAGAATGCTGCTGCCAGATTTCTAACGGGTAAAAGCAAATATGATCACATTACCCCTGTCCTCAACCAATTACAATGGCTCCCAATAGAAAAAAGAATTGAATACAAAGTTCTTTCATTGATCCACAATGCAATCTACAAAGCCGACTACACTGCCTTTGATGACATTATACACATACTTCGCCCTCAACGCACAACAAGAACCTCTAGTAAACTTCAACTTGTGATTCCCTCACTCCCAAATGCCAAACTATCCTCCATCAGAAACAGAGCCTTCTCCATCATCGGACCAAAACTATGGAATTCACTACCCCACTTCCTCACCGCGCAAGAAAACTCAAAATCCTTCAAAAAAGAACTAAAGTCTTGGCTTCTCAACCATTCTCTTAAGGACAACTCTCAATAACTTTATACTATAATCCCTTAACTGCCAACTTTAAATATTCCATTTGGACAATCTCTACTGACTCAAGCCACTGATGCCTCCTTTTTGAAGAACCCAGTTATCTCTGCCTATCTATTCAGTGTATCTACCCTGTTTACACTATGTTCTTTGTTTATATCTCTTCTTTTGGTGCCATTTCCCACTATTGTTAAATTTAAAGTTTAATATCTTTCAATGTAACAAGTTGTTCTATATGTAAACCGGAGTGAAGGCAACTATGCTATACCTCGGTATATAAAAAAAATGCTAAATAAATAAATAAATAAATAAATAAATGTGCCCCATGCTAACTTCATGGAGTGCCCCCTAGTCTTTCTACTATCCGAAAGAGTAAATAACCGATTCACATCTACCCGTTCTAGACTTCTCATGATTTTAAACACCTCTATCATATCCCCCCTCAGTCGTCTCTTCTCCAAGCTGAAAAGTCCTAACCTCTTTAGTCTTTCCTCGTAGGGAAGCTGTTCCATTCCCCTTATCATTTTGGTAGCCCTTCTCTGTACCTTCTCCATCGCAATTATATCTTTTTTGAGATGCGGCGACCAGAACTGTACACAGTATTCAAGGTGTGGTCTCACCATGGAGCGATACAGAGGCATTATGACATTTTCCGTTTTATTCACCATTCCCTTTCTAATAATTCCCAACATTCTGTTTGCTTTTTTGACTGCCGCAGCACACTGAACCGACGATTTCAATGTGTTATCCACTATGACACCTAGATCTCTTTCTTGGGTTGTAGCACCTAATATGGAACCTAACATTGTGTAATTATAGCATGGGTTATTTTTCCCTATATGCATTACCTTGCACTTATCCACATTAAATTTCATCTGCCATTTGGATGCCCAATTTTCCAGCCTCACAAGGTCTTCCTGCAATTTATCACAATCTGTTTGTGCTACCTAGTGAGTGAGCTCGCTTAAACCCATGCTGGCAGCTGGTGGAGAAGCCCATAGGCAGGACTGGCTGGAACTTCACCTGTACTGCAGGTTGAGCCCTTGGGTTCTGGCGACTGGCAGTTGGGTCCTAGGGCTATCTTGAGCAAGAGTCGTGGCAGACAGCAGAATGGATAACAGGCCAGAGGGTGGGGCAATCTATAGATAGCAGAACGGGTAACAAACCAGAGGTCGGGGCAGGCAGCAGACAACGGAAGGTCAGGTGGCAGATCAGAATCAGGTAGTCAGTCCGAGACAAATAGGACAGACGAGGGACAAGGCCAACAGGACAAGCACGAAGGGAACAAGCAGGGCCAAGGAACAAGGATGAACAGGCAAGGAATTAGACAAGGAACAGAGCATGGAGGAGGCTAGGACAAGACAGGGAACAACAGAACAAGGCTCAAGGCAAGAACGAGACAAGGATATGAACGCGCACTGGAATAGAAGGGCACCAGGAGACTTAATTCTGAGTCACTAGCTGGTTGCAAAGGAGTTCCTTAAATACTCATGGAGGATGTGATGACATCAGCTAGCACCACGGGAAGACCCGGCTAGGGGACCTATAAAGGAAGAACAAATTTACAGGACGTTCTGTCCCGAGTCCTTGGAACAGCATGTTGCCGGAGTTGCTTCAGATCAGAAGTGAGGAACTTAAATAGTAGTTCTTATGTAATTTATGAGTTGCAATGATTTTTTTTTTAAAGATATGCTGTTTTACTCATTTTAAAATTGGACTTTCATATTTGAAATTATAGAATTCCTTAGAATCATTATCGAGGAATAAAAGCATAGTTTTAAAAACGTAAAAGTAAGCTCCTTCAAGATCTTTCTATTTGATTATGTGCTCTCATAACATATTAAAATAAGGTCAATGTGTTCTGCACCATGTAAGAAATTTCATAAGAATCTATACTGATATTTCTACTGAGAATATTCTACTGTTATTCTTTTTCAGGTAGAATGCTATTTCTGTCTCTAAATATCTAGTTTGTCATGCCTTTTGAATGAATGTTTCAGCAACACATTCGGCTGACTCTGTATCTTGTAAAATAGAAAAGAAATGGCTGTAAAACTGCATGTGATCTGACTTTTAGTTCAGCATCCCGGAAGTCTGTAGTGCATAAGTTACCTTTAGTTATTGCGGTAAACTCCAGGAATTCATAGTATCTTTTTCTGAGAAGAATAATTTCCACCAGGAAAAAAGCCAGACTAATTAATTGCAACTTAGTCCCCTAAACAAATCCATAGCAATAAACTCAAAACTCACGTCTTCCATCTAGCCTGCTTGTAAAGCCCCATGTGGGTTACTTCCTACTGTCTCTGTACTGCTGCATATGGTTATCCTGAAAACAAATTGGAAGCCGATCCAAGGTTGCTGTATGGCTATCCTGAGACAGAAATGGCTTGTCAGTCTTCCTGATAAGGGTGCCAAAATAAATGCATGTACAAACACACAAGCTAAGATTAAAATTGATGTATTTACTAGATTTTTTTTATTAATAAAATAGTATTATATATTTTATCCCAGGACAAGCAGGATGCTAGTCCTCACATATGGGTGACATCAGTAATGGAGCCCTATGTACGGAAAACTTCTTTAAAAGTTTCTATGAAACTTTTGAATGGCACCGGAGTGCCTACTGAGCATGCCCAGCATGCTATGATATTCCCTGCCACAGGGGTCTCTCTTCAGTCTTCTTTTTTCCGCGAAGTGGTTAGCCTCGCGGTTTGATTGGAGTCTGAGGTGAATTTTCATCTCCAAAAAATTCGGAAAATTTCAAAAAATATTACCTTCACCATAGGGGTTTTCCCATTTCCCATTTGGCGGTAACTTTTTTCTCTTTCGATTCCCGGCTGGGAACGATAAAATTCGGGTTTTCGCCGTCGACGGCCGTCCGGCGCCATGGCCTCCGGGTTTAAAAAGTGCCCGAATTGCTCTAGAACAATGTCGATTACCGACCCGCATTTTGAATGTGTTCTTTGCCTAGGCAAGGATCACAACATTCAGGCATGTTCATCTTGTGCTGAAATGACCACTAAGGGTCGGCGACTTAGGGCCGAAAAGATGGAGCAGCTTTTTTCAGTTCAGCTGCTTCCAAGACCGTCCACTTCGGCTCAGTCTTCGCCATCGGCCTCGGTTCGGCAACTGCTATTAAAAAAGAAACTCCCGGCTGCGGGAGACGCTTCCACTCCATCCCCGTCGATTTCATCGAAGGCATCCACTTCAGGAAGCGACAAACAGCCTGAGAAGCATCGACATCGACGACGGCGGGAGTCGGTGTCTGGAGACACTACCACAGGTACGGCCTCTCCGGCAAAGAAAACCCGGACGGAAGCAGAGGCTCCAAGGCCTACTGATGGGCGATCCCCACCGATATCGGTGCCGGGTTCCGAACCTCCTCAGGGCCCTGAGGAGGAATCGGCATCGCCAACACCGCCTCCCTCCACAGCTGCTCTGTTTTCACCAGCTGTGCGAGTGGAACTTGACTCCCTCATACGTCAAGCGGTGCAACAGGCTCTCCGAGACGCAATTCCACCATCGATGCCGATTCCACAACCATCGATGCCCATCTCTGCACCAACGATTCCGGGGTCATCGACGATGCCGCGGGAACCGACATCGATTCCAACCCCGGTGCATTCACCGATACCACATACGCCCCCTCCGATTCCGTCTTCGGTGCCACCGATGCCCATGCCGGTGCCCTCACCAGGAAGGCCGATTCCAGCACCGATTACTCAGGAAGATGTTCCCATTCTGCACCCAGTTTTCAACAAATTGGACACACTACTGGGGATCTTGACAAGACAAGTACCACAGGATCCACTTCCAGGCCCTTCAGGGGTACCGGGGCCCCCTAGGCCACACTCACCTGTAAAAGCGTCAGTTCCTTACCCCAGGCCACAGGATGAACCGGATGATTCCAATTCTGAATATTCTTTGGAGGAAGATTTATTCTCGGAACCATCTCCAACTGAGGATCACAGAAAGTCTCCACCTGAAGACCTCTCCTTTACAAATTTTGTTAGGGAAATGGCTGACACCATTCCATTCCCTATACAAACAGAGGTGGATCAGAGACAAAAGACTTTGGAAGTCTTACAGTTTGTAGACCCTCCAAAGGAGATGTTGGCAATCCCAGTTCATGAAGTCTTACAGGAACTTCAACACAGAATCTGGGAGCATCCAAGTTCTGTCTCACCGGTTAACAAACGAGCTGAAGCCACGTACTTGGTACAACCAACTCCAGGATTCCAAAGGACACAACTGCCCCACCAATCAGTGGTGGTAGAATCCGCCCAAAAGAAGGCAAAGAGACAAAAATCTCATGCTTCAGTGCCACCTGGGAAAGAGAGTAGGTTGTTAGACAACCTAGGCAGAAAAGTTTTCCAGGGTTCCATGCTGGTATCAAAAATTACATCTTACCAGCTGTACATGAACCAATACCAAAGGAACCTTTGGAAACAGGTTCAGGAACTTTCTCTTGCCCTTCCGGATCAATACCAAGAGGCATTTCAAACACTTGTACATAAAGGCCTTGACTCTGGCAAACACGAAGTCAGAGCAACTTACGACTGTTTTGAGACAGCAGCAAGGTTGTCAGCATCAGCTATAGCGGCAAGACGATGGGCATGGCTGAAAGCCTCGGATCTTCGCCCAGAAGTCCAAGATCATTTGTCTGATCTACCATGCTTAGGGGATAATCTCTTCGGAGACAAGATAAAAGAAGCTGTAGCGACACTTAAAGACCACTCGGAGACGTTAAAGCAATTGTCGTCTCAGCCTCAGGAGTCACAGGCCTCTTCTAGAAAGTTTCCAAGAAGAGACACTCGACGGCCTTACTATCGCCAACGTAGATACTACCCCCCAGCAGGTAGACAAAGACCTAGCCGCCCAGCACAACGCCAGCAGCCTAGGCAAAGGCAGCCGAGGGCTCAGCCACCTCCACAAACGACAGCCACTTCTGGTTTCTGAACATCCCCAGAGAGCAGCAGCATAAATCCGTTCCCAGAAATACCTGTAGGAGGCCGCATTCAACACTTCCTCAGCAATTGGGGCCTCCATCACCACCGACCAGTGGGTGTTATCCATCACAACTCACGGTTACAGGTTGGATTTCTCAACTACCCCTATAGAGAATCCACCACTTCACTCTCACTCAATAAATCAACACTCCATAATTCTTCAAACAGAATTATCCACCCTTCTGAGAGCCAGGGCCATAGAACCAGTTCCTGGTCCTCAAAAGGGCAGAGGATTCTACTCTCGATATTTCCTCATTCCAAAGAAAACAGGAGGCCTTCGTCCTATCCTAGACCTCAGGAATCTCAACAAATTTCTCAAAAAAGAAAAATTCAGAATGGTATCCCTAGGCTCCATTCTACCTCTTCTTCAAAGGGGAGATTGGCTCTGCTCTCTGGATCTTCAAGATGCCTACGCTCACATCCCCATCTACCCTCCTCATCGCCAGTACCTGCGATTTCGGGTACTAGATCAACACTTTCAATACAGAGTGCTGCCATTCGGCCTCGCATCAGCACCAAGAGTATTCACGAAATGCATGGCTGCAGCAGTGGCACACCTACACAAACAAAAAGTGCACGTGTTTCCTTATCTGGACGATTGGCTCATCAAAAGTCATTCAAAAGAAGGTGCTGTCACTTCCCTCAAGCTCACCATCCAAGTCCTTCATTCCTTGGGATTTCTCATCAACTACCAGAAATCCCATCTGTCACCAACTCATCTACTACAGTTCATAAGTGCAGAGCTAAACACTACGCTAGCGACTGCTTTTCTACCAAGAGACCGTGCTCAGACACTTGTCCTCTTATCTCACGATCTCCGCAACCGATTCAAGGTGACAGCTCACCAGTGCCTCATTCTTCTAGGGCACATGGCTTCCACGGTTCATGTAACTCCCATGGCCAGACTGACCATGCGACTTCTACAATGGACACTCAAGACACAGTGGATACAAGCCACTCAACCAATGTCCACTCCTATTTACATCACACCAGAGCTCAAAGCTGCACTTCTCTGGTGGACGTTAATGCCCAACCTGCTCAAAGGTCTACCTTTTCAGCAACCAGTTCCACAAGTGACGTTGACTACAGATGCATCCACCTTAGGGTGGGGAGCGCATATTGGTCATCTAAAGACACAGGGCAAGTGGACACGACTCGAAGCCACTTTTCAGATAAACTTCCTAGAGCTTCGAGCTATACGCTATGCGCTGCATGCATTCAAAGACTGCCTATCACACAAGACTGTTTTAATCCAAACGGACAACACAGTAGCCATGTGGTACATCAACAAACAAGGAGGGACAGGTTCGTACCTTCTTTGTCAAGAAGCAGCACAAATTTGGGACTGGGCCCTGACACATTCAATTCTTCTACGGGCCACCTACCTAGCGGGCATCCACAACACAGTGGCGGATCGCCTCAGTCGTCAGTTCCAACCACACGAATGGTCCTTGGATCCAACAATAGCATCCAAGATCTTCCAGCGCTGGGGACAACCCACGATAGATCTCTTTGCATCCCAGCTCAACTGCAAGGTGAACAATTACTGCTCTCTACTCCGACAGCAGAACAGCCTACCAAAGGACGCATTTGCTCGCCATTGGAACTCAAGCCTGTTATACGCGTATCCTCCGATACCACTTATAACCAAAACACTAGTGAAGCTACAACAGGAAAAGGGGACTATGATACTCATAGCCCCATATTGGCCTCGACAAGTATGGTTCCCCACACTGCTAGATCTCTCAGTCAGGGATCCCATTCGCCTGGGAGTAGCTCCCAATCTCATAACTCAGGAACAGGGTCAGTTGCGCCACCCCAACCTTCAATCCCTGTCCCTGACAGCATGGATGTTGAAAGCTTGATCTTACAGCCATTCAACCTCCCATCCGCTATATCTCAAGTACTTATAGCTGCACGTAAACCTTCCACTAGAAAGAATTATTCCTACAAATGGAAACGGTTTACGCTGTGATGCACTCAGCAGGATTTAGATCCTTTCACTTGTCCCACTACATCGCTACTTGATTACCTTTACCATCTTTCAAACTCTGGTCTAAAGACATCATCTGTAAGGGTACACTTAAGTGCAATCTCAGCTTACCATAATAAGCTGGACGACGCTCCTATCTCCACACAGCCTCTCGTCAGTACATTCATGAGAGGCCTAACTCACATTAAACCTCCAGTTCATTCCCCAAGCATACAATGGGATCTGAACGTAGTACTCACTAGACTTATGCGTTCTCCCTTTGAACCCATAAGTAACTGTGACCTTAAATACCGGTATTTCTCATAGCCATCACTTCGGCCAGAAGGGTCAGTGAATTACAAGCACTAGTCACATACGAACCTTTTACAAAGTTCTTACATGACAGGGTAGTCCTCCGGACACATCCAAAGTTCCTTCCTAAGATTGTCACGGAATTTCACTTAAATCAATCCATAGTTTTACCTACATTCTTTCCTAGGCCTCATTCCCATCAAGGTGAAAGAGCCCTACATACGTTGGACTGTAAGCGTGCGCTCTCCTTCTATTTAAACCGCACTACAGCCCAAAGAAAATCCAGTCAGCTGTTTGTATCCTATGATCCAAACAAACCAGGCAAAGCAGTGGGTAAGCATACTCTGTCAAAATGGCTAGCAGATTGCATACAATTTTGTTATGAAAAAGCAGGCCTTACTCTTCAAGGGCGAGTAAACGCACACTCAGTCAGAGCAATGTCAGCCTCAGTAGCACACCTTCGCTCTGTGCCTATTCTGGACATTTGTAAAGCAGCAACATGGAGTTCGCTTCACACCTTTGCAGCTCACTTCTGTTTAGACAAGGAAGGAAGACAAGATTCAGCATATGGACAATCCGTCTTAAAGAACTTGTTTCCAGTATAATCCCAACTCCTTCTACATCCAACCTGCTGTGATTTCGGCTGATTCATTTCAATAACAATACCTTACGGTTACTTCAGCACAAAATGACTCAGCCTCTAGCTTGCTAATCACCCATATGTGAGGACTAGCATCCTGCTTGTCCTGGGATAAAGCAAAATTGCTTACCTTGTAATAGGTGTTATCCCAGGACAGCAGGATGTAGTCCTCACGAAACCCACCCGCCACCCCGCGGAGTTGGGTTCGATACGTTTATTATTTTATTTTTGGCTAACGCTAATTGCTACAAAACAAGACTGAAGAGAGACCCCTGTGGCAGGGAATATCATAGCATGCTGGGCATGCTCAGTAGGCACTCCGGTGCCATTCAAAAGTTTCATAGAAACTTTTAAAGAAGTTTTCCGTACATAGGGCTCCATTACTGATGTCACCCATATGTGAGGACTACATCCTGCTGTCCTGGGATAACACCTATTACAAGGTAAGCAATTTTGCTTTGCCCACTGTGTTGTACTTTACTTTTTAATGTACATTTGGAAAACGAGACAAATTAGAAATTATCTAATTTACAAGAACTGCTTCTGAGAAAGCCCAGTGGCTTAGGCTTTAGCACCATGTGCAGGTGATCTGGGTTTGGATTCCCCATCCATCAGGGTTTCTTGGACTTCGGTGTGCCACAGAGTGATAAATTATGGGGAGAGGGAATATAACTGTCTATATTGTGGTAAGTGTGCATTGGAGTAGGTGACTCTCCAGTTCTCAGGTTGGTGAAGGGGAGGAAAAACCCTCTTATATTTTGCATCCTTAAAATTCCAAGCCTAGTAACATGCCATTAGCAAGCTAATGGAGCAGCTCCTATGTGTATAGGTATATTTTCAGTGAATACTCTTTCTTTTTTCAAGTCGACGATTATTTAAAAAATAAATGTAAACACGACATCAACCAACAGTTGGTTCAAATATCTTAGGAATTTTCAAAACAAGATCCCATTAAACAAGATCCCGTTATTTATACATTGGGTGCAATGGTTTATAGACCTTCATACCATCCCGCGTTCTTTTGAGCATCTCTGCTCTTTGTTTAAGCCGCTTGTGGGATCGTCTTTAATCATAGGTCTTTTTCACGCGTATCAAAAAAAATTTTTCCTTTTTGTTTTTTCCGAAAAAGACCTATGATTAAAGACGATCCCACAAGCGACTTAAACAAAGAGCAGAGACACTCAAAAGACCGCGGGATGGTATGAAGGTCTATAAACCATTGCACCTGATGTATAAATAACGGGATCTTGTTTAAAGGGATCTTGTTTTGAAAATTCATAAGATATTTGAACCAACTGTTGGTTGACATCATGTTTACATTTATGTATATTTTCATACATGTTTGCTCTGCTCTTATTACTCCACCCTGTGACATGATTTCTTTCATAAGTAAAAAAAAACCAAACAAAAACACACTTTTCCATCAATAAGTTGGCTGAATTAGCCATGACATGTGAGTGATGTCATCTGGTGGCACCAAATGGCCTCGTCTCTGCTAATTAGTAGAGCTTTTAACTCTACTGAGCATGTGTGGGAGTTCCCATATGGGCATTGCCTCATGGGCTCTTCAGTCATTTTTTTTGTCCAAGTACTGCATGAACATGTACTCAGTCTCTCCATTCTTTCTTTCTCTGAATTCTCAACTTGTTACAATTTTTTCTTCAGTCTACTTTACTTTCAAGTTGCCTTGCTGCCTCTGCAGCACCCACTTTTCAGTGCTAAACAAAAAAAAAATAAGATTTTGCCTCTTGAACATGTCTGGCAAAAACAAACCCTCTGTGAGTGGATTCAACAACTGAATCTGTGGTAAGGTAATGTTCTTCACTGATGATCACATGCTGTGCTATCGATGCCATGGGCTGAACCATGATCAGGTAAACTACTTCACCTGTGGACAGATGACCCTGTGTTCTCAGTGTTCCAGAACTTGTAAGATCAAGTTGCTGCATAAATCTCTTCAGAGTCACAGCAGATTATCTTCCCACAGTGCAATGTCGTCTATCTTGCTGTTTAAATAGTTGAGCAAGAGCTCCTCAAAAACTCCCCCCCCCCATCAGCACAGGGGATCAAGTAGTGCAAGCTGCCCTGAGTCAAGGAACAAGCAGCATCTCTGGGGCCATTGGAGCTTGCCTTGAGGAAACATAAATCCTCAAAGTGTACTGCATTGGCACTGTCAACACACATTGTATCAGCATCAGTGATGCAACAGGTTTCAACACCATCAGTGCAAGGTATGTCAACTTGGTCAACTCATGGCGCATTGATGCACATGACACACCGGTGCAATCGATGCATCAAAGCCCTCAGTTCATGGGGCCCACATGTCTGCACCTTGATGCATCAATGCTACTATGCTCGCAGTGCACATGACCCATCGAAGAACAGCACAAGAACACACTGCGAAGAAGCTCCTTCCAGACCGACAATCCCAATGCAGCAAATGAATGCTTCAAAAAAACATCCCCACTCTGCCCCAGCTTCAACTCAGTTCAAAGGAAACCACTTACAATTAAAGAAACATTTCTATGCAGCTTCCAGTCATTCAACTCCTTTGAAGCACAAGGCTCCTATAGTGCGGCAATCAATGCACCAAGCCCTCAAGCAGTTATCATGCTACATTATCTACATAACTTTTTGCCGGTCACCCTAGATTAGGTACAGAAGGGGATTTGTTGCTTCTGCCCCGTCCAGTTCCAAGAATCCTCACATTTTCTGCTGTGGGCTGGAAAGAAGCGCTTAACATTAGCAGCTAAAAGAGAAACATCTTTATTCAAGGAAATGGGATATCCCAGGCGTGTGCAGGTCACTTGAACAGTCAAAGATTGATGCAGACTCAGATTGTTACTGATACAATAGGCTAAATAGGTCATCAGCTCTTACTTGCACACCAATGAGTTAGCTACTTAGTTAATATAAGATTTCCTAATTGGTTGGCATTATCATTTTATCTCATATATGCTAATAAGATAGGATTCTTGTAAGTCATGTGATTTCTTGTAAATTGAGCCCAGAAAGCAGAAACAAAACTCAGTGATGACGCTTAAAATACATTTCTACCTTTTACATAATTTTTAGCATTCTCCTAGGACAAGCAGGATGGTAGTCCTCACATATGGGTGACATCATCAGATGGAGCCTGGCACGGAAAACGTGTGTCAAAGTTTCTAGAACTTTGACTGGCACACTGATCATGCCTAACATGCCCTAATCCACGTGTCTACACAGGGTTCCTTTTCAGTCTCTTTTTTTCCCACGGAGCTTTCACCTCGAAGTGTTGGAGTTTGTGCTCTTTTCTTCTGGAAAACTTTCCACTGTGGGATTTTTTTCATTCTTTTCCTGCGCCAGGTCCCTCTCTGTTCTCCCTGCTTAGTTAATCCCTGCTGTGTGGTAAGTTGTTTTTTTTTTCTCTTTTCGTTTCGTGATCTGTTCCCGCAGCGGTGGTGCTTCGGTGTTCGCCAGTCATTGACCATTTCACTGCTATCATTATGGCATCGTCGGGTTTTTGTAAGTACCACCAGTGCCCCCGGATTATGGCTATCACAAATCCACATGATGTGTGCATCCTTTGTCTGGGGCATCCTATGATGTTAGGGGGTGTCCTTTTTGTGACCAAATGACCCCCCCAAGTGCCAGCATGCCCGCCTTGATAAGATGAAGAAGCTGTTCAGCTCGAAGAAACCCGAGCCTTCGATGTCCGTGTTTGTCATCAACGCCAAGGGATCAGCAGCAACCAGTGGACACCGATCTCTCAACATCGGCCCCTCCACCGGTGCCGCTAAAAGAGGAGATGGTGGATCAGATATCTTTGGTATTCTCCAGGTCGAGGGTGTTTGGATCTTCGACTTCCATCTGGGTGCTAAGGAAAGACCAAGCTGAGTACCAAGCAAAAGCTTGTAAACTTCACCACCAGTCTCCGGTGCACAGAGCTGGGCTCTAGTTGGCATTGTTTCTTGCTGCGATGCCCCCGAAGCATCCCTGTGGCGAGGAGGTTGTACCCTTCATCGATGCTGGGGGTCCAAGGCAGTTCCCACCTATCCTGGTGTCAGGTAACAACCTCCTTCGTGCCTCCAAGAAGGATCAGGCCACTCCTTTTCCTCCATCCCAGCCAGTCCTGGCGTCTGTGGCCTTCGAGGAGGAGCACAGGATAAAACTAGCCATGGATAGAGTCCTACGGGGAATCGAGCAGTTGCCGCCACTGGGGCTGGTTTCCACGATCTCCCTGCTGGAGCCATTGTTGGAGCAGCTCAATGTCGTCCTGGGCGCTCTCCCGACCCAGCTGGTGGCAGTGCCCCAAGGGCCATCCTTGCTTCCTCCAACCGATGCCATCCTTGTTTATGCTCCTCCGATGAGGAATCCATTGGGGCCAGCGGCATCATTGTGCCCCCCCCCCCCCCCGCCCCACAGCCAGCGTTGCTGGGTCCGCCTGCAGAATTATTGGTGCCATCGGCAGCATTGTAGCCATCTCTGCATTCAGTGCCTAGGCCTCGGGCCATAGGCAGAACCCACGGGCGTTTGTCCCATGGTTTTTAGTGAGGATGCCGCCCCTTATGACCTCTATGGGGATGATGCCATCTCTGACTCCTCTTCAGAGGATGTTGATGGCCTCCTCTTGGACCCATATCCTCTGGAGGAACATCGGAGGTCCCCGCCTGAGTTTCTAAAAAGAGAAATATTAAAGATGGTTTCTCTGGGCACCCTGTTTCTCCTCCTGCAAAAAGGGGACTGGCTATACTCCTCAATTTAAAAGATGCCTATATCCACATTGAGATCTTCTGCAATCACAGGAAGTATTTCAGGTTTGTGGTGGGTGAGTGCCACTTCCAGTACAGTGTTGCAGTGTTGCCCTTTGGTCTGGCCTCTGCACCACGCGTCTTCACCAAATGTCTGGCTGTGGTGGGGGTGCCCCATCGATGATTGAGAGTGCAAGTCTTCCCCTACCTGGACAGCTGGTTGGTCAAGAGCCCTATCCAGGCGGGTGTGACATGGTCCCTGCATTTAACTGTCCAGGTGTTGGAATCACTGGGGTTCGTTATCAAATTCCCAAAGTCTCATCTACGCCCGTCGCCTCTGCTGGACTTTATTGGCACTCTGTTAGACACGGCTCAGGTGAAGGCCTTCCTGCTCCGTGCCAGGGTCCTTACCTTGGCATTCATTGTGGGATTTGTGCAACAGAGTCAGCAGGTCTCAGCGTGGCAAATGTTGCATCTATTGGGCCATATGGCTGCAACAGTGCGTGTTTGCACATGCGCAGAGCCCAGTGGACCATGAGGTCCAAGTGGCAACAAGCCACCCAGGGCCTCCAGGTACGCATCTGCATTACTCTGCCCCTCCGGGGCATTGTGGGGGAGTCTCTCTAATTTGGTGCAGGGACTGACGTTTCAAACTCCCCCTCCCTAAATAGTTCTCACTATGGATGCGTCTAACTTAGAGTGGAGCCCCCAGTACCCAGGGCTGGTAGTCTGCCCAGGAAGCACAATGCCAAATCAACTACCTGGAGCTACAAATGATCAAATACGCTCTCTGAGTCTTCAGGGATCAGCTAGCCAATAAGGTAATCCTGATCCAAACCAACAGCCAGGTGGTGACATGGTACATCAACAAACAGGGGGACACGAGATCATTCCTCCTGTGCCAGGAAGCGGTCCAGATCTGGTCTTGGGCCCTATCCCAAGGGAAGGTGCTCCAAGCCACGTATCTGTGGGAATGGAGAACGTGGTAGCAGACAGCTTATGTTGAACCTTTTCTTCCAGGGAAGGAGCATAAAGTACTGGATGTGCTGAGGAGGAAGATCAGAGCCATGGGTAATGTCAGTGGCCCACTTGCGTGGAGTTCCTCTCGTGGAGATCTTCAAGGCTGCAACATTGAGGTCTCTTTACATGTTTGCCTCTCATTATTGCCTAAATAGGGATGGTCAGCATGACAGTAGTTTTGGCCAGTCCATCCTCCAGAATCTTTCAGCTTAAAACCCAACTCTTCCTGCCTAGGGCCCTCTTTTTGGGTTCAGTGTTGTTGTGGCCATTGGCACTTTGGTTAGGTGTCTGTTGGTCCTTTTTTTGGGAACAGCCTGCAGCTAGGAATTCACCCATTTGTGAGGACTACCATCCTGCTTGTCCTCTGAAAAAGCAGAGTTGCTTACCTGTAACAGGTGTTCTTCTAGGACAGCAGGATGTTAGTCCTCACGAAACCCGCCCGCCCGCCTCACCATGGAGTTAGGTTTCTCCTCTGTTTATTTTTTTTTCGTAATTTTATGTTACGAGACTGAAGAGGGACCCCGCGTGGATGCGGGGATTAGGGCATGCTGGGCATGCTCAGTGTGCCAGTCAAAGTTCTAGAAACTTTGAACCAAGTTTTCTGTGCCAGGCTCTATCTGATGATGTCACCCATATGTGAGGACTAACATCCTGCTGTCCTAGGAGAACACCTGTTACAGGTAAGCGTCTCTGCTTTTCAGAAGCCTTGAATAGTTTTCCAAGTCTGAGAGATACCTTTTACAGGTGCATTTTTTATAAGAACTTTGTGGAGTGCCCTCACACTTCAAGATTACTGGTGGAGGGCTTCCAGTTGGAGGCACCAGACCCATTATGTTCCATATTACTGCTCACCTCCAGTAGACCTCCTCTTATGGAGCAGGAATTTGTTCTTGTCTCCACAGAGGATGTTCACTTCCTACACCAGGTCAGAGGACACATTAGTCACTCAACCAGATTGTAGATGTGGTAAAACATTTCTTTACCTCTTTGACTAAGGAGACAGAAGGAACTAACTATCCTTTCTTCTCCACTTTCACTACAGCGGCCTCAGACCGGAGTCCCAGTTTCAACTATTGGAATGAACACATCATCAGAAATTTTGCTACAGAGTTCTTCATCATCCCAGTCAATTGTAGCAAATTCAAGTGAGTCAAAGGTGACAGACAAAGGCATTTCTGCTTCAGAGCAATTGGAAAAAATCCATCACAGTGGAAAAAAACAATATTGGCCAAAAAAGCTACTTTCCTAAAAAGATATCTCAATGCCGCAGTAAGGGTAAGTATACAATCAATTTCAAAGACATCTATTAACATACAGTCATAAAAAGTTCTTATTAGCTTAAACAATTTATATTGAATCAGATCAACTGTTAATCTGTTTACAGTCAAGTACAAAACAATTTACATATCTCCTTAATCATTGGGGTCCCGAATTAGTAAGTCCACACCACTCGATGCAGAAGAGGGTTCTACAAGTATACCTTCTGACCCACTTGTAGATCCTCCTGACTGTACATCACTCCTGGAGGACCTATCTTATTCAAAATTTGTGGAAAAGGGAAAGACAAAGATAGAGACCCCCCGGTTGGAAGTCTTTGGTCAACTCCAAATATTGGACATTACATCAGAACCAGCGGCTTTGCCAGTCCATGACATTCTGAAACAGTTACAGATGAAAATGTGGGAAACTCCTATTTCTGGCATTTCTATGGCAAGAAAGCTGGGTCTCAAGTTTAGAGTTCAAAAGTCACTGGGGTTTGGAGTCTTCCAACTACCTCATCAGTCTGTCATTGTCAAGTCTGCCCTGAAAAAGGCAAAAAAGGCAAGAATTAATTTGAATTCACCTCCAAAGACCATAGGCTACTAGACAATTTTGTAAAGAAAGTATTTCCGAGCTCCATGCTTATCACTCATGACTGCATTTAAAAACTAAAGCCTTTTCTACAACCTGCAGATGGCAATACTTATTACCTCCAACCACCATTGGATGTTGAGGACTGCATAAGACAACATATTTGTTCTGAGTGGTTTGATTTCATCTCATTTACAGTACCTTATCAGCCTCCATTGGAACTTAATGTCTGCTATGGTTTAGAGCCAGTAGCATTTGAGACTGTTCATGAGAAGTTGATGGACCTCCCTTGTCTGGGGGACAATCTTTTTGGCAAAAAACTCAGAGAAATGATTGCTCAAATAAAAGAACAAAATGTGATTGTCCAATCCCTTTCAAAAGTCTCTGAGCAGCCTTCTTCAAGATACTTCTTCTTTTCCTACAAAAGGCCATATTTTTAGAGATGTCCATTCCATCCTTTTCAAAAGTACCGCCTCCCGCTTCTTCTGGCTCAACGACAGCAACCACTTTTGGCTAGATCTCGGCAGTAGGAACATTATCAGCCTAAAACACAACAGGCTCAGCCTAAACCTGGGACCAGTTTTTGATCTCTCTAAGCACTCAGTAGCCCTCTGGGGGGGGGGGGGGGGGGAAGGGGCAGAATCCAGGCCTTTTTGGATCCTTCTTGGATCAGGTCTTAAATATCATAGAGTCTGGATACTGTTTGCATTTCTCCCAGCTACCTTCACTTCCACCATACTCGACCTTCAATCTAGATCTGTCTCGCTTTACGTAGCTTTTTCTGGAGATGCAATCACTTCAACAATGGACAATAGAGCCAGTCCTCTCATCCTGACATGGCTTTTATTCCTATTTCAATATCCCCAAGAAACTGGGAGGATTTAGGCCCATTCTGGACAAACATCTATTCTGAGAGAAACTGAAAATGAATTCCCTCAGCACGATTCTCCTCTAAATCCAGAAAGGAGAATGGACGTGTTCTCTCGATCTGAAAGATATGTATGTTAATCCCTCCCCTCCCCTCCCAATGGTGCTGTTTTCACTTCAAGGTAGATTCTTCCATTATCAATACAAAGTTCTCCTATTTGGCATGTTGGCAACTCTAAGAATCTTCACTAAATGCCTCGCAGTAATAGTGGCACACCTGTGTTGCCAGAGGATTCAGATTTTCCTGTTCTTGGACAACTGACTATTCACAGCAACCTCTCAGAGAAAAAGTGTTGCTCTTTCTGCACAAGATGATCCATCTTCTACAAGATTTGGGATTTCTGATGATTTTGAGAAGTCTAATCTAGTGCCGACTCAGAGGATAAAATTCATGAATGGATAGACTCACTGCGTTTCTACAATCAGATTTCCAGAGAAATGGTGGGAGTTGCGCTGGTGGTTAAACACCCGCATGCTTCAAGATGAGGTTCTACTTCGTGCTATCCCCCATCAAGTAACCCTAGCAAATTATACCTCCATGGAAGGATGGGGCACCCACACAGGATCCTTTTGGAGCCAGGGCACTTGGTCGTTAAAGAAAAACCCTTTTCAGTCTGTTACAACTACAAGCAATTGGATACACTCTGCCAATGTTCAGACATTTTCTTTAAAAAGGAGATAGAGCAGCTTTTAAACTAGAACGAAGGGGAAAGCTGACAGTTGCTCAACAGTGCATGGTTCGGAGGGATGTATCTTCAAAGGATACTAATGATGCATTAGAATTAGGTCATCCCAACAGTGAGGTTCCAATAATAAGAAAAGTAGACCAAGTGCCTGTAATTAAAAACTCACCTGAGTTAAAATATTCCAATTTATCCCTATCAATTAAAAAGCAGAATGAAAATACAAACAAAAAACACACTTAGACTTCTGGCATTAACATACAAACATTTCAAAGAAGTAAGATGGGAGAATTTGAATGTATAGCAGTGAATAATGACATAGACTTAATTGGATTCTCAGAGTCATGGTGGAAGGAGGAAAACAAATGGGACAGTGCTATACCGGGATACAAACTATATCGCATTGACAGAGAGGAGCATCTGGGAGGTGGGGGTGGAGCTTTATGTCCAGGATGGCATAGAGTCCAAACGGATAAAGATCCTGCATAAGACTAAATGCACAATCAAATCTTTAAAGGGTAAAAATCCCTAGTGTGTTGGGGAAGAGTATAGAGATAGTATACTACCATCCACCTGGCCAAGATAGTGAAGACAGACAGTGAAATGCTACAAGAAATTAGGGAAGTTAATCAAATTGGTAGTGCCGTAATAATGGGAGACTAAATTACCCCAATATTGACTGAGTAAATGTAATATTGGGACATGCTAGAGAGATAAAGTTTCTGGACAGAATAAATGACAGTTTTATGGAGCAATTGGTTCAGGAACCAACGAGAAAGGGAGCAATTTTAGATCTAATTCTCAGTGGACCACAGGATTTGGTGAGAGAAGTAATGGTGGTGGGGCCATTTGGCAATAGTGATTATAATATGATCAAATTTGAATTAATGACCGGAAGTGGGACCGTAAGCAAATCCACGGCTCTAGTGCTAAACTTTCAAAAGGGAAACTTTGATAAAATGAGAAAAATGGTTAGAAAAAAACTGAAAGCAGTTACAAAGGTAAAAAGTGTGCAAGAGGCACAGTCCAGATGTATTCCAGACATTAAGAAAGGCGGAAGGAAGGCAAAACAATTACCGGCATGGTTAAAAGGTGAGGTGAAAGAAGCTATTTTAGCCAAAAGATCTTCATTCAAAAATTGGAAGAAGGGTCCAACAGAAGAAAATAGGATAAAGCATAAACGTTGGCAAGTTAAAAGTAAGACATTGATAAGATAGGCTAAGAGAGAATTTGAAAAGTTGGCCGTAGAGGCAAAAACTCTCAGTAAAAACTTTTAAAAATATATCCGAAGCAGAAAGCCTGCGAGGGAATTAGTTGGACCGTTAGATGATCGAGGAGTTAAAGGGGCACTTAGAGAAGATAAGGCCATCGCAGAAAGATTAAACTATTTCTTTGCTTCAGTATTTACTGAAGAGGATGTTGGGGAGATACCCGTTCCGGAGGTTTTTATGGGTAATGATTCAGATGGACTGAACCAAATCACAGAAAACCTAGAAGATGTGGTAGGCCTGATTGACAAACTGAAGAGTAGTAAATCACCTGAACCAGATGCTATACACCCCAGGTTTCTGAAGGAACTAAAAAATGAAATTTCAGATCTGTTAGTAAAAAATTGTAACCTATCATTAAAATCATCCATTGTACCTGAATTCTGGAGGGTGGCTAATGTAACCCCAATATTTAAAATGAGCTCCAGGGGCGATCCGGGAAACTACAGACCAGTTAGCCTGAATTCAGTGCTAGGAAAAATAGTGGAAAGTGTTCTAAACATCAAAATCACAGAACATATAGAAAGACATGGTTTAATGGAACAAAGTCAGCATGGCTTTACCCAAGGCAAGTCTTGCCTCACAAATCTGCTTCACTTTTTTGAAGGGGTTAATAAACATGTAGATAAAGGTGAACCAGTAGATGTAGTGTATTTGGATTTTCAGAAGGCATTTGACAAAGTTCCTCATGAGAGGTTTCTAGGAAAAGTAAAAAGTCATGGGATAGGTGGTGATGTCCTTTCGTGGATTGCAAACTGGCTAAAAGACAGGAAACAGAGAGAAGGATTAAATGGACAGTTTTCTCAGTGGAGAGGGGTGGGCAGTGGAGTACCTCAGGTATCTGTTCTGGGACCCGTGCTTTTCAATATATTTATAAATGATCTAGAAAGGAATACGATGAGTGAGGTAATCAAATTTGCAGATGATACAAAATGACTCAAAGTAATTAAATCTCAAGCAGATTGTGATAAATTGCAGGAGGACCTTGTGAGACTGGAAAATTGGGCATCCAGATGGCAGATGAAATTTATTGTGGATAAGTGCAAGGTAATGCATATAGGGAAAAATAACCCATGCTATAGTTACATGGTTACGTTCCATATTAGGAGCTACCACCCAGGAAAGAGATCTAGGCGTCATAGTGGATAATACATTGAAATTGTTGGCTCAGTGTGCTGCGGCAGTCAAAAAAGCAAACAATGTTAAGAATTATTAGGAAGGGAATGGTGAATAAAATGGAAAATGTCATAATGTCTCTGTATTGTTCCATGGTGAGACCGTACCTTGAATACTGTATACATTTCTGGTCACCGCATCTCAAAAAAGATACAGTTGCAATGGAGAATGTACAGAGAAGGGCGACCAAAATAATAAAGGGGATGGAACAGCTCTCCTATGAGGAAAGACTAAAGAGATTAGGGCTGTTCAGCTTGGAGAAGAGTCGGCTGAGGGGAGATATGATAGAGGTATTTCAAATCATGAGAGGTCTAGAACGGGTAAATGTGAATCAGTTATTTACTCTTTCAGATAATAGAAGGACTAGGGGGCACTCTATGAAGTTAGCATGTAGCACATTTAAAACTAATCAGAGAAAGTTTTTTCACTTAATGCACAATTAAACTCCTGAATTTCTTGCCAAGGGATATGATTAGTGCAGTTCATGTATCTGGGTTTAAAAAAGGTTTGGATAAGTTCTGGGAAGAGAAGTCCATTACCTGCTAGTAATTTGACTTAGAAAATAGCCACTGCTGCTTTTAGCATCAGTAGCATAGAATATACTTAGTTTTTGGGTACTTGCCAGGTACTTGTAGCCTGGATTGGCCACTGTTGGAAACAGGATGCTGGGCTTGATGGACCCTTGGTCTGACCTAGCATGGCATGTTCTTATGTTCTAAAGCAGCGCTTCTCAACCGGTGTGTCGCGACACACTAGTGTGTCGCCAAACACCGGCAGGGGTGTCGCGTCTCCCAGTGTCCCACTGCCCCATTGTACTTTCCTTCCCCCTTTTTCCAGCACCCGCGGTCCAATTGAAAGCCTCCTTTCTTCCTACCCCCTCTGCCCAATGGGAAGCCTCCTTCATTTTGCCTTCCCCCGCGCAGGCCAATCGGAAGCCTCCTCCCTGCCACCTGCCAGTGGGAGTAGGAAGAAGGGAGGAAGCCTTTGATTGGCCGGTGTGGCTGGCATGGCACTGCCTGGGAGTGGGGTGGGAGGAATAGCAGTGTAGAACCCCGACGAAGCAAGGCCGCTACGGGAGCCCATCCCCGTAGCGGTGAAGAGGAAAACCCGACCGCGACGGTGCAAGGCCGCTACGGGAGCCCATCCCCGTAGCGGTGACGAGAAAACCCGACCCCGACGGTGCAAGGCCGCTACGGGAGCCCATCCCCGTAGCGGTGAAGAGGAAAACCCGACCCCGACGGTGCAAGGCCGCTACGGGAGCCCATCCCCCCTAGCGGTGAAGAGGAAAACCCGACCCCTAGCGACGAAGAGGAAACCCGACCTCTGACTGAGGCGCCCATCCCTGTGGCGCCGAAAAAAGAAGGCCCGCCGGATTAACGCCACGGCGGAACCGGAGCCCATCCCTGCAGTGAAGGAAGAAGTTATTTTTGGTGAGAGCTGGTGTGTCTGTGTGTGAATGGGGGCCTGGGTGAGAGCTTGTGTGTGAATGGGGGCCTGGGTGAGAGCTTGTGTGTGAATGGGGGCCTGGGTGAGAGCTTGTGTGAGAATGGGGGCCTGGGTGAGAGCTTGTGTCTGAGGGTGTGAATGAATGCCTGGGTGAGAGCTTGTGTCTGAGGGTGTGAATGAATGCCTGTGTGAGAGCTTGTGTCTGTGGGTGTGATTGGATGCATGGGTGAAAGCTTGTGTCTGTGGGTGTGAATGGATGTCTGGGTGAGAGCTTGTGTCTGTGGGTGTGAATGGATGCCTGGGTGAGAGCTTGTGTCTGTGGGTGTGAATGGGTGCCTGGGTGAGAGCTTGTGTCTGAGGGTGTGAATGGGTGCTTGGGTGAGAGCTTGTGTGTAGGGGTGTGAATGGAAGCCTGGGTGAGAGCTGGTGTGAATGGGTGTAAGAGCTTTTGTGTGTGATTGAGAGCTTGTATATAAGAGAACATGAGTGTGATTGAGAGAGCGAGACTGGTCAGGGAGGTGATGTGTTTCTGGGTGAGAGAGAGAAACTGGTCAGGAAGATGACTGGTGTGAAAGAGACCGAGACTGGTCGTGGGGTCTAATTGGGGGTGTGTGTGTTGTGAGTGACTGGTTGTGGGTGCTAAGGAAGAAGATTGAGGACAGAGCTTCAGCGCCCTTGCTGCTTCTGGTTAGTGCTATTGGCCTGGAAGGGAAAGGAGTAGGAGAGTTGCTGGAGAAGGTAAGTAAAGGTGGCTTTTTAAATTTATTTTTCTTGATTGACTGCCATTTTAATTATTGGGTATTATGCGATGTCTGCTGTTTTGAAATATTTTATTGATATTTGGACATGTTTTAATAATTTTTATGAGTATTTAATTGAATATTATTCTGTTCAGCAGCTGTTTTGTAACATTTTTGGTATAACTTTACAATGATTTCTGTGTGGGGCTGTGTAGCAGCTTGGCTTATTCTGTTTTCCCAATAGGAAATGTTTTAGTGTTTAGGGCCTGGTTTAATAGTTGTATTTCTTAGATAGGGTTGTTACTGTTTGCATGTGTTCCGTAATACTGGTGTAACTTTGTGCAGGTTAGTTTGTGTGCATTATTGCAAATCCTGAGTCTGTTAGGTGCTATATTTCTCTTTCCATTTCTCCAGGTTCGCACTGTATGCAGAGTGGCTTTTTTGGTTTTCTGTTCCAGTTTCTGTCTCCATATTTATAATTTGTGTTTTTTCTGTACTTGGTGAAGGTCAGTTCTGGGTGTGTGACCAAAGTGAGGTATTTTACTAGCATGTAGTCATTTGTATCAATTTTATTTGATGTGTTTTCTCAATAGGATATGCATTAGTGGTAAATTACTGTCTTTTCATAAGGAAGGCTATTGTGCCTGGTAGTAAAGGGAGTTTGTTTTGCTTTTACTGAGATGTCATCAGAACCAGAATATCTTTTTTTTTGTATGGTGAGTTGTACGGGTAATGCCCTAGATCTGCTCTGCACTCATTGCTGAGGGTTGAGGGGATTCCTGTGGATGCAGAGTGCATGTTTACATTTAGCCCCGTGATGGTCACATGTTCAGTGTGTCACGCATGTGAGAACCATTTGTCAGGTGTGTCCCGGCCAAAAAAAGGTTGAGAACCACTGTTCTAAGGAACATCTTGATTCAAATCAACAACCAAGTTGCCATGTTTTGTCAACAAACAGGAAGGCACTGGATCATGGTGCCTTTGCCAGGAAGCCTTAAAGATTTGATAGTGGGCAATTAAGCTGCCTTACAAAGCATCTATCTCCCAGGGATCTCCAATACTCTGGCAGATCACCTCAGCAGTGTTTTGTCCATTAGAGTGGTCTCTACAACAATCAGCAGCCATAAATACTATTCAACCAGTGGACAAAATAGTACAGCTGTGCTATTTGTTCTAATTTTCTTGCTTTTTCTAGTACATGGAATTTGTTTAATTGTGGCAATTGCAGACTGCTTTTTCTTTTGTCAAGTTTTTCTTGATTATTAATTTTGAAATAAAGATAATTAAATATTGTTCAGCTTATGGAGTCTGACATTGGATCATCTATTCACATCGGAGCAGAATAGAAAAGCTCAACAAAATTTCTTCAATTTTACATAGCAATCTGTTTAGCTCAAGACACTTTACTGCTCAATTGGGGAACAAGCGTCATGTACAATTTTCCACTGATACTATTGATCACCAAAATAGTACAAAAGCTACTGTAAGAGTGCACCCACTTGATCCTCATAGTTCCAGCATGGCCTAGACAGATGTGGTTTACATATCTTGTACAACATTCCAGCAGCCGCCCCCCCCCCCCCCCCCCATACATCTAGGGACAGACTGTGCCTTCCTAACTCAAGACGAAGGAATATTGTAACAGCCTCAGCCATGGATGTTGAATGTTCAATCGCTAGTTTCTCTTTGTCCAGATTAAGTTGACTTATATAATAACCACCGCTATTATTAGCAATAGTAACATGGAATAGACTTACTTTTTGGGTACTTGCCAGGATCTTATGGCCTGGATTGGCCACTGTTGGAAACAGGATGCTGGGCTTGATGGACCCTTGGTCTGACCCAGTATGGCATATTCTTATGTTCTTATGTTCTAGAGACGTTAAAGATATAGTGGTTTCAACTAGAAAGCCCACAAGTAGAAAAACTATGCCTTTAAATGGAGAAAGTATTCCAAATGGTGTTATCAGAAAACCTTGGATCTGTTTTCTTGCAAGCCCAAGCATTTTCTAATATACTTGCTATTTCTTTCTAATTCGGGTCTTCTGTAAGAGTCGGGTACCTCTCAGCACCATAGCAGCTTACCATGTTATGATAGACAGTAAACCCATTTCTACTCATCCACTGGTTTCAGGATTTATGGAAGGTTTATGGCCTATGAGGCCTCCAGTGAAAAAACCCCTGGCCCTATGGGACTTGAATGTTGTCCTTTCTCAATTAATTAAGCCATCTTTTGAACCTTTAGAAATGGCTTCTCTTATGTTTTTGACATGGAAAGTAGTTTTCCTGACAGCAGTGGCTTTGGCTAGAAAATCCAAGCTCTTTTACTATCCACCATACATGCAATTCTTTCACAATAGGGTAGTGTTCCACACTCAGCCAAAGTTTGCAAATCACAGACGCTGTCAAAGCTCATCAAGTGAGAACTATTACCAGTTCTGTTACCCTTTATGAGAAGTACCCCTCGAAGAGATCTGCAAAGCTTCAACTTAGTTATCTGTTCACACCTTTACATCCCATTACTATCTGGGCAATCTCACAAGAGCTGACAGTAAATTTGGACAAGCAGTTTTGTGCAACCTTTTCATGCAGTAGTCTCAGTGGTAGAGTCTGGGTAGCTTACTTAATAAACGTTTTGCTGCAGCTTGGGACTCCCCACAAGTCATGGCTAATTCATCCTGCTTATAGCTAGAAAAAATGTTTGCTTACCGTAAACAGTGCTTTCCATAGTTAGCTGGATGAATTAGCCATGCTGTATGTCTGCCTGCCTTCCTGGAGTGTCAGTTACTTGGCTAGGATTAGCATTGTTATCAAATTAGGAGGCTCACAAGGCAATGCCCTTGCAGGAACTCTCACACATGCTTAGTAGAACAAAAAACTATTAACTAGAAGAGATGAGTCTGTTCAGTGCCACCAGATGATGTCACCCACATGTCATGGCTATTTCAGCCTGTTATTTATGGAAAACATCATTTACAGTAAGCAGACTTGCTTTTTTCCCAAATGTATGCCACTTTATTCTTTGCCCAAGGCCTAAGCTACCTAGATATCTGTGTATTCCATCATCTTGTGAATTTCCAAATTCTGCATTTATTAGATAGCTTGATCTGAGTTAGTCTTCCTAAATAAATATTCTGTAACTGAAATAGTAGAAAAGTAATCTCTTCCTTTTTCTAATTACTCCACCACTTGATTTCTTTAATTTTTTAATGGTTTGTATTAACAACTACAACCCATTCAGACTCCAGTACAGCAGGAAAATCAGCATTTCCCCATACTGCTCGATTTTTCTAATGATCACAAACAATGGGCCAGATTTTAAAAGGGTTATGTGCATAAGGTACACACGTAACCCTTTTAAAACCCCCCTGCGTGTGCCGAGCCTATTTTGCATAGGCTCGGCAGTGCGCACAAGCCCCGGGATGCAAAAAGGGGCAGTTGGGGGCGTGGCCAGGGGGCGTGGTTTCGGATCGGGGGCGTGTTCGGGGGCGTGTGGGCGATCCGGGGCATGGCCTGCCGCGCCGGCGCGCGTAAGTTACTACTGCCTGGAGGCAGTAGTAACTTTTCAGATAAAGGTAGGGGGGGGGGGTCTAGATAGGGCTGGGAGGGTGGATTAGGTAGGGGAAGGGAGGGGAAGGTGTGGGGGGGTGGAAGGAAAGTTCCCTCCGAGGCCATTTCGATTTTGGAGCGGCTTGGAGGGAACGGGCAGCATGCGCAAGTTGCACAAATGAGCACCCCCTTGCACGCGCTGACCCCGGATTTTATAAGATACGCGCGTATCTTATAAAATCCAGCGTACTTTTGTTCGCGCCTGATGCGCCAGCAAAAGTACGCGCGTGCGCTGTCTTTTAAAATGTACCCCAATGGTATTGAGATAGTCAAGTGGATGCTTTCATAGTCTCAATAAAATCCTTTTTTATTGCTTACTGTTGCATATTTTCTTAGCATTTAGAGGAATGTGCTTGTTTAATATTTGTCTCAAAAATGTTAGTTTCTGATTGAGTGATCAAAATTGTGACATCTAGTGCTGTGGTATATCATCAATTTTTTTTCAAGAATACGTGCCCTTTTGTGATTTACGGATTAGCCTAGCACTTTTTAACTCTTGTCCTTGAATATGACAGGTTAGAATTGTGTTTTCCCAAAAGAATGATGATAAGGTTCACTGAATTCTCCTGGTTTTAGGATTTTTGTTTTTATTTTGATATTTCTTTTGGGCTCTTGGATATGATGATGATCAGTTTCCAGAATGGTATAAATAACAAAAGTACCATGATGTATGGTTCTTGTTGACCTGATCTTGACAATTGCTGTACAAAGAACCTAATTATGCTATGTGAAATACAAGGTACACAATCATGCCATAGATGGTGGGAAGTATTTTGGACATGTTGACTGCCAGGTAGTTACAATGTTTGGTCTATAATGTTTTCCTTTCTCTTGCCTCTCACTAAGGTCTTTTAGAAAACATAAAATGCAAATACCCACTTGTGGCAGTTAACTATTACTGTAAATTTGCATGTGTGGAGAATTATTTAAAAATTGGGATAGAGTTCTAGTAGCTGAATTGGTCCAGGAGTAAACTAGAGTCTGGCAGTTGTACTGGGTGTTGCATGAACTTTGCCTTCTCCCCCCCACCCCCTCCAGCGCCCAACTGGATTATCCTGCTAACATAATTTTTGTACAGTTTGGTAGGCCATTCCATTTGGAATTTAACAGTACCTTACACATTACTTAAATTTATTATTTACTGCCAGAATGTACGATAGCGAAAAATAGTCAGTATTAAGTGTATTGCACTTCATGTGGCATATGATGCTGGAGCAAACTTTATTCAGAAAAAGTGGATTGCCGAAAAATTAAGTGGAAGTGAAAGCTGGGTTCAGTGGACCTGAGGCAAGACTGCTGAGTGTTTTAGGGAATTTGGTGACAGTTGACCACTAACATTGTTTCAAGAAAGCCAAAAGATTATTGAAAATTCCAGCAACAAGAAGGAAAAAAAACTTTCCAGGTGGCATGAAGATTTTGGGTAAGAGGAGGAAAAAAGTTGATAGAGGAACAATTTGTTATCAAGTTAGAGCTGGTATTCAGATGTTTCATGTTATTTCAAAACTATTGAAAACTGAAACTCATATCTAAGACAGGCTCTGGCTAGCGAAATGGTTACACATTTCAAATGAAGAGAATTTCCTTCATTTAGAGCCTTCTGACAAATTTTTCATTTGGTCAATACAAAAACCAAATTTTCAAAATGATAGTTTGGTCAAAAGCTTTGAATGAAATTATCGACAAGGAACATTATCGCCAAATTGTCAGAATCCCTGCTTGCATTGGTCTTTTTCTCATGTTCACAGTGAAGAAAATATTGTGTATAATCAAAGAACGTGGGGAACCTTGGGATGGTGCCTATTTTCAGAAATGTTATTCTATATTTGAGTGATCCAGAAAACATTTTGGTAGTAGGCAAAGCTACTTTTGTCCTTAAGACGCTATACAGGCAAGCCAGTGTCATGCGACAGCTGCTTAAAGAAAATGGCATTGATTTTTGGGGTAATGATGTTTGGCCAAGAAACTATCCAAACTTGAACACTGTTGAAAACACAGGTGCCATTATTAAGGATGAGGTACAGAGTTCAGTGTTGAAGGAAAGTGGTCAGGGTCATTATTCCATCAAAACTTTGCATCAAAATTTGGAATTGGTCATATAAAATTTGGAAAATGATACCAATTTATTTCAAAATTTGTTGTGTTCATACCCTGCTTGTTTTAAAGCTTTTTGCAAGCTAACAGTGGGCACATCAACTATTAATTATATGTTTAATTTCATTTTGAATGCTCCAGTGGGAGCACTGAGAGGAGCCTACCGAAAAGCAGTCCAAGTGCCTATAATTAAAAACTCACCTGAGCTAAAAAATTCCAGTTTATCCCTGTCAATTGAAAATCAGAATGTTAATACAAACAAAAAAACACACTTTGAAATGTTTGTATACTAATGACAGAAGTCTAAGAAGTAAGATGGGAGAGTTAGAGTGTATATTGGCATCTCAGAGACATGATAGAAAGATGATAATCAATGGGATACTGCTATACCTATGGTACAAATTATACCGCAATTATAGAGAGGAGCAACTTGGTATCAGGGGTGCGCTTTATGTCTGGGATGTCATAGAGTCTCAACACGATAAAGATCCTGCAAGAGACTAAATGCACAATAGAATTTATATGGGTAGAAATTCCTTGTGTGTTGAGGAAGAGTATAGCAATAGGGGTATAGTACCTTCCACCTGGCCAAAATGATGAGATGGACAATAAAATGCTAAGAGAAATTAGGGAAGCTAACCAGATTGGTAGTGCAGTAATAATGGGAGATTTCAGTTACCCCAGTATTTACCAGGTAAGTAAAACAGCAGGACATACTAGAGAGATAAAGTTCCTGGACAGAATAAATGACAGTTTTATGGAGCAATTGGTTCAGGAACCGACAAGAGAGGGAACAATTTTAGATCTAATTCTCAGTGGAGCTCAGGATTTGGTGAAAGAGGTAATGGTGATAGGGGCCACTTGGCATTAGTGATCATAATATGATCACATATAAATTAATGACTGGAAGGGGGACAGTAAGTAAATCCATGGCTCTAGCACTAAACTTTCAAAAACTTTCCTAGTGCCTTGCACACCTGGGTACATTTGGTGCATTCTCGTTCATCCTCAGCTCGGTACTCACCCATATGTGAGGACTACCATCCTGCTTGTCCTGTGAGAAAGCAAATGTTGCTTACCTGTAACAGGTGTTCTCACAGGACAGCAGGATGTTAGTCCTCACGAAACCCGCCTGCCGCCCCGCGGTGTTGGGTTCGTAATGTTTTCTTATTTTATTTTTCGGCACTGCCTGTAGCTTTTAAACAAGACTGAAGGGGGACCCCTGCTGGCTGTAGGGTTAATGCCATGCTGGGCATGCCCAGTAGGGGCCAGTCAAAGTTCTGGAAACTTTGACAAAAGTGTTCCGTGATTGGGCTCCATCCTGTGATGTCAGCCATATGTGAGGACTAACATCCTGCTGTCCTGTGAGAACACCTTTTATAGGTAAGCAACATTTGCTTTCGCTTGGCAAAACTATACATACCAAATAGCAGGTGTAATTATATACATGTAGTTTTGCTTGAATAATTTTCAAAGTGTACTTATGTTCCTAAATCTGCTTTGAAAATTGGTGTAACTTGTGTGCATATTTGCTAGTTAACTTATCCCGTAAAGGTTCAGTGGAAATGATACTCTAGTACTTGAGCTTTGGAGACCTGGCCGGCCCCCTCTTTAAATGACATATTATAAGGTTGCAAAAGCCTACCTGCTGCAATTTCTTTTGGGGCTCGTCCTTTTTAAAAGACTCTCAAACTGTAAAGGCTTAGGATTTTCAGAAATTCTTCACTACTTTTGAAATATGGTGCAAGTTGGTGCCTTCATGGTATAAATAACATAGTACAAAGAGAGAGCGGAGCTGAAAGCACACACATTTAGGTAATTAGCAACAAAATAATGTGCGGCAAATAATTATACTAGGCAATAATATTTTGACGAACAAAATAGTTTTTTTATGATTCTGTTTGTGCACACATCAATTGTGCACAAGTATTCAATACCTCAATAAACCAATGCTCACGCATCATGGGGTTTTCCATTCATGAGCATTGGTTTATTGTGGTATTGAATACTTGTGCACAATTGATGTGTGCACAAACAGAATCATAAAAAAACTATTTTGTTCGTCAAACTGTTGTTGCTGATAAATAACATAGTAACATAGTAATGATGGAAGAAAAGGATCAAATAGTCCATCCAGTCTGCACAGTAAGCTTCTTATGGTGGTATCTGCTGTGCCGTGCAGGCTACCTCCATCTTTCTCTTAAGGGTAGCAATTGGAGCTCCGTGCAGATATTCCCAAGCCATATGATAACCCATAAAAAGTTTTCTGTTAGAAATATTTTTATTGGGTAATGAGCCTTCTTAAAAATTCAGAGTGCTGCTTAACATGTTTTGCATATGGACTTGGCCAAAGAAGCAGTCTTGAGCTTTTTCTCTTATGTCTGTCTATCAGTATCCCAAACCATAAAAGTCAGAGCCCTTGTTGATTGTCTTCTGAATCCAATTTCTATTTCTTCCCCCTCCCCCCACCCCTGCTATCAACATGGAGAGCAATGTTGCAGTTGCATCAAAAGCATCAAGGCTTATTGGTTAAGGGTAGTAACTCCTGCCCTGTGCAGGTTACACCTATGCTTATCAGTTTCCTAGACTGCAAAATTTGAGGCCCTCATTGGTTGTCTAAATTCAATTCTTCTTTTCCCCCTGCCATTGAAGCTGAAAGCAATGTTGCAGTTACATCAAAAGCATCAAGGCTAATTGTTTGAGGAATAACCGCCGCACCAGCAAATTATGCCCATGTGCCCTTTTCTTCATTTCCATCCTCTAGCCTTTAGGGATTTACAGTGTTTATCCCATGTCTGTTGAATTCTTGGACTGCTTTCATCTTCACGACCTCCTCGGGAAGGGCATTCTAGGCATCCACCATCCTCTTTATGAAGAAATATTTCCCGATGTTGGTTCTGAGTTGTCCCCCCTGGAATTTTATTTCATGACCCTAGTTCTACTGTTTCCTTTCCAATGGAAAAGGTTCAAAGTTTGTTCATCATTAAAACCTTTCAGGTATCTAAAGGTCTGTTATCAGGTCTGTATCAAAGTTTCATGTCTTAAGATTTACTTACAAAATATACATATTTTTCCTAAGACATTTTCTCTTTGCTACAGCACTGGAATTTGTAAGACAGATGAGCACAAAATGTCCCAGAATGCTACAGATAGCAATCTTTCTAGAAACTTCTGGTGCAATTGTACATGACTCATCTTATCAAAGTTCTGGCTTCTGTTACTTTTTCATGTGGGTGGTGGTGGAGTTTCACCATCTCATCCCCAAGAAAGAAAATGTTGATCTTCTCTTTTGCTACTTTCATGGAATGGCATAGGTCTGCATGGAGCAAGCCTCAATCTTACAATTCTGTCTCAGCTTTGCTAGACTTTATTACTCTCAATACCGCAGGCTGTCCAGAAGCAAGTCATGCTCAGAAGCTTTGCATAATTCATGTCCATGTTATCTGAAGTTTTGGCACTGTTTACTGTTGCTGTTCCATCTGGAATTGCATCATAATGTAAGAGGATGGGAAAATGGGAATTTAAGAGACAGGAAAATTAAGTACTTGGGATTTTGGTTTGATTTTAAACAAGTATGGAGCAGAGAAAAAATATTTTCTTTTACAAATATCCTTTAGGTGTGAGTTCTGCAATACCCTGGCTTTACTACATCAATCACAAGCAGCTTAAGGCTTCCAAAAACATAGTCATAGACAGATGTTAAGCCTGTGTGGGGATTAGAAATATCCTTTTCCATTAAGTATAAATTAACTTAATCACCAGGTATAGAAAGATAAGCAGCATAAACAGTATTCCCTAAAGCTTTCATTAAAATTAAAATTCTATTTAAAACTGAGTCGCTATTTTCTAGGACTTGATCATCCTTCAAATAAATTATATCCAATGTACCTTTTTTTTTTCCTTCTCACAGTAACAGAGTGGTAGAAATTAATGTATTTGAGACAGTGATGAACTATATAATTTAACTTCTCCTGGTATTCATGTTTTAGGGGAAGAACTGAGCCAAACATTTTATACAATAATTAGTCTCTAGTTGCTGAAAATTTTTCAAAGCAGTAAAACTGCTGATCAAAAAGAAAACACAGACTACCCTATTTATGCTTTTTATAGTAGCAGTTCTCAAACTGGTCATCTAGATTTTCCTAGCCAATCTAGATTTTTAGGATATCTGCAATCGATGCGCATGCATATGTCTCAGATATTCATTTTTGCTATTCTGAAAACCAGACTAGCTGGGCAGGTCTTGAGGACCAGGTCAAGAATTGCTATCATATTGCCAACTGAGCAGCAACCCTTGCTTATTTCTATGACTACAGCATATTCTCTGGAATATTCTCTTATAAAGCTGTGATTATAAGTTACGATTCCTAACACCTATAGAGAGTACTGTAAATCTCCCATAATTTAATATTAATTTTTGTTTGCTTCATGACAATGAGATTACAGAAGAAACTAATAAGATAGTGTACAAATGTATTTAATACATCAGAACTCATTAACAATATGTGATTGTTGCTATAGCATGCAAATGCTTTGCAAAAGGAAGGAGGTGGTGGCCTGGCCACACTGGTACAAACAGACAGGAGCAGATGGTGCCCCAGGGCTGTAACATAAAGTAAATGAGCAATTTTCTGTATTTCTGCAGCAGTTGCTGTGGAATTGTGGGAAATGGGGGGAACTCTACTTTCAAGAGAGACATTATTTGTAATGGGACTGATATCTATATACTCTTTATTTGATCAAATAATAAATATCACTACGGTATATGTATGTATATAAAACAAAGGGGACAATTTTAAAACTGCCTGTGTAGCTTGCTTCTCAAAGAGTTTCCCTTTGAAAAGTAAGGGCCAGCAAACACTGCCTGTACAAAAGTACCTGAGGACTCGAACCTACTTCAAAGTACACATGAGGATTTTGAAATTAAATACCAGTGTATACTTTCCCTTCCCCCATCTCCTGGCCCAGTTCTTTAAATTAAATCTGAAAGTATTTTTGCTTGCTGATGGGAAGGCAGTTTTTACCCAGGAGGATTTAGCCAGGCAATTACTTTGTTGCAAAGGCAAATCATATAAAATTGCCCCTGCCATATCTAGTCTGTCATTCTTTATTGTGACAGGGTTTACAACCTACACAGTAGAAAGCTGAGCATAGGACAAACAGCTAAAGCCCCAAAGGAAAACATGAGGAAGGGAGATCACCTTGAGAATATTAAGGCATTGAGGATGGAGTTCTAGATTGTGAGAGGGCTGAGACTCCAAATTTCTGCTTCAGAAATGTGATACAGATGGGAAGGGACCAAGGGCAGAGGGTTGCTAGGAAATGGAATCCAGGAACCCAGGCAGCAGTTGCTCAGCCAAGAACAGGCTGAAAGCAGAGGAGAGAGGAAACAGAAACAAGTGGGATTCAAAAAATGAACTTTCTTTCTTTTGTTTTTCTATTTTTAAATTTTATTTTTATTGAATTTTACAAATAACACAAGAATAATCTTGTTCCAGAAAAAGAGAGATATCTTAATTAAATAAAGAAAAAAAAATAAAAAGAAATAAACAGTGAACATTACACTTTTATATCGTCAATCTAAATATCAGAATAGCAAGAAACATAGAAGACAAAGGTAATTACAGAGCAAAAAAAGTATCAGGAAAGAAAAAAGCATAGTAGTCCTGAGTGCAAACCCTTTCACTTTACATCAAGCTGAACCAACATACGAGGAACATTAGGTATGAGAATCTAGGAACATCCATATTTGCGATGGTTCAAAGAAAACATAATTGGAATTTCGATATTTAAGTAAACATTTTCAAGGATACCTCTAATTAAATTTAGCCCCCCCCCCCCCCCCCCCCCCCGTGATATCACCTCTGGACCCATTGAGAGAAATTTCCTACATCATCCTTGAGTTGTCCTTGTAATATCAGAGTATATCCAAACTTTTTGTCCATGAAATAACTGCGAACGATTTTGTAGAAAAAATCTCAACACATGATTTCCTTTCTGAAACAAAGGCAAAGTAACAAATAAAGTTCCTCTTTTATGAATATCCGTCTCCTGGGGAAAGTTATAGAATATCTGTCAAATTTAAAGCAGAATCTGGTACTTAATCTTGAGATGGTCCCTCCTCAGATGATGGCAGGCAATAAGCTTTAGTTATAGCAGGAATAGCTTCTAAAGGAAATTTGAGAATTTGAGACAATTCTTAAACAAATCACTTGGAGAAACCATTTTGATAAATGAGAAATTTAGAACCCTCGAATTCAAGATTCTTAATGAATTTTCCACATTTTTCTATTTTATTTTAATTTTTATTTATTTATTTTAGAGTAGATTAAATCAGATTGAACCAACTTATGCTGCACAGTCTCCACAGTTGAAATTCTTGATTCCAAATCGGTGGCTACTTGGCCTTCAGTGGCCAGGACACGGAGATTAGTATCCGACGATATGGCAGTTAGAGAAAATAGCAGATTCCAGGGAAACGAGCATTCCAAACTGTATCTAAAGTTATCATGGGAGGTTTAACCAAAGTAGTTTTAAATGTCGGACATACCTTAGGATTCCCATCACCTTCACTCAGCTCCAGACAAGTTTGAGGTAAAGGGGGAGGCCCGTGGAATCCTTCACACACAGATTCTCCAAAGGAAATAAAACCTCAATATTCCTTCTCGGGGTCTCAGAACTAAACTCTCCTCCTTGTCTCATATCTTGGAGCACTGACTGAGCTGCGAGAGTGGCAGAAAACGCAGCATACAGAGGTAAAGGCACCATCAGCATATCAGGGCTAAGTGACACATCTTCAGCCATCGGAGCCGATGTTTGCTCCGCTTCGAGCTCCGAAGCAACCCTCATATCCGGTGTAGTGTGTAATGAGGATGCGAGGAAAGATTCAATCCGGAGCTGAAGCTGTTCCTGAAAGGGAGATGAACAAGAACTCTCCCTTAATTTCACCTTTCTCTTGGTGTGCGGCCTATTTGGTTAAGAAAGCAAAACTCAGGAGGACAACAACGGAGAGAGCTTCCATAGCGTGCAGCCATTCAAACAGAACTAGGATTTTGTTTGCTTCCATAGTTTATGTGCACTTTAAAATACTGTTTCTATAAATAACCTTCTCTTCTTTGCAGACTGAAGGAGGTATTTATGGTTTTAAGAGATGAACCAGTGGACTTGGGAAAATTTGAAAAAGGGCAAGGCTAGGATACTGATGCAATACTGCAGAATCTACACAATATCCAACTCTACCCACGCATCTGCACAACTGTGCTTATTTTCTTGAATTCTGTTACTGTTTTGGCTTCCACCACCTTTATTGGAAGGCTGTTCCATGCTCTCTATGCTTGATTTAATTTAAGGGCATATCTAAACATTTTATTTATTTACAAGCCGTTAAGCCCGTAACAACGGGCTACATTAAAATTTTTTTTTTGGTCCATTTCCTTTCCACTCCCTCCCCCCACCTCTCTCTCTCTCTCTCACCTCCCCCCCACACCTCCCTCTCTCTCTCCTCCCTCCCTCCCTCTCACCTCCCCCACCTTCCTCTCTCTCTTCCCTCCCCCCACCTCCCTCTCTCTCTTTCCCTCCCCCCACCTCCCTCCTCTCTCCTCACCTCCCTCTCTCTCCTCCCTCCCTCCTCCTCTCTCCCCACCTCACTCCCTCTCTTCTCCCCCCTCACTCTCCCCCCCCCCCTCCCCCCCACTCTTCCCCTCCCCTCCCCTCTCTCCCCCTCCCCTCCCACTCTCTCCCTCCCCTCCCCTCCCACCTCCCTCTCTCCTCTCCCCCCCCTCCCCCTCCCACTCCTCCCCCTCCCCCCCCTCCCACTCTCTCCCCTCCCCCTCCCACCCTCACTCTCTCCCACCTCCCCCTCAGCTCACTCTCCTCCCAGCTCATCCACAACCGGCAGACAGGGGGTGTCCCTCCCGCGCGCGCGGCGCCGCCGTTACTGCTCCTCCCTGCCTCTCGCACGCTGCCGCCGCTACTGCTCCTCCCTGCCTCTCTCTCTCGTACGCGCGCGCGTCGCCGCCACTATTGCTCCTCCCTGCCTCTCGCACGCGCGTGTCGCCGCCGCGGCTACTGCTCGTCGTCGTCGCCGCCACCGCCGCTGGTCCTGCTCGCTGCCGGTCCTGCTCCTAAGGAGCAGGCGCCATTTTTTTTCTTGACACGCTGCGCTCTGGCCGATGTGCGCGCATGCGCAGTAGAGCTGCTCTCTACTGCGCATTTGCGGCACGTCGGTCAAGCTTCGTTTATTAGTATAGATGTTAAAGACTTGTATACCACTGTTCAAATTTCCTACGTGGTTTACAATAAAGATTTATAATAATAAAAACCAAGACATACAACTAAAATAAGAAAATCATTAAACAATATCAAAATAACTTATAAGCTGTTAGTCACCTCAATTACACATAGTAACATTTTCTACTGCCATTATATTACCCTTGATAAAATTTTCAGTTAGTTTTTTAACACTTGCTGCTGTATTATTCAAATTTCAAGGCCTAGGAAATTTCATAAGTTTGATTAAACATAGTTTTAATCTACTTTCTAAATCTAAGAAAAGATGTTTCTTTATTTTATTTCTCCTAGTAATGAATTTCACAATATTGGACCTTGGATCAAAAAAAGCCGCTCACAAAATTCGTCAAGTCGTATATGTTTATAGGATCTTTAGACTCAAGCTGAAGTTAAGCTTTCTTTTTGGTTTTCTGTTTTCCTGAAGAGCACCAGAGAGCTAATTGAATGGCTAAGACTGTGCTAGAAACAAGCTTTTCCACAGACCTGTTTTTTTCTGTTTAAACCTAAAATGTTCCTCTTGCTTTTCTTTTTCATTAAAACCTGTACAAAAGAGATCAAAAGCAGAAAGGATGAGGCAAATAGGGATTAAGTATAAACCTCCCCCACCCTCCAAAAGAAACACTCAGGCCCGATGTAATACCATGCGCTTAGGCTAGTGCACAGGTTAACCCTCGGTTGGACTTGTGTTTTGAATGCACGTCCATAACCCCTGATGCAATAAAGGGATCAGCACATCCAAACCAGGGCATAGTTAATAGCGCTCATCACATGTAAATGTCAAGTTGATGAGGCTATTAACTATTACCTCCGATGTAAAAATAAATAAATAAATAAATAACCATGCACCTGAAGTGCACATTTTAACCCTCAATAATTGCCAGCCCTGGAGCTGGCGTTAAGTTTTGAGGAGCCTCAAAGTTGAACTGAATAGCAGAAAATACTGCTTTTCTGTGGTTCCTCTGACTTAATATGGGAAGAACCACAGAAAGCAACAATGTGAAAAAAATTTTTCAAAAAAGTCTTGACAGCGGTCAGGTTAGGAAAACTGACACTGGTAAGTGTCTATTTTTCTAACCCACACACAGTCACGTCTCCTGGGCACCCAGTGCCAAGGAGGCATTAGGGATGTACAGTTTCCCCTAGCACATCTTTTTTTAACGCTGCGGCTCATTAGCCTACTGCATTGCGCACCTGGGAGAGGTGGATGGGCGTACGTTAGAAAAGTGGGCGCTCAATCATGAGCACCCGTTTTTCCCACGCAGATATTGCATCAGCCTGATTAAACCTCATGCAGCTTCCCCCATGGAAAAGGTCATGGAGGGGTTTGAGCAAAAGAACCAGGAACTAGCCAGAACTAGGGGAAGGTCAGACTGCAGAAACTATTGAACACATCAAGAATTGAAGGTAGAAAGGGAGAAGAGTTCAGGCCCCCCAAGAAGGACAGAGCCAGCATTCCCCAACTCAGCAGGAAGAAACCCAGAGGAAAACCTCCTTGTTATCCTCATTAATCAAGGGGGAGAGCTCCTCAGTTACCTTTTCCCAAGAGGAAAACCCCCAAGGTACCCCAAGTTATTCTAAGGGATTCAGTACTTCCATTAGGGATTTCCCAAGGGCAAAACACCCCCCCCCCCCACCCCGGTGGAGGTCCTCCTCTCTATAGAGGAAGCTCCTGAAGATGGGATAGAAGAAGATGGGGGTAACCAGCAGTCTTAGACATCCCTCCCTGAAGATGCTTTAGAAACCACTGCCATCAGACCAACTGTCGCTCTGCAGAGGCTAACCCCTCCCCCAGAAGAATGCCCTCTCCCTATCACCAATGAGAGGGGTGAAGGACCGATGGACTCAGAAACATGGCAGGCAATTGAGCAAACCCACATTTTCCTAATGGAAAGAGGAGAGGAAGAGGGCAAACACATTTAGAAGAAGAAGAGGGTGAGTTTATTATTCTTCCCCACAATCTGAAATGAAAATAGAAGGAAGCAATATCGGGCCAGTGCTCCCCCTCCCCGTGGAGATATGTCCACTAATCAAAATGGCGCCGATGGCCCTTTGCTCTTACCATGTGACAGGGGCTATCGGTGCCATTGGTCGGCCCCTGTCACATGGTAGGTGCACTGGATGGCCCGTGCCATTTTTAAAGATGGCGCCGGACGTCCATTGCTCCTACCATGTGACAGGGACTGGCCAATGGCACGGATACCCTGTCACATGCTAAGGGCAAAGGGCCATCGGCGCCATTTTGTTTACTGGCAGCAGACGGCCTGAGCGCAGGAGAATGCTCCTGGGACCCCCGCTGGACTACCAGGTATTTAAAAAAAAATTTGGGGGGGGGTCCGGAGGGTGGGGGGATACTAACAAACTCATTTTAAAGAGTCGGCTGTATTTTTTGGTTATCGGCTCGGGCGCAGCGTTAAAAAAAAAAACCCGATGGACACTCTACCTGGGCAACAACAAGCTAGGTGGAGAGAACATTATCCAAATCTCATCTTGGAGTGAGTTTCCTCACTCCGAAGGCCATCAAATCTTCACAAGAGACCACTGTTCTGTTCGTACGTCTCATGTTGAATGTGAAAGTGGCCCCCAACCCCCTACACTAATACCTAATCCCCACCTCGAGTTACTAGGTGGGCCTCCCATAGGGATACAAATACCTGTTTAGGGAGGAGACACTATAGCAAGGCGCTCTCTCTCTCTCTCTCTCTCTCTCTCTCTCTCTCTCTCTCTCGATAAACCTTTACCGGCCTCTAGCGCACAACGTACCGCAAATGAAAGAGGTGTAGCTATTGGCCGCGCTAACACTGCGGCTGTTTCGCACAATAACTTTTTTCCTACTTTACATATGCTCCACCCCTGAATACAAAATTAAAAATTTGCATTCGCAAATCACGTTAACGGCTGTTAGCGCGATTTGCGGAATTATCTCCTGCGGTAACTCCTTGGAAAATGACCCCCCTGGAGAGTGTGTTGACCTTTAATTCCTTGCATCTAGGTGGACTAACATAGAAACCATAATTCCTTGCTCAAGATGGAAGATACAAATACAGTATCAAATCTTCAAATGAAACTTTTTTTAAAAATAGCCCGATTCTTAAACTAATCGGTTCTTCATTTGCCATGGCTATTGGGTAAGAGAAATTGATAAAATCAAAGAAGATTTAAAATAGCTGTTATATATGTAACAAACAGCTTAAGACATACCATAACTGTGTCTTGCAAATGGGTGAGAATTGGTTTAATTATCTTAACTGGATGCAGAAATTGGTAAACACATCAAGGAACTTGTCATTCTAATTGATACTAATGTGGTGTTTGCAAACCTTTGCTATTTCTTTTAATCAATTACTGGTGTTATGCACTGTTACCATTATTAATTTGGATGCAGCTGGCACATTATGCATGTCAGTGCAAACCCCTATGTGACATTATAGGAGACCATTTGGAAAGACTAGGGATGGAATGTTTTTAAAATCCGTTTTATGTTCATTAATTAATAATGATGGAAAATAAATCATAATAAAAAGGGATACCACCTCATACTGAAATATTTGAGTTAATGGATAGTGTAATAGCTACTGATATTTTTCCTAGATTTTTTTTTTTTGCTTAAAATTATGGCCCTTTTGCATTTGCTATTTGGTACTCTGTAAAATATCTGTGATTTTGTATTTTGATGAGTGGTGTTCCTCTTGGTAGTCATTCACATCCTCTCAGCTGCCATAAAAAAAAAAAGTCATGTAACCCTGTCATGTAATGAACTTTTCTGAATATCTGGTTTCCTTCCCTGGTATTTCAATGGAGAAAAGCTCTTGTTATAGAGACAAATCTCTGTGTAGAATATTATTTTCTCTTTGTTTTGTAATGACAGTATATATGTATGAAAAGCTTAGAGGATAACTGTAAAAGAATTGCACACAAGCCCATTTGCACTCTCAAATAGACTTGCATACTCATGCACATATTTTATATCATGCGCACAAAGGCGTGTGTATGATATAAAATATGTGCAACTTTAATATTGTTGCACGTAGAGTTTGCATACATTTGCACTCAGCTTGTAGTTTATGTGCAAATATGTGCATACTGTCCACATGCATGCTTCTGCCTCGCACAACTTCCACTTCTTCAGGGGTGTATTCCTGGATTTTCGCTCATTTGGCATCTGAGGAGGTAGAGAATGAGCGGGACCTCTTCTTGATTCCTAGGTAAGTAGGCCTGGCACATGGCCACACAATGTTTAACTACGAAGCTTCGTATCGATGTGGGGTAATAGAATGTGGGCTATCTTAAAGTTAGCCGGCTAACTGTAGCCGCCTAACTTTAGGACAGCTCTTTGGCCCAACCAGACTTAGCCGGCTAAATCATCCAGCTAACTGAATATTAGAGTTAGCCAGTTAACTTAGCTGGCTAACTTAATTCCTCCCAATTATGCCCCCAGAACACCCCTAACTTAGCCAGCTAAATTCTAGACACCTGACTTATTAGGTGGCTAAAGTTTAGCCAGATATGTGCCCAAATATTCATTTAGCTGGCTAACCTCTGAGTTAGCATGCTAAATGCTTTTGAATATGGACCTCTCCATTAATAGTATGATGTATGTACATATGTTGCCAATGTTATATAAGGCAAGAGTAAAATACTTGGCAAGGATGACTAGAGAAGACCAGCCAATAGTTCAAAGTACAGTAAAGGTGCACCTATGAGCTAGATCTTCCTACGGGATATGTCATAGATTTAATGGTGGCCCTAGTAGCAGAGGAAATATTTGGCCTCCTTTCAACAGGGAGAGTTTGGCCCTTTCACATGGTTCCTGTTACTTCCCAAAGCTTTGTGCTGTATAGAAAGGAATATTCCCATTGGCTGGACTATACAGCTTGCTCCTTCATGAAAAGGAGTGCCATGGCAGTTCATAGAGTATCCCCATTTAGGGGCTGCCCTGGTAGTTGCACTCTACTACTGAGTGCATTAAGGGAGTACAAAGAACCATGCTACTCACTTCAGATGACAGTAGAATACATTGATACATAACAGTATGGAGATCACATTTACAGCTGCAGGGCACACTCAATGTTGTCATCCTATTTCTCTCTATAGATCGAAGACCTGAAAGCCCAAGCAGTGTCGGAAGAGACCAAGGTGGCTGGACTAGATGAGAGCCAGGCAGGTTGGGGCCAGAGATAAGTTCATGATATGGCCATTAGGGAGATTTTCACAAGGTCTTTCTATGTCCTCTTTCCATCACCAGCCACACTACAGGCTGATCTCTCAACATGATCCTGTCTCTACTGTGAGATTACACTAACTTCATGCAAACATATTTACACCTTGGCAGTTATCTGAGTCATGGGCAGCACTGTTACCAAGCGCTACTTGGAAGGCACCACTCCATTTATTCCCACAAAGTATGTGGCCCCTATCCTGCATAACTATGTACTGACTCATGGCCCTAGATGCCTTGCTATGTAGACCACAACCCAGTGCTTCTCACCCTGACTGAGACTAACTCTAAGCTCATATCACAAGCAAGGCACCATCAAATAAAATATAACTGCAATTAATCTTCTGTATGACCTTGCCACCACTTACATGACGTGGGTGTCTCATAGCTAACAGCACTTCCCTTTGCTGACATCTCTCCCAGAAAAGGCATGCTCTCTAACTGCCTCTGTGAACCTGCACAGCACACTTTGGAGCATATGAGCACATGACATGACACACAATTGCTATTCTCTTTACAGATGACAATTCCCTGTTGCCACCCAAGGAGAAGGAAGACAACGAGGTACCGGCCCCTGACCTAGCCCCAGCTGATGCCACCACTGGAGAGGTACAGATGCTCCTCCCCACCCTTTCCACCACTGGAGGACCTAGCAGTGGCAGTCCAGCCCATCAACAACGGACCCCAGACCTGTAAAATCACAGATCCCTCTCCCCATCTTAATAGGACCTTCTTCCCTTTCTGCCCAGGGATGCTGGGACTTGTACTGGTCAGCCCAAATCCTTCTCTACCTCTCCCACGCATCGTCTTCTGCCCTGTCAAGGACTTTTGAGCCAGGCTCATTGTCTGGAGCAACCGCTCCAGGTGATGAGCCTGTGTCTCTGTGCCTTTTTGGGGAGGGTAGGCAGTTGATGGTGGATGAGATGAGGGGAATCTGAGAAGACCTCAGCAATCTGCTCAGTATGGTGAGATGCCTCAATGAGACCCAAGGGCATCTCATGGTGGTTGTGCAGCTCATTGCCATAAGATTCCCAACATACCGACCAGACTACTAAGTCTGCAACACCTGTTCTCCCTACTTCCCTGGGCCTTTTTATGTTTGTGTAAATAGTTTGCTCTCTAGTCCCATTTTATTTTTAAAAATTGTAAATAGTGTGTGAAAATTATAATAATTTTGATAAAAGTTAAATATATTTGGCTAAACTTTGGGTGTGTGTGTACCTTATTTACTATCTACTATGGTTTATTTTCTTCTACAGTAAAGACCCTTTCAGCATATCCTATAGCCATAACTTCCTCAACAACACATAGCCCTACATGTCACTTGCAATGCTGTTTTGTCTAATTGTTGGCCTCCTCTTAGCTATGCTTACTTTAGCATATTTAGTTGCTAACCTTGCACCCCTAAAATAGCTACCAAGAAGGGAGATCATAAATCAGAGGTAGATTTCTATATGTACCACTTTCCTCTCCAAAGGGCACCAACAGTCAGTGTGGCAAAGCCACAAGCAGGGATTTGGTCTATAAAGTTTCTAGTATGTTAGGTATGCCCTTAAATTAAACCACAGCATAGAGAGAGATAGAACACTCATGAGAGAGCCCTTTCTGATTCACTACACTACAGAATAGGTGTTCTATAGATGTTCTGTTAGGAGCTGCTTTCATCTGAAGCAGGAAGCTGTTTAAAAGTCTTAAGAAGTCTGTGTCCCATGGACTTCTGATGTAACATAAAGAAATGGTATATTTCATATACTACATGACCTGTACCTTGCTAACCCTGCTCCATGCTCAAAAGGGCTATCCTTACAGGTAAACCCCTGATTTCTAGCTGAAGGATCCCATTAACAAATACCTTAAAAATCTAAACAAACAGCTTTCAAATACCTGAATTTCAAAGGACATGAGCCTGCTAGAAGACCGCTTTGTGATTTTGTGGAACTCATACACCAAAACTCCCAGATGAGAGCAGTTGGTCACTCCTTGGTTAACTAATTAGCTGGATCTTTCACTCTCTTCCATTAATGGTAAGCATAATGGACTAGAACTGTAATCTGTTTAAAGGGAATTCTCTGAGCTTGCCTAACACCTGGAGGTTGGTGTGAAGTGTAATTGTCAGCAGCAATTTCCCAGTCAACTAATTTAAGAAGAAAAAGGGATGGGAAGGTAGAAGAAAAGACGAGAGTATGAATAGAAAATCTGGGCTGGATATATAGTAGGACACTCATAAATGCCTAGGAGATATACTTCCAAATATAAGGTCTATTTGCAGATGGAGAGAAATATTCTACAAGACCTCTGATGTTCTTGTATTCATTCACACATTCCATGCTCTCCAATAATCCAATCCACCTTGTGGTGGTAGTTTTACACGTGGATCCATGTCATCAGGGAAAAGCAGCTCCAGTCCAGGTCTTTTCCACCTGGCTATTGTGCTGGAGAAAGAACCAACCGGATCCAAAAGTCCCAGAGAAGATGGATCCTGTTGGTATCCATTGTATAGACCAGGGACTTGAAACCCAAGCTCAGGACACATGTAGGCAATCAGGTTTTCAGGACATCGAAATGAGTATGCATAAGCTTGATTAGCATTCACTCTATCTAGGTATGTTCCAAAGACTGGATTGGGTTTGAGTATAAACCATCTTGTTCTGAAAGAATACACGTATACCGCATAAATAAAGAAATTACACATGAAAGTTACAGGTGTATACACAAGTAACAAGGATTGCACATTATTTTCCTATATATTTTAATTGTTTAGACATGTAATATTTATAGGTATAAACCATTCCCCCATACACACGCAAATGCATTCAGTTTACGTATCTATGTATGTATAAAAAGGTTGACTCACATTGCATGTCTTCTTACTTGCACCATGTCCCAAAGGAGTGGAGCATTTGTCCAGAAGTCCAACTTCCTACCAAGGTAGGTTGACCACCTTGTCCATGAGATCATGAAGGTCCAGCATCTCCAAACCAGGAGAATGGGATTCTACAGAAAGGTGCAGCTGTAGGAGAAGATCCAGCACTGGCTCAATGCAGTTTATCACAACTGCAGTGTGAAAGACATAAGAACATAAGAAATTGCCATGCTGGGTCAGACCAAGGGTCCATCAAGCCCAGCATCCTGTTTCCAGCAGAGGCCAAAACCAGGCCACAAGAACCTGGCAATTACCCAAACACTAAGAAGATCCCATGCTACTGATGAAATTAATAGCAGTGGCTATTCCCTAAGTAAAATTGATTAATAGCCATTAATGGACTTCTCCTCCAAGAACTTATCCATAAGTAGCAGGACCTCTGAAGAGGAAGCAGGTTAGGATGACAGCTGAAGGGCATGATAGCCAGATCATTTTCACCACAGTGAAACGGCTGGTGCTGAGCATCATTTTGGATATAGCTATGAGAGGAGCTGGCTAATTGGACATCTCCTAACCATAACGCCACCAAGATAACCACTGTATTCAGGAAAGTTAGAATAAGTGTGTATATGAAATGATTTCTGATGTGTAGTGCATCATAATGTTATGACTGTCGCTGCCCGAAGTCTCCACTCCGCCCTCCTTACCTCTTTGGCGACTCCTCCCACGGTTGATGGACGTCTGGCTGCCGTGGCGTCTGCCTGCCGTCCTCTCTGGCGTCCCCGGTCCGCCTTGGGCGCTGCATCCCACCATGTTGTTCAGCTGCCATAGGGCGTGCGTGCTGCGCGGCCCTGCTTCTTATTCTTTCTTTGGCGTGAACCTCAGGGGCATACTCCTGTGATGATGTCACGCATCCCGGATACAAAAGCCTACTCTGTTTGCTAGCTAAACGAGTTAGCAAAGGACTCCTGACCGATGGGATTCGCTCTCTGTACCTAGCTACTATGCCTCTCCTTATTGGACTTACTCTATCGGGGTACCCGCTCCTCGGGGGCCTCTCTTTTCTTTCAGGTCGCTGCCTGGAACCGGTACTCGCTCCTCGAGGGCCCATGTTGCCGGACTCGTTGCCTGAGCTCACTTCTGCTTGGAAGAAACCGTTGCCTACACCATCAGTGAGTTACCATCTAGACTCTCTCAGAGCTGTTCCCTGGAACCAGGTACTCGCTCCTCGAGGGCCTGCCTCTATTCCAGCTTCTGTGTTACCTTCCGGAGAAACCACTGTGTGAGCATTCAACCAACGAGGCTCCATACCAGAACCCTGTGTATGCTCCATTGTACTCACTATCTCAGTTTCTCTCCACTACAGCACAGCTATTGAGGGATCGCTGTTCCAGTGTCCTGAGGGACTACAAGCCCAGCCGGGCTTCATCTCTACTCACTACTGTCACCTCTGGTGGCTTCTCAACTCTGTTTAATACAAGAATTCTGTGCTGTGTGTCCTAAAGCTGAGCCTGACCTGTGGCCCCTCATGGGGCTTTCCCCTGTGGGCATGGTCATCTGCCACAGTGTCCAAGGGTCCACCCAAAACCTTACAAACAATAACAGATTGCTAACTCCATGGATCCGGCACAGCTTAATACCCTGCAGGCCATTCCGGGCCTGGCCCTGCACATTTCTGAACAGCAAGATGCATTGGAGAAACTCACTTCAGCGTTTCATCAGCTACACGCACAGAAGACCCAAGGTGCTACTTCCAGTAATGAAGGTCAGTTACCTGAAGTAACTTTAAAGACTGCTGTACCACTGGCTGCTCCAGTTCGTTTCTCAGGAGAGATTCAGAAGACTAGGGGCTTTTTAAACCAGTGCTGCATGCATTTTGCATTACAGCCTTCTCACTTCCCCACAGCTTTTGCCAAGACTACTTACATTCTATCTTATCTTGATGGAAGGGCCTTGTCTTGGGCCTCTACACTGTGGGAATGCAAGGATCCTATTTTGCAGGATATAGATGGATTTTTGGACTTATTCAAATCCGTTTTCGATGATCCTGCCTGAGTGACCGTTGCCGGTTCTGCTCTGGTGGACCTGAAGCAAGGCAACTGACCACTGGCTGATTTTGCGATATAGTTTAAGACTCTGGCTACAGAACTCTGCTGGGACCCCAAATGCCTGAAAACTCTCTTCTTCAGAGGCCTGGATACTCGCTTGAAAGAGAGCTGGCCGCTCATGAAACACCTGACTCGCTGGATGAACTAGTGGCTTTAGCTACTAGGATCGACCACCGGCTTCGTGATAAGGTGAAAGAACTCCGGCCTAATAGAGGACCAGGTCAGAAGGAGGCTAGTGCTAAACCTGCACCTCTGATGGTTCCAGTAATTCCTGCTGCCGGTGGAGATGAACCGATGCAACTTGGTCGCAGTCATTTGACTTCCAAAGAGAGAAGACTTTGGAAGAGGCATGGTCTGTGTATGTCCTGTGAACAGGCTTGTCACTATGTCCCAACATGCCCAATTCGTCCGGGAAACGGACAGGCCTAAGTCCTGCAGGAGGACTGTTCTTAGGCCTTACTACGCCCTCTCCTCCGCTTTCTCTCCCAGTCTCCTTGATCTGCGGACTGTCTGAGTTTCAAACTCTTGCCCCGGTGGATTCAGGGCCAGAAAACAGCAAGGTAGGCAATCAAACAGCGCCGTGGAACATTTGAAGATCCCCCTCGTCACTTTGAAGGCTCCACTTCTCCTATCTTCCATCCATGGGGAGCCTTTACTGGGTGATGTGACTTGCCAAACTGTATCAGTAACTCTTCGCACCGGAGCTCTCCACACCAAGTCAATTCCCTTCTTTGTGTTAGAGAAGGCCATACACCCTATCGTCCTGGGGTTACCCTGGTTGCAGTCACACCAACCCCAATTTGACTGGGCATCCTTGGAACTCTCCCGCTGGGGCCCAGGTTGTCATGGAAAGTGCCTTAAGGAGATTGCTCCTGTCATCTGCATGCCTACAACTCCAGTGATGCTGGGACTGCCGCCCCAATACACATCTTTTAGTGATGTGTTTTCCAAAGAAGCTGCTGACATTCTTCCTCCATATAGGTCCTATGACTGTGCCATAAGACTGAAACCCAATACTGAACCTCCTAAAGGATGTGTCTATCCACTCTCAGTGATTGAGAACAAGGCGATGTCCGAATACATTGAGGAGAATTTACAGAAGGGGTTTATTAGACCATCGAAGTCTCCAGCTGGCGCAGGCTTCTTCTTTGTGGGGAAAAAGGACGGTACCTTACGTCCTTGTATCAATTACTGAGGTCTGAACGAGATCACGATTAAAGACCGTTACCCCCTGCCTTTAATTTCAGAGCTGTTTGATCGGCTTCAGGGGACCAAAATATTCTCAAAACTTGACCTGAAGGGGGCCTACAACTTAGTTCGCATTCGCAGTGGCGATGAATGGAAAACAGCCTTCAACACTCAAGATGGCCATTTTGAGTACTTAGTAATGCCCTTTGGCCTGTGCAACGCACCCGCTATATTTCAGAACATGATGAACAACATCTTGCGGGACCTGTTGTACAAGAGTGTCGTGGTATACCTGGATGATATCCTGATATTTTCTCAGGATTTGCCCACTCATCTAGAGGACGTCAAGCAAGTACTACGCCGACTCCGTGAACACCGGCTCTACGCCAAACTCTACAAGTGCAAATTTCATAAAGACTCCGTGCCTTTTCTTGGCTATATCGTATCTAAAGATGGCTTCCAGATGGACCCTCAAAAGCTAGAGAGTATCAAAAATTGGTCCCAACCCACCAGCCTAAAGGCCCTGAGACAATTTTTGGGGTTTACCAACTAATATCGAAGCTTTATAAAGAACTACTCTTCTTTAACAGTACCCTTGACTGCAATGACCCGCAAGGGTGCCAACGCTTCAAAATGGTCTGCGGAGGCCATTTCTGCTTTTGAGAAATTAAAGACTGCCTTTTCCACGGAACCATGCTTGTGGCATCCTGACCCCAAAAAGCCATTTATCGTAGAAGTTAAACGCTTCGGATGTCGGCATGGGGGCTGTATTGAGCCAAACTGTAGACTCTAAATCCATACGTCCCTGCTCTTGCTTCTCACGACGTTTCTCCCCGGCAGAGAAGAACTATGGGATCGGAGATAAAGAGCTCTTGGCTATTAAGCTAGCATTCGAGGAATGGCGGCCTTGGCTCGAAGGCACTCAACATCAAATAACCGTATTCACGGACCATAAAAATCTAGAGTATCTCTGCCATGCGCAACATCTTAACCATAGACAAGCTAGATGGTCCTTATTCTTCAGTCGTTTTGACTTAGTGCTTAAATATCGCCCCGGAGACAGAAATACCAGAGCTGATGCCTTGTCATGCTCCTTTCTCTCGGAGGATGTGCCTGAAGAACCTCAGCATATAACTGACCCGAAAAAAGTCATCTTGGCGGCTACACATTTTGTGCCCGCTGGTAAGACCATCGTGCCTAAACACCTCAGGAAGAAAGTGCTCTTTTGGGTGCACGATTCCAAGCTGGCTGGGCATCCTGGTCAACACCGTACCCTGTTCAAGATCCAGAAGTTCTGTTGGTGGCCTACTATCAAGAAAGGTACCCTATCCTACGTGGCATCTTGTACCAATTGTGCCAAACACAAACCTGCTTCTGGCCAACCGTGGGGATTGCTGCAACCACTGCCAGTTCCAGAACAGCTCTGGTCACACATCACTACTGACTTTATAGTCGACTTTCCTCTTTCTGGAGGAATGAATACCATCTGGGTAACTGTTGATTGCTTCAGCAAGATGGCCAATTTCGTGGCGCTGCCTGGCTTACCTTCCGCCTTGGAGCTTGCGAAGCTCTTCATATCGCACATTTTTCGCCTTCACGGCCTACCAAGACACATTGTTTCAGACCGAGGATCTCAATTCACGGCAAGATTCTGGAGGGCCTTGTGCAAGTTATTCGACATCTCTCTAGACTACACTTCAGCCTATCATCCGCAATCAAATGGCCAAACAGAACGGATGAATAGAACCTTAAAACAGTTCATTCGAGCCTACGTGAGTTGTCGTCAGAATAACTGGGCTGAACTCTTACCTTGGGCTGAATTCGCCATCAATTCTCATCCAGCAACATCAACTGGATCAACACCTTTTGAAGTGATATATGGACGCTCTCCAACACCGCCACTTCCACTGAAGCTCTCCGTGACATCCCCAGCAGCTCAATCTACTGCTGATGAAATCCATAACCTGTGGACTCAGACGAAAGACATGCTAGTTAAAGAGAGTGACCGTGCTAAGAAGTTTTATGATGCTCACCATTCTCAAGCGCCTGTCTTCAAACCCGGTGACAAAGTCTGGTTATCTACCAAACATCTCAGACTGAAGTTACCCTCCACTCGTTTTGCTTTTCACTACATTGGACCATTTCCAATCCTCCGATGTCTTGGCAACATCACTTACAGTCTGAAGCTACCACCCGGACTAAACATCCACAACGCTTTTCACGTTTCACTCTTGAAACCTCTCATACTCAGTGAATTCTCTTCCAAGACTCAGGAACCACCTGCCTTCAATGCAGAAGATGACCTAGAATTTAAGGTCAAACAGATTCTTGATGTCCGAAGACGAGGCAAAACACTTGAATACCTTCTTTCTTGGGAAGGTTTCGGCCCTGAAGAAAAAACTCTTGGGAGCCTCAGGCTAACATCCTTGATAAAGCGATGCTCCGTCAATTTCATCTCGTGCATCCTTTGAAGCCTGAACTTGGTACCCGCAGAGGAGACCGCCCTTTGAAGGGGGGTATTGTTACAACTGTTGCTGCCCGGCGTCTCCACTCCGCCCTCCTTACCTCTTTGGTGACTCCTCCCGCGGTTGATGGACATCTGGCTGCCACGGCATCTGCCTGCCATCCTCTCCGACGTCCCCGGTCCGGCTTGGGCGCTGCATCCCGCCATGTTCAGCTGCCATAAGGTGCGCGTGCCGCGCGGCCCTGCTTCTTATTCTTTCTTTGGCGCGAACCTCAGGAGCGTCCCCCTGTGATGATGTCACGCATCCCGGATACAAAAGCCTACTCTGTTTGCTAGCTAAACAAGTTAGCAAAGGACTCCTGACGGATGGGATTCACTCTCCGTACCTAGCTACTCTGCTTCTCCTTATTGGACTTACTCTATCGGGGTACCCGCTCCTCGGGGGGCCTCTCTCTTTTCTTTCAGGTCACTGTCTGGAACTGGTACTCGCTCCTTGAGGACCCATGTTCCCGGACTCGCTGCCTGAGCTCACTTCTGCTTGGAAGAAACCGCTGCCTACACCATCAGTGAGTTACCATCTAGACTCTCTCAGAGCTGTTCCCTGGAACCAGGTACTCGCTCCTCGAGGGCCTGCCTCTATTCCAGCTTCTGTGTTGCCTTCCGGGAGAAACCGCTGTGTGAGTATTCAACCAACGAGGCTCCATACCAGAACCCTGTGTATGCTCCACTGTACTCACTATCTCAGTTTCTCTCCACTACAGCACAGCTATTGAGGGATTGCTGTTCCAGTGTCCTGAGGGACTACAAGCCCAGCCGGGCTTCATCTCTACTCACTACTGCCACCTCTGGTGGCTTCTCAACTCTGTTTAATAAAAGATAATTCTGTGTTGTGTGTCCTAAAGCTGAGCCTGACCTGTGGCCCCTCTCGGGACTTCCCCCTGTGGGCGTAGTCATCTGCCACAGTGTCCAAGAGTCCACCCCAAACCTTACAAACAATAACTCATAATTTGATGTATGATCCTCATCCAGTGAAGATCCTGGGCACACTTGGAGGGCCAACAGGCACCCTAGGCCTCCTGAGCTCCTGGGGTTTCTGCACAGGGTGAAAAGCGGAGTATTGTAGTAACCCTAATGCGCTTGTGAGTACTTACACTTTATCTCTTCCTTTGTCAAACTCTCCAATAAAATACTCTGTACACTTATGGTATAGGAGATGTATAATAGAATGATGGCTTTGAAATGAATCTCTAACCAGGAATCTTTTTTGTATTGTGTAGCCATAGTCTATGTATGCATACAGAAAGTACTGCAACCTGCTTTCGTGCCACCTCCAGGCTCACAACACTAAAGAAGTCTTTGGACAGGTAATACTTCCACCCTGGGCCCCCTCCTCCAACTAGAATAAAGTAGCTTGCTTGCTAAATCTGCAGTTCTGTACACCAGAGCCAGTTAGAAACCCTTTTCAAGAGCCACACCATTTACTGTGCCTCTTTCTCTGGTATACCATGTTGGCCACTGAAAGGGAAGGCAACATTCATGAGTGTTGCCTGCTACCTCTGAGGAGGATTTGGAGGCAGAAGAGGGAGGAGTAGCGACAGCCTGAGGAGGAGGAGCTGGAGACCCAGTGGGCCACTACTCTTGCAAAGTCTCCTGATCTAGGCCAGCTGCACAGATGACCAGCCGGAGGGTAGCTTGCAGAGGTGGAGCTTGCCTCTGCTTCAGCAGAAGAGGTGCATATCACTCCTGCTAGGCAGCAACTCACATACATCAAATGTCAGAGTGGTGGGAAGAGATAGCAGGACACTGCATGGAGATGCATGCCTCCATGATACTGTGAGAGAGGAATATCAGATCCTCTGGGATGTTGTGCATGAGAAGATGCAGGGCATTTCTGAGGGAACAGACAGCAGTGTAGAGGGAGATGCTGCAAAGAATGCCCCATGCCAGCTGCAACCCTAGATGCACCTACCAGGCTGAAGTTCCACCTGCTTCATTGCCTACTCCTTATATGCCTGTACCACCACCCATCATACTACCATTCCTGTAATGCCACCAACACTACCACTACAACCAGAGAGAGATGTTCCCACTTCTCCCATGGCTGAGGAGACAAGGCCTTCCACAGCTGCTAGGCTATCTTTGTGGCTCACTTGAAGCCCTGCAGAAGCTGCAATGATGTCCTTCTGCTCCCAGGTCCTGTGCCTCCAAAGGCAGAGTAGGCAGCAACAGGACACCACTGTGGAGGCACTCCAGAATTGGACAAGCAAAGGCAGCAGAGCTTCCCCCAGCCCCAAACAGAGGGCAGCAAAGGAAATACTAATTTTGTTATATATATTAGTCATCACCTAGAATTACAGCTTGTAAATAAATGCATATTTGTCTTCCAAAATATCTTTGTATCAGAGTGTTGCTTTCCTCTATAGCATGCCTTTGACTCATGTGATGTATCCCCTGCAATTCCTACTGAGTCAGCTCTTCTTCCTCCTCCTCCTCGTCAACCAGATTCTCTTCCACTCCCTCTAGAGGAGCCATGCATCTGGTTTTGGCCAGGTTATATAGTATATAGCAGGTTAGAAATATCTCACAGACTTTAGGTTGGTTGTAGAGAAAGCATCCCCCAGATCTGTCTACACAGTGAAAATGTGCATTGAGTAGACAGAAGGTTCTCGCAATGATTTCCCTGGTCTACAGGTGGGCCCTGTTGTAGTGAGCCTCTTCAGCTGTCTATGAATTAGCCATCGCGTTTTGAATGGATATCCTATAGGGGAGAAGGCAGAGAAGAGCAGAGTTAGATATGCCTTAGGCTTGGGTAGTGGGCCATCCACAGGACAAGGTTAGAGTAGTGTTTTTTGACCCAAGCTGTCAGTCTGCCTAGATATGAAAGTGACAATACAAAGAGGTTAGTTGGTGTATGATGGTAGCGATAAATGTCTTCCTACCTAGAAGCCAGCTCCCGGTGATGTGGCTTTCCTATAAACTGTCATGAATTCCTGTCTGTAAGAGGATATAGGCATAGAGAGTGAATCCTGGAAACCTGGGTACAGTGTCCAGAATGGTGCCCTTGGCATCGCAGACTACTTGCATATACTGAAGGAGTGGAAGCCCTTGCAGTTGAGAGATCGGTGGCCTCAACATCCTCTCGGTATGCAATCAATAGCAGACAACTGAAATTTGTCATTACTTGATGATGCTGTCTTCTTTCGAGGGCAGGATATATAGTTTCATTTTCCTGAATAGCGCTGCCAGGACATGATCTATACACACCAAAGTGGCAGACTGGTTGATTCTAGATATCACCTGTAGAGGTGTCTGGGGAAAGTGCCAGTGGTGAAAAATGCCAGGGTGGTAGTAACATAGATGTGTACTGACAAGACATGTCCCCCTTCAACTGGTAGGTTGCAGGTCTTGCTCTAACTGCTGGCATAGGAATAATATGGCTTTCTTGTTTAATCTGAACCTGCACATGACTTTCTCCTTTGACAGATCCAAAAACTGTGTCCTAGTCCTATTTTCTCTCTGTAAGGGGTAACTCCATTTCCTCTGTTCTCTTGTCCTTCGCAGCTGTTATAAACCTGAGTATCCGTAGGGCTATTAGTTATATTGAAAATGGCTTCTCTATCAATGACTGCTATCTTCATTATGTCCCAATAACACACACTTCCTCCTAATAGTCTTTCAAATTTTTGACAGGTGATGTATGCAAAAAATGTTTATGCAGCAATTTATAAGCTGATTTCAAATTTCTGAGCTATGAGCTATGGGGCAGATTTTCAAAGGGGTACGTGCGTAAGATACGCGTGTACCCCCCGAAAACCTGCCCGCGCCGAGCCTAAGTCCCAGGGCTTTCCTGGGGGGCGTGTCGCGGCGGTGTGTCATTCGGGGACGGGGCTGCGGGCGTGGTTCCAGCCTGGGGGCGTGGCCGAGGTCTCCGAAACAGCTCCCGGGGTCGGGGAATCGCGCGCCAGCCTGCCTCTGGCAGGCGTAACTTTTAAAACAAAGTTAGGGGGGTGGAAGGAAAGTTCCCTCTGAGGCAGGCTGCGCGGCTCGGCGCGTGCAGGCTGCCAATTTTGGGCAGCCTTGCGCACGCTGGATTTTAAAGGATATGCGCGTTTCTATTAAAATCCGGTGTACTTTTATAAAATCTATCCCTAAGTGTGCCTGAACAAATATTGTTGTAATGAAAATAATTTTTTTAAATTAAATTTTGAGTTTCAAATGTTTTCACAAAGATACACCTTGCTTAAGTAACATGATACAATTTCACAACAAAATAAGAAATCATCAAATTTTCAATGAAGAAACATAATAACTTTCACCCTAAGAATCTGTTAGGCCCAAAAGCCTTGGGGATGGAGACTATCAAGGAGATACAAACAAGAAATACTTATAGGAAACGACCTAGCAGGACACTTTACAGCTACATTCACCTATTATGTCATTCAGAGATTCCACTTGCTGTTCCCTGTTTCCTTGAGTCAATAAATTCTCTCAACTGTTCTGGTGCTGTAAACACAAAATTATCTCCTCTTATTATCACTAAACATTTTGCAGGATATCTTAGATAAAAAGAAGCCCCAATATTCAGGGTTTCTTGTCTTAAGGCTAAAAAGCCTTTTCTTCTTTCCTGAGTGATCTTAGATAGATCAGGAAATATTCTTATTGGTTGTCCCATAAATGGGTTATTTGCTCTTCTAAAATACTTCATGACTGCACTCAGATCAGTTTCAGTCAAAAAAGTGACCAATAATGTAGCTCTTTCTATAATTTCATAATGAGATGACTCAAGGTAATCTGTGAGGTTTTCAAGATCCATGGGTTGTATTTGCACTTGAGGCATTGCACCCGATGGTAGGAAGTAAACCTTATCCATAGGGGGGGGGGGAGGGTTTGATCAAGGGTATATTCTAATATTTCCAAGAGGTATCTCCTCAATGTAACACGAGGTAATTTCCCCACCACTTTTGGAAAGTTTAAAAAGCGCAAGGTCAAGTGTCTCAATCTATTTTCCACATATTCGACCCTTCTACTCAGGATGTCTCCATCCTGAATAAGGGAGCTCTGCACTCCTTTGATTGCCTTTAAATCTTCTTCATTTTAGAGAATTTTTCTTGATTTTCCTTAATTTGTTCTTTGTTATTATTTGAGATTATTTCCATTTGTTGAGATAAAGTTGATATCTTCATTGAACAGTCATTCACAGCATTACCCATGCTTTTTAATAAATCCCAAATAGATTCAAGAGTTATTGTCGCTGGTTTAGGAATCATAGTAAAGGCTGGCTGAGAAATATTCAGCGTCTCACCTTCACCTCCAGTAGCAGATGTTTCCTCTGCCGGGGTTCTATCCATGTCCCCGGTTGAGGATTCCAGTGTTCCTGGAGTGAGTACACTCCCTGCATTCGCTCCCTTGGATACCAAACCAGTAACTACCGTTCTGGGGCTCTGGCTGGTCAGCTTCTGCTGGTGTTCTCGCTCCTGCGGTGGAGGTCTGACATCCGGGCTCAGGGAAACTTCTTCCGAGGTTGAAGGTAACTCTTGTCTGCTCCCTTTGACAGCCGGACCTCCTGGCCCCTTCATTGTAGCCATCTCCAAACTCTGCTGGATAGTTTGCTGCCCGGAAAGAGTTGAGGGGTCCGAGGGATAATTCTTTGTTTTCCCCTTCCTTTTCGCCAGCATATTGAAATTCTAAGAGGAAAATTTTCAAAGAAACAGGGACCTTGAGCAGAGCAGTGCTAGAGTCCTGCTGCCATCTTGGCTCCACCCCTCCAATGAAAATAATTCTAATTCAGTATATAATTTATTTTAAATACATAAGAAGATGAAAAAACTAGCTGGTGCAACAATAGAATATTGCTGGTGTTTAATTACAAAGTATCTATTGTGCTGGAGGTAGACCCTTGGCCTGGTGCAGGATTGGTACGGCCCTCCGGTCAGACTCGGAGAGCGCCTGCCACCAGGAGGCGGAGCATAGGAGACAGAAGCTAGCTAGAGCTTCACCAATAGCAACCCGGGGTTCCCTCAGGTTGAGCCCTTGGTTACTCGGGCTGCCTGGTCTTAGGTGGGCCTCACAGGGTCTCCTAGAGAGGAAGTGCAGGGGAGTGCCACAAACAAGGATGCGCGGTCGATGTCCAAGCAAGAGGTCACAGGAGGCCAAAAGAGTGTCCTAGAGCAGTGGTCCCCAACCTTTTTTGCACCAGGGACTGGCTTCAAGCAAGACCATTTTTCCATGACCCGGCAGGGCGGGGTGGGGGTGGGGCAGGGGCAGGGCTTTGGTCATATGGGGGCGGGGTTATGGATGGGGTTGGATTTTAGTGCATACTTATTTAATTATGACTTTTATAAATCCTGCACCTTCAGTTCTCTAACTCTATGCATCCACTGAAATTCCCCCAAACAATGGAGCTTGGATGTTTCCCTTACAGCTCATCATACTAAAAGATATTTTCTAATTCTGGTGTCACCTCACAGTAACAGCAGCAAAAACACCTTCCACTGCCAGACACATTGTGAACTAACACAAAACCCCACAAAAAAAGACACTCAAAATCTATACTGCAATCCCATCGTAACATAACAGTAATAACACCAAGGACTCAAACAACAAAAACCCTACCTGTGAATAAGCAAGGGTAAATATTACACTGGGTCCTAGGATAACAATACACCACCTACTGAGGAAACAAAACAACCCGATTGCTATAGATCCCTATACAGACACTACATGCTAGCAGAATCTCTCATCATGGTCACACTCACAGAGCAGAGACAGACCCTCACGAAATACAGAATACAAAATAAAGGAGCACAAATTAGAAAAAACTGAAATGGAAACCCCAATAAGCCAGACTCTGTATTAACAATGGAAAAACAGAACCACCATTCCTCATAAAACAAATAAAGTCAAGAAACATAAAGCATTACTTATAATAGTAAAACCATACTAATAAAAGAATTCTTTAAAACTACTGATAAATAGATTTTCTATTAATTAAAATCATATACATTTTTTACAATTTCCCAAACACCAATAAAAAATTTCAAAACAGCACATATATCAAATAACACCCAATAATTAAAACTAATAAGGATTTTAAAAAGCCCCTGCTGGCCAAACATGGGAGCTCTTGATTTCCAGTCATTCTGATATTGTCGAGAATCAGGAGGTTATCCTCTCTCTCACACACATACTCACATGTCCATTCTCTCTCACACATACACTGTCACATACATACATATTCATGCTCTTATACCCAACCATAACCTCTCGCTCTCACAGACACTGACACACTCTCAGGCTGTAAGATACTCTCTCCCCCTCCACACACACCCCTCCCACACACACACTCTTACTCCCCTGGATTTTCTCATACACACTCATGCTCTCACTCTCACTCTCACTCTGGCTCCCTCACAACCTCAGGGCCTCTCTCATTCCTCTGCTGCCACTGTCACTGCTGCCGCTTGGCTATTGGGGAGGTGCTGATTGTTGCTACTGGCACTGAAGCCCATTCTGCTGCCTCCTCTGTGCAGGCCCCATGGGCTTCCAGTTCCTCCATGCTGATCTCGTACATTGTGAGATCCGCATAGAGAAAGTGCTACTCTTGCACATTCCCAAAGATTACATGTGCCAGTCAGTAATAAGTAATTTATTTTTTTTTACATCTACTGTCTTATCTTAGTTTTCTAATCGGTTGGTCACAGGCTTTTTTTCCCCACCTTCCCTTTCTTATTTTTTTGCCAATTCCTTTTATATTGCCTTTTTTTCTTTCTTTTCTCTCCATCTGTCTTCTTCCCTCAAACACACAGTCAGGTTCTCATTCTCACATGCTTTCTTTCTCTCTCACACACACACACACACACAGGCTCTCGCTCTCACTCTCACATGCTCTCTCTCATACAATCAATCATACACACAGTCTCTCACTAGCACATGCTGTCTGAGTCTCACACACACAGGCTCTCTCTCACTCCCACATGCTGTCTTGCTCTAGCACAGGCTCTCACTGTCACATGCTCTGTCTCATACAATCATTCATACACACAGGCTCTCACTGTCACATACTCTCTCTCATACAATCATTCATACACACAGGCTCTCACTGTCACTTGCTGTCTCTCTCTCACACACAGGCTCTCACATGCTGTCTCTGCAAACATTCAGGTCCTCACTCCCACACACAGTCTCTCATCTCACTCTCACACACAGACACACAATCTCTCAACTCATCTCATACTCGCACACAATCTCTCAACTCATCTCATACAGACACTCTACGGGCCCTCAGCCTCTCTCTTACCTCTGGGCCTCCTCTTTACGGGTCGCTGCAGGATGGGCTCTGCAGCGGCCCTGATCTTCTCAGGCCGATCCGCGGCGGGGGCGGCCTTGATCTTCTCGGGCCAATCCGCGGTGGGGGCCCTGCTACCGGGCCTCCTCCTCTTCTCAGCCCGCTGCAACAATGCTGCTCCTCTTCTGCACATGGCTGATGGTCCTCCTCCTTCCTGCCCACACGGCTCTGGCAACATGTTTCTTCCGGGGTCGCGCAGGCAGGAAGGAGGAGGAGCACCTGCACGTTTAGAAGTGACCTTGTTCTTCAGGCCCTGCCGATCTTCCTGCTGTGTGTCTCTGGCACAGCACAGCGATATTTCACTACTCAGCCGCCAGTGGGATGAGGTCCACCGGCGGCCGCATTGGCTCCCCCTGACCTCTCCTTGCTCTGCCCCGTCACGTGCACCGGGCTTGCGCGACACACTGGCACACTGCAGGCAACACACTAAAGTGTCGCGACACACACTTTGGAAAGCTCTGACTTAGAGGGTACAGTGCTCCCACCCGCCTTTAATGCCATATATGCCACAGTACCCTCAGTGTGTTCCAGTAACTCCCTTGTATGCTCCCTTATACCCCTTAGCCCGTTCCTTTGTCCATTTCCCTAGAGAAGTTAACCTGCCAAATGCCAAATCCAAAATCAAAATAAAGTTTGCACTTGTATGCGTAAGTAAGCAGTAGTAAATGAACATTTGTAAGCTGGATGACATTCACAAGTACGTCGCTTTTATAATACCTCATTATGCACATGCTAACCTTGCTCCATGTCCCCAAAACACACCTTTTTTGTGCATGAACTTTTACTTACACATTCACATATAACATGCTTATGTGACCTCTTTTTAAAATACACATGTATGCACTTGGGCCACATACAATGCATTTATGGCCTTTTTTGCATCAGTAAGCCTTTGAAAATTCATTTTTTAATTTGTAATTACTTTATAAAGCAGGACTGAATGGTTCAGATGTAGATTAACAAAATTATTATACAGCCAATTTGTTTGACCTAATGCAAAATTTGAACATGCAAATAGTTTAGAGAATTCAATAGATCAAGGTGACAAATATTATTAAAAAAGCCAATACGAAAATTATGAGCACAGTAATACATTATATAAGTTATTTTTCTTCTTTTTTTATTTTTTTGTTTTGGGATACCTTCTTTCCATTTTTTCAGACCAGGATAAAACCTGTCTTGACTGACCTCTTTAAGACCTGAATTCCAGTAATAACACAGCATTGAATAATCATACTTGATCACTGGATTTTTCTTCACATTTTTAGCATCTCCCCTTCCCCCAGTCTAAATTTGTATATCTAGTACCAGGCCTGAATCTTTCAACATAGGAAGCATAAATTGGGGTACTCCAGGAATACTGTCTTGTATCCTTGGCCCATCAGGAAGACCCTGTCTTCAACTATCTCCCTCCTAGGCTCTGGGAAACTGCCTGTACAGTGCTTTCAATCTTTGGTAGACTGACAAAGCAGAAATGAGCATAGAATAAAAACCCATAAAATCTACATGATAGCACAATACAGGGGTACTCAACCCAGTTTTTGGAACCTGCATGGACAGTCATGTTGACAGGATACTATATGGTTTTTACCCCAGTAGACAAGACATGAGACTCAAGAAATTTTTGAAATTTAGTAAAATGTTTATTATAGGAAATAAATGATTGCCAATCACATAATGAATGTCTGGGAAGGAAAAATGGAGGCTCAGCAAATCGCTGAACACCATAGGCTCATCCTTGCCTATGTCACAATCTTTGTAGGGACAGAGATTACAGGATATAGCAGAAGTAGAACATAGACTACAGAAACATCATTGGAACAATAGTCCTGTGAAACAATTACAAAGTATCATTTCTTGTGGACTGTGATTCAATTGTATCCCCTTTTTAATGAAGGTATCTTCTATGTGACTCATTTGCAAATCACAAAGTATCTTTCTTGAAGTCCAGCTCTATTGCAAGTGTATCATTATTTCATTACAAGCACTTTGTATATATTTTGACGATGTTTTATGTCTATATCTATACATGTTATAAATGAATAACACTACAGAGAGTTTAGAAGTGGTGCGAATGAGGAATGCATGACTAGAGCAATTGATAAATGTGTGTTGTTGTGCCAGTTTTGTTTTTTGAATTATTTTTTGAACAGTTTTGATATTCTTTGCCATAGTGTAAGAAAGATTGTAACATTAAGCATCTTTCAAATCATTTAAAACATTAGTGGTATTACTTATCTATTTTAGGGTTCTCTGATGGGTTTTATAGGCCACCTTTCATTGTGTGTTCAATGTCAGACCTACTGTGCTCAGCATAGCCTGCGTAACAAAAGTTCCACATGTGCAGTTACTTGAGTGACTCTCCACCCTACAATGAAGTATTAGCTTAGGTCCTTGTTTCTTAGCAGCTCCCATTTGTGCTCAGCTTACTACTCATTATATTTTAGGTATCTGGAACAGTTAAACTCAGGTGTGGCATATACTCCCCACCCCCCATCAGTGGTGCAAATCAAAAATGAAAACAAAACCCCTGTGTCAAAAATCTATTGTAGTTCTCTAAAAAAAGAAAATTACTGTCTGAATATCGGATGGACATACAGATAGAATATACTGTTGACCATGAACACAGAGATGTAAGGACTAATAAAACTACATTAATTCAGACTTTATCATTAACGTGAAAATCTAAATAATGTCTGTAAGTAGGCATGTAGCTAGATATTAACTAGGTGTATCATAAAATATTTTGTTTTGACAATCAATTATTAGATGTCAAATAAAGGTATATTATCTCATAAAACAAAGGAAAGCAGTATCCAAGTAAGGCCACCCCTCATAGAGCAAGAAAAACATGAAACAGAACATCAGGCATAAAGTGTGAGCACTTAATTCCATAAAATGAAGGGTGCAAGATGTCTTCCTTGGCAAAGGATGGGATGATTTCTGAGATCAATGACAAATGGTGTATACAGTTCTCACAGGACGGCACTTCTCTGACATCGAAGCATAGCCTCATAACTTTCATCATTAAGTTAGATTTTTGTGTTATGGATTAAAGCCTCATATAAGAGCAAAAATATTCAAATAACCAATAAGAAAATTCCATAATAAATGTCAATAACTCCTTGCATCGAATGAATGTTTGGGGGCAGGTGATCTAGAGAAAGGAAGGCAGGCCAGAATGACATATTTAGAAAAGATCAATATTTGGCAAAGGAAATCAAGAAAAAATGTATATAAGCATTGTAATATTGTGACATAGGCAAGGACAAGCCTCCGATTTTCCTTCCCAGACACTTATATTGTGATTGGCAATCATTTATTTACTATAATAAACATTTTTCTAAATTTCTAAAATTTCTCTGAGTCTCGTGTCTGGTCTGTTGGGGCAAAAACCATACAATACCTATACTGAATATGCATGAGACACATTTGCATGTACTACCTTCATTATATGCAATCAAATTAGTGCACCACGCAAACATCAGAGACCGGTCATTCTCTACCGCAGGCCCTTCCATTTGGAACGCCATGCCTCCGGACCTCAGACTGGAGACCTGTCTAACAACCTTTAAAAAGAAACTAAAGACATGGCTGTTCAGCCAAGCCTTCCCCACTACAAACCCCATTGCCTGATCTAGAACTGTCCACCACCCACCTATGTAAACAAATTTTCCATATTTCTCATGCATAGTACCTATTAAAGAGGTTGGCTCCTTGCCTCCCTCTCTTGTATATAGTATTTATTTAAGTATTTATTTATTTACTTTTCGTTCACCCCCTTCTTTATTTCTTACTCCAAGTTTAAGGTATCCTTGTTATAATGTAACTGTATGCTCCTTATCTCTTGTTGATTGGTTAATTACATTTTCTGCTTAGTTCATTGAAAACCGAGTAGATTTGATTTGTATCAAGAAAGTCGGTATATAAAAGCATTTAATAAATAAATAAATAAATAAATAAATAAATATGCAAATATCTCTCATGCATATTCATTGTGGATATCCTATAAAGAGTGGTTGAGCAGGTCCAGGGGACCAGAATGAGAACCACTGATATTTATTTTATTTATTTATTTAAAATTTTTATATACCGGCATTCATGATACAATCACATCATGCCGGTTTACATAGAACAGGGGTGTACAAAGAACAAATGAGTAACCTATTAGTGAGGAGGAAGCAGTTACAAATAACAAGGTACTAGAACTGGGAGTAGAGAAGAAAGGGAGAGGATATAGGGGGTCCAGTTGTGGAGCTGAAAGGACATCAAGCCGCCCTGGTTCAGAGCTCGGGGATTGAAAGCGCCAGCTAATTGCCATCTAATAGCGTGCTGTGAGTAGCAAAAGAACCAGCAATTAACAACAGCTGAGCCCGAGACTGTACGTCATCACCAGGTACCCGGGTCTTTAAAACCTGAGATACGCCGGTAATCCAGTGGGGTCCGTTGTGGAGCTGAAAGGACATCAAGCCGCCCTGGTTCAGAACTTGGGGAGTGAAAGCGCCAGCTAATTGCCATCTAATAGTGTGCTGTGCGTAGTGAAAGAACCAGCAATTAGCAACAGCTGAGCCCGAGACTGTACGTCATCACCAGGTGCCCGGGTCTTTAAAACCCGAGATACGCCGGCAGTCCAGTGGGGTCTGGTTGTGGAGCTGAAAGGACATCAAGCCGCCCTGGTTCAGAGCTCGGGGAGTGAAAGCGCCAGCTAATGCCATCTAATAGCGTGCTGTGAGTAGCGAATGAACCAGCAATTAACAACAGCTGAGCCCCGAGACTGTACGTCATCACCAGGTACCCGGGTCTTTAAAACCCGAGATACACTGGCAGTCCAGTGGGGTTCGGTTGTGGAGCTGAAAGGACATCAAGCCGCCCTGGTTCAGAGCTTGGGGAGTGAAAGTGCCAGCTAATTGCCATCTAATAGCATGCTGTGAGTAGCGAAAGAACCAGCAATTAACAACAGCTGAGCCCGAGACTGTACGTCATCACCAGGTGCCCGGGTCTTTAAAACCCGAGATACGTCGGCTTTGACTGGGATTTGGCTGTAAAATTGGAAATTTATTGAAGGCTTGATGGGACGGAAAAGAAAAGCCAGATTTACCACATTGTCTTCAGCCACAACTAGAATAGGCCCTATGGATGCCCATGTGAGTTGGCAGGGACCGCCAGTAATGGACAGTATGCGAGACTCATCTGAAGCCTTGCTTAGTCCAGGCAACGGGCCTACTCCCCCTCAACCACAAAAAGGTCCGAGAGAAGTGCAGCAGGATGAAAAGGATTCACCTAACGTGAGTGCAAAAAATTTGCAAGTAGCGCTGGTTGACCCCGATTCTTTCCCATGCCTCAAGTTTTCTTCAATTGAAGCACGAGAGGAAAATCTTGTTGTAACCATTGGCAATACCCAGATAAATTCTGTGGACCCTACCAATGTGACTCTCTCGGATTTGTGGAGGGTACTGGTAAAGTTGGACATGAATTTGACTCAAGTTAACTCTTCTCTCTCATCATTAGTAAATGTTAATAGAATTTCAATATTGGAGCAGGGTAAAAGATTGAGTGCAGTAGAATCCACGATGAGTGAAGTGTCTGGGAAAATTGGTAACGTGCAAAATTTGGAAAATGTATTGATTAGAGATAATACTTCCTTGCATATTGAATTGGAAAATGTGGAAAATTTACTAAGAGTTAAAAACCTAAGATTGGTTAATTTTCCAATGACTAGGTTATTATCTCTGAAAGAGATGTTGGTTAAATATTTAAAAGAAGTTCTAATGTATGAAGATAAAGATATTCCAGCTATCTCTAAGATATACTATTTTTCCTCTCGTTATAATAAAAATAATAAGATGAGTGAAGAAAATATTATTGGTATTATTACTTTCTTAGAGGAATCAACAGACATTATTAATAGTAGAGCAACTCTCTTTATATCCTTTATGGCTGAGAGAGATAAAGAGTGTTTGCTTGAGAAATTTTTCAGGAATAAAGACATGCAATTTTGAAGCCAAAAAATGTACATATTTCCAGATGTTTCAAGATCTACACAGGCCCGCAGGAGACAGTTCTTGGCACTAAAAAGTAAGACCCTTGAAATTGGAGCAATGTTTTATTTGAGATACCCATCAAAATGTTTTATACATTTTCAGGGCAAGAAATTTAGTTTCAATGAGCCATTACATCTAGAAAAGTTCCTGAAAGACAAGTCATGTCTCAATAGTAACCAAGAATCAATTCTAGGAGATGCCTTAGAATTCAAGAAAGATAATGCCCTTTCACAAAATGTTTAATTATGGAAGAGTTATTTGTAAATTAATAGACCTCCTTCATTATTAGTATCTAACTTGGAAAATGTTGGTTTATTTTATCGATTTATTTTATGTATATAATGATATGCTTCCAAGTTAGGATTACCTATGGATTTGTGAAGTAACATGTTTTATGTAGAAATTTGGAAAATGACTAATAAAGAGATAATTGAAAAAAAAAAAAAAAGAACCACTGATATAATAAAGGATGTCAGCACTATATATAGATATAGATATCTATCTTTTCTTATTTTGGATCATTGTGGAATTAAAAAAAAAATAGGAAAAAAACACGAAATTTTGGGGTTTTCTTATTTATTTTATGGGGGCAAAAAAGCACTTATTTAAAAAGACAAAAACAAAAAAAATGAACCCTCTTCAATACCTCCTGTTTGTTTAAATATTCAGCCCCACACACACACACACTAGCTGACCCCCCCCCCTCCCCTCCCCGGTCCACTTTCCCAACCCCCAGGACTCACCAAAATGTCTATGGTGATCTAACGAGAGCCCAGGAGCAACCTCCTGCTCCGGGCCCAACAGCTGCCATTATTCAAAATGGTGCCAGCCGCCCTTTGCCCCTATCATGTGACTGGGGCTGCTCAATGGCAGTGAAGGGAGTCGTTTGGTAGGAGTGCTCAATATTTTAATAAACGGGAAGGGTTGGGGCAGATTCTGGGTTTAAAAAAATTATATATATATATCTCCTGAAAAGACCCACCCCCAAAGCAAAAGGAAAAATCACACAATTTTTTGGGACTACCACCCCTAATAGTTATAGATTTATATATTTTTATAAAATAACTGAGGTAAGACTAACAAATAGTCATTCTCTATCTTGTTTTAGTTTCCTGCATTCTGTGTTATTGAATGATGGCACAAGTATTTAAACAAGTATTTTCTTTTGTATGCCTTTAGACAGTCTTATAGGGCAATTGATTGAGCTTTTATGACAGTATTGTTTATAGTAGTTAAAAAAAAACAAAACCTCAAGTAGATTTTAAAAACATACGCGCGCGCGTACTTTTGTTCGCGCACCAGGCGCGAACAAACGTACGCGGGATTTTATAAGATACGCGCGTAGCCGCACGTATCTTATAAAATCCGGGGTTGGCGCGCGCAAGGGGGTGCACATTTGTGCAACTTGCGCGCGCCAAGCCCTGCGCGCGCTGCCCGTTTCCTCCGAGGCCGCTCCGAAATCAGAGCGGCCTCGGAGGGAACTTTCTTTCTACCCCCCCCACACCTTCCCTTCCCTTCCCCTACCTAACCCACCCCCCGGCCCTATCTAGACCCCCCCCTACCTTTATCGGAGAAGTTACTACTGCCTCCCGGCAGTAGTAACTTACGCGCGCTGGCGTGGCAGGCCCCGACACAGGCCGCTGTGTTGGGGCACTCGGCCATGCCCCCGGACCGCCCACACGCCCCCCGGACACGTCCCGATCCCTAACCGCTCCCCCTGGCAATGCCTCCGACCGCCCCTTTTTGCAAGCCCCGGGACTTACGCGCGCCGCCAAGCCTATGCAAAATAGGCTCGGCACGCGCAGGGGGGGGTTTGGGGTAGGTTTTCGGAGGGTATGCATGTACCCCTTTGAAAATCTACCCCTCTGTGAAATTCAAATCTGATTTACTCTACTTTTTTTTTACTTTTTATCCCTACTTCTCCTCACCCATGTACCTCATCTTCTGCTTTTCTTATGTAGATTGCTTCTAGGGTAATGATTTTAATTTTGACTGATTCACCAGTTACGTAAACTATTGATTCTTTACCACTTTACTTAATTAAAGCTTCTTACTATTTAAGCTCACCTAAAAGCCATCTGGTTTAGTTCCTTTCTACTTTAAACTTCCTCAGTCATGGCCTTGCTTACTTAACTTGAAATCTTTTTTTTTTTGCTGTGTGTCATCTATCTAGAGTAGATTGTAAGCTCCAAGGAGTAAGGATTGTTCTTTGTGTCTCAATACAGTGCTGTGTGCATCTGATATATGCTAAACAAATGACTAAAAATAATGACTGGCAGGTTTTTATGATGCAAGTCACTTGCATATGAAGGCACATAATGAGGTGATTATAAAGGTGTTAAAAGCAGAATGTTTATTTTTATAACACAGAATCATGACTAGGCAAAGGAACAACTCTATGATAAGCACCTGGCTTCAAGCTGTAAGGAACAGCTGAGCCAATCTCAGTTTATAAAGGCCTGTTTCAAAGTAATCTGTGCAAAACTTGGAAAATGGAGTTGACAAGTCAGGGCTCACTGGGCTCTGGATGATCTGGAGCTGCAAGTGAAAATGAAATGTGGAGCTTCTAGTTCCTGCAGGGAGTTTAATCTAGTCCTGGTTTTTGAACCTGCATCTCATTGCATTCTGCTATTTGAAATCGGTGCTGCAGGTACCAGAATGCATCAAGATCGGGTTTGTCAAGACCAGGACTGGCCTGAAATCCCCCTTCAGATATTGGGTGACTTGGCAGCTATGAACATTCGCTTTCTGTGCATGCATTATCCAACTGTAAGTAGATCTGATGATGATAATCCTAAGCAATACAATTTGAATGACAGGCACTATGGGCCTCATTTTCTAAAGGGATCGCACGCGATAAGGGACGTTTCGCACGCGAAATGTCCCTTATCGTGTGCGATACCAAAATGGGGGCGGAGTCGGCCCCGGAAGAGGAGGAGTCGGGGCGTCACCAGGGCCGACTCTGCGAACGACGAAAAGGTAAGGCCCTTTTCGTGTCCGAGTTCGCACCCAATAGCTACACCTTATATGGTGGCGCTATTAGGTGCGAAACCGGCAGCGATCGCACCGCCCTATGTAAATTAAATGAGGCCCTATGTAAATTAAAAAAAAACCCCACAGTAAATAATAATATAAATAATGTGGCTGCTGAGTTAGTCCACTTGAATAAACTGAAATAAAGGTTAACAAAAACAAAAAATAAATTGTAGAGGGATATCTTTTTACTATACTAACTTAATACATTTCCTGACTAGATTTTAGGCACTAATAATCCCTTTCTTGGGTCAGAACAGTATCTATAAAAAGGTATCATCATATATGTTTTTTGTTTTATTTATTAACCTTTATTCTTATAAAGTAAATAATAGCAGGTATAGGTTAATTGCTCCAGTCAGTCTTGAGGTGGAGTCAGGACAGGTCAGCACATTACAGGTAAGAATTAAAATCTACTTGCATCCCTCCTTGTTTTTTTCTAGATTTTCAATCATTTTAGAAAAGTTAAAATAGCCATCTAAATGTTTGTGTCGTGGGCATGTGACCATAAATAGGTTATAGTCGTTTTCTGTCATTAATGTAGATGTTAAGTAATCTTTCTGTGATGAAGTGGACAAGTTCCCCATGCTTTCTTTTGGGGAAGAGGGCTAAAACTCTTGTCAAAACATATTGCCAGAGCTGCAGAGACAGCAACCTACAAATGACCAAGAAAAATAATTGAGTGTGTGAGAGTGGCTAATAAGGCCAGGCCTTGAAAAGCAGAGATAATTTTTTTCTTGCAGTTGGGGATTTTAGGGAGCTCAAAACAGGCAAGTTAAAATCCTCACTGGCCAGCAAGTTTGAAAACTAGTGATTTTCATTCGAGTTCTCAGGGCACAGCTCACCAGTCAGGTTTTCAGGATATCCACAATGAATATGCAGGAGATAAATTGGCATGCAAATTCATACCATGCATATTCATTGTGGATATCCTGAAAATCCAACTGGCTAGGTATGCCTGAGAACTGGGTTGGCAACACCTGCTCTAAGAGAAGAATCCTATTTTATTTTTAGTACTAGATATTCTTAGGAACTCTCTGTGAGCAATTTTCTCAGTTCATTTTGCTCACTTGCCAAGCCTACAAATGTAAGAAATTGTTCTGGGCAAGGTAGGTTGCTTAGGTGTTAATCCTGCAAAAGAAAGAGAATTATGTTTTATAAACCATTTGTGTGGCTTATCAAACCAACTGTAGGACAAAAAAAGGATTTTCATCTAAAACCATTTTAAATGAAGAGCAAGTATTAAACAATGGTTACCAGGTTAGCCTGACACCCTTAAATATAGTCACTCTGAAAAATTATCTAGATATTCCCCATTGTGATGAAAAATTATCAGACCTTCCAGCACCCTCATCTCTGTGAGATCGTCCACTGCAGTATGGCTTTTCCATGTATGTTAATGGCATCACTTTTTATTAATATTCAGTAAACTGCAATATTTCATACTTGTCTGAAATAAAATAATTCTTATTTGCAAATCAGTAGGTTGTAAGTTCCATAGCTAGGAAATAGTACTACAACTAAACAAAGGTATCCCACCGATATATAACAATGTACTAAAATTGTCTTACATACAAAACTTTTTATTTATATTTCAAAAAGAGCAATTTTTTACTTACGTAATTAACATGTATCATCATACATAATCATCAAATACTACTAATGTGATGTAGCTTCATCCCACCTAATATAACATTACCCCAAGAATATCTAACCTCATCATAATCCTAAAAACAAACCATGCACACACTTTCATACACACCACATACATACATTAAAAAACTAACCATCCTAAAACCCAATGGTAAAAATTTTAAAATTTTTACATGTATACTGTCAATTATTACATATGTATTATGAATACCAATAATGAAATGTTTTTGAAAGAAACTTCTAATTAGAAAAAAATATATATGTAAGTTAAATCCCTGTGCTTTCATTGTCATGCAGCCAAAATATTTTAGGTTGTGTTATTTTAGCAGTAGCTTTGAAAATAGATGTTCAGCTATGGAATAATTTTAGATTGTAAATTTACTCCTGGGGGAATTCTTCACAAAAAATTAAGAATTCTGCACACATTTTAAAATTCTGTAAAATTCTGCAGACTTTAAATAAATATTAGAACACAGTTATTAAAATAGTTATATGCCACACTACCCCAAGTTCCAGGGGGCTTACAGCTATAACTTCACAATTAAAATAAATAAAAAAGAAATTAGCAAAATAAGCAAAAATTAAAATACAACAAATATAAAATTAAAATATAAAATAGATTACATGCAGAAGAAGACACCCTGTCAAAAATAAAATTGCTTCAGCTCCCTGTATCCTGCTAGTAAATCAGTGATTTAGATCAAATGCCTAACAAACCAAATTAGTTTTCACTTTTGCTTAAAAAGCTTAATATCATTCTCCTCCTGCAAAGCTTCAGTCAGGCTATTCCATACAATCAGTTTAGCAAAAACAAGCGTAAAATCTCTTTATTCAGCAAGTCGAATGAAGCTTGGTGAGGGAACATACAACAGACGCTGAGGTAGATCTTCAAAAAATACGCACATGCGTACTTTCGGCGCGAACAAAAGTACTCCAGATTTTATAAGATACGCGCGTAGCCATGCGTATCTTATAAAATCCGGGGTCGGCGCGCGCAAGGCTGCGCGCGCTGAGCCGCGCAGCCTGCCTCCGTTCCCTCCAAGGCCGCTCTGAAATCGGAGCGGCCTCGGAGGGAACTTTCCTTTCGCATCCCCCCACCTTCCACTCCCTTCCCCTATCTACCCCATCCCCCAGCCCTACCTAAATCCCCCCCCTACCTTTCAGCCCGATACTGTAAAACCGCGGGAGAGCGGACGAATGCCCGCTCTCCCGGCGCACGCACCGGCCCTTGGCCGGTGCGAGCGATCCAGTATGCAAATTAGGCGACGCGGTGCAAATGAGGAAAAGGAGGCGCTAGGGACACTAGCGCGTCCCTAGCGCCTCCTTTGGCCTGGAGCGGCGGCTGTCAGCGGGTTTGACAGCCGACGCTCAATTTTGCCGGCGTCGGTTCTCGAGCCCGCTGACAGCCACAGGCTCGGAAACCGGACGCCGGCAAAATTGAGCGTCCGGTTTCGGCCCGACAGCCGCGGGCCGAATTCAAATTTTTTTTTTTTTTTTTTTTTACTTTTGGGGACCTCCGACTTAATATCGCTATGATATTAAGTCAGAGGGTGCACAGAAAAGCAGTTTTTACTGCTTTTCTGTGCACTTTCCTGGCGCCGGAAGAAATTAGCGCCGACCTTTGGGTCGGCGCTAATTTCTTAGAGTAAAATGTGCGGCTTGGCTGCACATTTTACTTACTGGATCCCGCGCGCATACCTAATAGGGCCATCAACATGCATTTGCATGTTGAGGGCGCTATTAGGTGCCGCGGGTGGGCTGCGTGTTTTCCTCCCCTTACTGAATAAGGGGTAAGGGAAAACACGCGTCCAGAGCAGGCTGACAGTGCGCTCCGACGGAGCACACTTTACTGTATCGACCTGTTTGTTGGGCAAGTTACGCCTGCTTGAAGCAGGCGTAACTTGCGCGCGCCGCCCCGGCATCCCCCGGCACAGGCCGCAGTGCCGGGGGACTCGGAACCGCCCTCCCGGCCCGCCCCCGAACCGTCGCCATGCCCCCGGACCCACCCCGGACCGCCCCCTGCCCCCGGACCCGCCCCCCTGGACATGGTCCCTCCTGCCCCTTTTAGGAAGCCCCGGGATTTACGCATGTCCCGGGGCTTTGCGCGAGCTGGCGGCCTAAGCAAAATAGGCGCGCCGGCGCGCGAGTGCCCTGCACGCGTAAATCCGGGAGGATATACGCGCGCAGGGGTTTTAAAATCTACCCCATAGTGTGGCTGAGAAGGTGGTCAGCCGCAATAAAATAACACCTCTTTGAAAAGTGTTAGATGTGCGGCAAAAGTTAGGGTCCTGAGGCTCCTGCCGCACATTTAAAGCAGTAGAAAACAAAAAAAAAAAAAGTGCAGCCAAATGGGGAGGTTGGGCTGAGGTCAGTGCTGGCCCTGTCTCAACCTGGGGCTGCCATCACTCCCAAAAAGTTTTAAAATAGAAAGCGATCCTACGCAGTGCAAACCCTAGCCCCCCCGTCCATGTAAAAAAATAATCAGCTTTGGGTTCTAGCCCGCCCCCCACCCCCCCAAGTAACAAAGATCCTGACCCAGTCCCTCCCTTCCTACCCCTCCATCATGTACCCTGCTGCCTCCAGTCTGGGTCTGCACAGAGCAGCAAACCTGTAATTTCCTTTCTAGTTCCTGTGTAGGCCAACACTGCCACAGCTTCAGCCTCCTCTTTGCCCATGCACACTGGTACTGAAGTCTTCTAGTTCTCCCAGCAAATTTTGCGGAGAACTGAAGAATTCTGCAAAGAAAGGGCAATTCTGTCAAATTTTGCGCTGTGCAGTTGTGCAGTATTGCTCCAGGTTTATAAATTGTAAGCACATTATTTTTTTTAAAATTAGATCAGTAATGATAAGCTAGTACAAAATAATGCAGGTGCTTCTTTCTTTTAACCTCTGGCCTTGTCCCATATGTGAAATATTCCTTTTGAACATTCTTGGAGATATTACAACAAGTGGTTTCTGGAATCCAGTGGACTACAAGATACAAGGCAGCATGGTTATTCCATCTCTATAGGTCAATTTCTTTGACTGGGTAACCAGAGAGTTGGATTAGGAGAGGGCTCCAGATGTAGTATACTTGGATATGAGTAAGGCTTTTGACATGGTTCCACATAGGCAATTAATATCTGAATGCCCTTGGTATGGGCACTAAATTGACTGACTAGGTTAGAAACTGGTTGAGTGGGAGGTGTCAAAGGGAAATGGTGAATGACGTTCACTCATAGGCTACTAGTGGTTTGTGCAGGGTTCACACCTTGGACCAGTATTTTTCATTATTTTTTAAGTGATATTGCAAAAGGATATCGGGAAAGGTTTGTCTTTTTGCAAATGATACCAAAATCTACAACAGGATAGACACCAGAAGGATATGGAAAACATGAGTTGGGATCTAGTGAAGCTTGAGGAATGGTCTAGAGTTTACCAGCTAGGATAAAAGCTATAAAATGCAAACCTATGTATTTTTGCTGCAAAAAGCCAAAAGAGCAAAACTATATAGGAATAAATTCTAAGCATAAAACAAGAGCATGATCTGGGGGTAATCAAATCTGATGATCTCAAGGTAGACAAATAGGTGGATAAAGTGATGGCAAAAGCTAGAAAGATATGTGCGTGCATAGGAAGAACAGTTAGAAAAAAGGTGATATTGCCCCATATAAGTCCCTAGTGAGACCTCTTTTGGAATGCTGTGTACAGTTTTGGAAACCACACCTTCAAAAGGATATAAACCAGATGGAGTCACTCCAGAGGGTGCTACTAAAGTGGTCAGTGGTCTTTGTTCTGTAGTATATGGGGACAGAGTCAAAGATCTAAACGTATACCCTAGAGGAAAGTTCAGCTAGAAGAGACATGACAGAGACATTTAAATATCTTCAAGGTACCAATGCACAGAAGGCGGGCATCTTTCAATGTCTGGAAGGACAATGGGATGAGGGTGAAAGGGGGTAAACTCGGGAATAATCTAAGGAAATATTTCTTTACAGAGGATTGTGGATGCATGGACAGCCTCTCAGTGGAAGTGGTAGAGACAAGGACAGTATCTGAATTCAAGAAAGCATGGGATAAGCATGACAACTTTAATTAAAAAAAAAAATAATACAGCTAAGCAGAAATCAAGAAAATTGCTTTATTTTTATTTTATTTATTTAATTCTTTTATATACCGACCATCATGACATGGATCATATCAGATCGGTTTACAAGGAACCTAGGAGTTAACATACATTAACAACTGATTAACAAGAGGACTTTAACTGGGAGCAAAGTTACATTTATCAAGGTGTAGCAAAACTTGGAATCTGGAGAGGAGACAAGGAAGGGGGAAGGGAGAGAATAACCATTGGGTAAATAGAAATTAGCTACATGTCTAGCGAGGAACGTTAAATTGAAAGGCTCCTAAATTCGGACCGATTATAGGAAAGCTTGGCGGAATAGCCACATTTTGAATTTTTTCCGAAACGTTTGTAAGCAGGGTTCAAGTCTGAGGTCCGGTGGGATAGAATTGCTTTATGTGGAGTTATGGCTGCAGCATATAAGAACAAAAAATTAGCCAACAGTACAATAACACAAAACAATTAAAATGCCCATTAACATGTAGGATTTTGCTATTCCCTTATTAGGCTTATTGTAAGATAGATGCCATAAAGAATTAACCAAATGCCTTTTCAGTTATCTGGCCATTGAAGCAATTCTGCTATTGCTCATGCTCTTCTGCCCATTAAGTTGGAAACCCTGTTCCTTCAAAATCCAGGATCCTGCAGTTCACTCTGCTGATAGCATGTTCCCTACTGTTAAAGCCTTGAACAGCATTGAACTTGCATAAATCAACACTGCTGATTTTGGCAAATCACAATGAGTAGGACTATTTACTTCATCCCCCAGACCTTTGGCATCGTCACTCTCTGCACTATATGCGGCTTTGCCTGCTGGCCACTCCTCCTGATAGTTTTGAACAAGACCGTTTTATTATTTCCTTTATTGCTATTGTTTGTTTAATGATTGTGCTATACTGTGATGCAAAAAATAGTTTAATTTAAAACACATTAAAACTAAATATATATATATAACACACACACATCTACCTCTTTTATTTTAGAACGACCTCATGACCACAGCAATAGAAAATCATTGACATGCATTGTTGTAATTCTTCATCTCTGCATGCCATTTAAGAAATTTGTCACATCTAAGGGCATTCAGCTTCAGTAAACATGCTGTGATTCTGTATACAAACAAATGCCATTATCGCAGGAGTTTGCCCCAAACAGCAATCTTGTACTAAAAACAGATGCTTTGTGAAATCCAGCATGACAGTCTCATCAGAGCAGGCAGTAGCCTGGCATTTACAATGACTAAGCATCACAGAACATGAACATGTTTATTTGAGTGCACAGTGGTTCTCACCATCCAGTCACTAAGAATCCAGTCCATCTGTGCAGGCAGTTGTCATCTTGTTTTTGTTGTACAAGGTTTGTACTTAAAAACTGAAATAAAAAGTATTTATGTCTATCAGTAAGAATGTTACTGGGGATGAGAATTTGAATTTTTTTTTTTTAGGATATTTAATTAACTGTCATTGCATTCACACAGTAGTCATATCATGAAGTAAATCAAGACCCAATCTGAGTGCCTATTCAGGGGTCCTCAGATTTGGTCCTTCAACGCTGCAAACCAGTCTGGTTTTCAGGATTTCCACAGTGAATATACATACAGAGTTATTATGACATTCTCTGTTTTATTCTTGATTTTTGTCCTAGTAATTTCTAACATTGCTTTTTTTGCTCGCTGCCACACAAAGAGCAGGATTTCAAAGTATTGGCCATAATAACACCTAGATCCTTTTCTGGGTGAAAACTCCTAATATGGAAAATCTTGTAAATACAGTTTGGATTACTTTTTCATATGGGCATTACTTGGCACTTGTCCACATTAAATTTCATCTGCCAGTTGGATGCCCAATCTTGCTAGGTCCTCCTGCAATTACTCACAACTTGCCTGTAATTTAACCATTTGGAATAATTTGTAATTGTCTGCAAATTTGATCACCTCATTCTGGTTCACTTTTCCAGATTATTTATAAATATATTAAAAAGCACTGGTCCCAGCAGCGATCCTTGAGGCAGTCTACTGTTTATTTTCCTCCATTGAGAAAAATGACCATTAAGATGTATTCTGTTCCTTATTTTTTAACCAGTTCACTATCCACAATAGGGCATTGACTTCTAACCCATGGCTTTTTTTATTTTCTCAAGAGGCTCTCATGAGGGATTTTGTCAAACACCTTCTGAAAATGCAAATATACTATATTCACTGGCTCACCATACTCTGTATGTTTAATAATCCCTTTAAAAAAAAATGTAGTAGATTGGTGAGGCAAGACTTTCCTTGAGTAATCCATGTTGGCTGTGTCCCATTAGACCATGTCTTTCTATATGTTTTGTAATTTTGTTCTTTAGAATAGCTTTTTTTCCTGGCAGGTTTAGCAGGCCATAGTTTCCTGGATCACCCCTGAAACCCTTTTTTAGTATTCGAATAAGTGGATCCAGAACCAGTGGGTTATGCACCTCTACCCCTGCATAGACATCAGCCCGCCAATATTATCCATCTCCAGCAGATGGTAGATATGCATCTCCCTACTGGGGATTGCCTTTAATTTATTTATTTATTTTTTTAAATAGAAGGAGAAAAGTAGAGAGAATTTTATTGTCCTGCTCTCCTGTGGTGATACCTTATGGCCCCTTCCTCAGTGGAGTTTCCTAAGGTGATTTCTTTAAATTCGTCTCTCAAATGCGTGCCTTGGTCTGGTAGCTGATTTTTGCCAGCATGGACTTAGCTGTTTAAAAAATAAATAAATAACTGAAAGGCAAGAGGGTGCAGGAAGCAGAGCGAGGCAGTGTTGATATATGCCCTCTCTCCCCCGCAGCCGGAAACCGACTCTGTACTTGGCTGAGATGGGGTGAACTCAGGTAAAGAGTATTAAAAAAAAAAAAAAATTGAAAGAGGTGGGTGTTGATTTTAGAGATTCCTCTCTCCTCCGGTCTCCGTGCTTAGCGTACCGATCCAATGTCCATTCCCGCCTCAGGGGAGGTTGGGGGACTTGGCCAGGTTGAGCAGTCTTCTGGGCTAGGCCCCGCTCTCAGGTTTTGACTTTTCGCTGCATGGTAGACCGCGGTGACATTTGCACACTTTTTCTCTGCTCATAAGGCCTCCCTCTTCAGGTATATCTGTTCACGCTTGTATGCCAGGCTGTGCGTCTAGTTGTGTGCATAAGGATGCCTACCTGGGTGCTCAGTTGTGTGCTAAAGGGAGCTTAGTTGGACACACAGTGGTGCACTTCAGGGCATATAGACTGGCGCTCAAGTTTTCACCTATCTGAATAGTACATTAGGCATCTAATTTTTGGGCACCTAATTTTCACAAGCACCTATTGCAAGCATAGTTGGGTGCACACTTTTCAGACACCTGTTTAGAGCATGCTATTAATTAACTGTGGCACTGATAGCAAAGAAGCCCAAGTACCTTACCCTTTGTGCTGCTTGCCATATTCGGGCATCTCAGCCTAGCATTCCCTCTAACTTGTGTCAGCACTGTTTGGAGGCTCAGGGAGACTTGTCTCCATCTGATTTTGCTAAGACCGGTCATTCCCAGCATGATGTGGTAATGGTAAAAGGGTTGCCAGAGGGAAATGAGTCTCCCCTAACTGGTTCTTCAGCTAGGGAAGTAGTTCAGTGGGCACAGGTCTGGCACCCCCTGGTTTAGGCATGGACCCCTCTGCTTTTCCTTGGGTGGAATTTTTTTCAAGGGCTGTAGTCCTTTCTTCAGGCGCTGTTGTTGGCCCTGGTCAAACTAAACAATTCAGGATCGCCCGCCTGGTGCTGCAGGTCTGAGTAAGTCTAGACTGATAAGGACCTGGATGGCACGGATGATGAAGCCGATCCTTACTCCCTGGAAATGGGGAAATTCCTTCAGGGCTAAAGCCATAAAGAACTATGTTGCGCTTCTTTCATAGAGATGAGTTACTGGCTCTGATTTCTCAGACATTGAAGATGCTGGGAGCACTGGGTGCTGATTCCATGTCTAAGCCATGGAAAGAGCCCATTTTGATTTCTTTGCATAAAACCTCATGTTTCTTCCTTACTAATGGAGGCTATTCAAGAATTGATTGATATTGAATGGAGCACCCCAGAAGTTAATTTTAAAGGGGGGAATGAACCTTGGAAGGGCTGTACCCCCTGGATCCAGCTGCAAGAGAACAATTTAATTTTCTGAAAGTAGATGCACTTGTGTGTGCCATCACCATGAGAATGAAGTCACATGTATATTATGATTCTTTTCAATAGGGTATACCCTCATTTATGGGCTAGTGCACACTTCCGCCTACCGGCGTTTTTTAACTTTTAGGTACAACTGCCACTTTGGCTGCCCATTCAAAGTACGATCATAGGGTTACCCATTTTTTAAGAAAAGATCATATTTAACACCGCCGTTTATTTTAACAAAAACGGATAATTCATAGAATTTTTCTTTTTCAAATTTTTCTTTTTTTCTTTTTTTCAAATTTTCTTATTTTTTGAAGATGATTATTCACATTAGTCTCTTTTGCAACATTTTACTTAGAGAGAAAAAATCCACTTATCTTTTTAGTGGAAAAGCAGAAGTCCCCAAAGCTCAACTGCAAACCGCTCTGCTAGCTTGCCCCGCTCTGCTAGCTTGCCTGGGCAGAGATTAGATTGCTGTCTCCTGTTGAGATTTGCCGAGCTGCAACGTGGTCCTCTTTACATACCTCGTCCAGGTATTACCGCTTGGATGTGCAGGCCCGGGAGGACACAGGCTTTGCATGTGTGGTATTGATTGGACCACGGGCAGCCTCCCACCCTGTTTGGGAGTAGCTTGTGTACAACCCACTGGTTTTGGATCCAACTATCTGAATGCTAAGAGAGGAGAAATTACTACTTACCTGATAATTTCCTTTTCTTTAATAAGGATAGGTGGATCTACCTTCCTACCCTCGGCTTCTGGGTTTTTGTGCTATTGTCGTCCTGCATGACTGTGTATTCCAAGGATTACTGGTAAGTATCAATCCAATCCCTAGACTAGTGTTATTACACTCATTGTCTGAGCTCAGTGTTTCCTGTTAGACAAGTACTTGAGTGGTTGTCTGTTAATAATCAAGTTTTGTTAGTTTGTACACAGTTGGCTTTTGCAGAGAATACTAGCAGGCTGATTTCTATGTAGGGGTATATATACTGTCGTCAGCTTTGCTCTGTCTCCATCTGCTGGTAGAGCTGCATAGCCCACTGGTTCTGGATCCACCTATCTTCATTAAAGAAAAAGAAATTATCAGGTAAGTAGTAATTTCTCCTTTTTAAAAATCGGTGTTACGTTAGCCACCCTCCAAACTTCAGGTGCAATAGATGAATTTAATGATAGGTTACAAATTACTAGTAAAAGATCTGCAATTTCTTTTTTTAGTTCTTTTAGAATATTGGGGTGTATAACATCTGGCCCAGGTGATTTGCTGCTTTTTAGTTTATCAGTCTGCCTTATTGCATCTTCTAGATTCACCATTTGTTTCAGTTCCTCCAGATCATCACCATTAAATACTGTTTTTTCCCCAACATCCTCCTCAGTAAACACCGAAGCAAAGAATTAATTTAGTTTTTCCTTATAGCTTTGTCTTCCCTAAGTGTCCCTTTTACCCCTTGATCATCTAATGGCCCATCTGTAGCAGAAAGCCTTCACAGGCTTCGTGCGTTTGATTTTGATTTTTTTTTTTTTTTTGCCTTTACAGCCAGCTTTTTCTCAAATTCTTTTTGCTTGACTTGTCAGTGTTTTTCATCTGCTTGCCAGTGCTTATGCTTTCTCCTGTTTTCTTTAGTTGGATCTTTCCATTTTTTTTTTAAAGAAGTTCTTTTGGCTAAAATAGCCTCTTTCACCTCACTTTTTAACTGTGCCAACATTGTTTGGCCTTCCTGATGCCTCTTTTTAATACATATAATTCATCTGGTCTTTTTTTAAACAGTGTCCATGACTGATGTAGACTAATAACCTTCGCAGCTGTACCTTTTCGTTTTTTTCTAGCTACTTTTCTCATTTAAGCAAAATCTCCCTTTTGAAAGTTAAAAACTAGAGCAGTAATTTTTCTTAATGTCCTCCTTCCAGGTATTAAGTCAAATATGATTTCATTATGATCACTGTTGCCAAAAGCAGCCTCACTACCATTGTCTTTTGCACCAAATTCTGCTTTCCACTAAGAATTTGGTCTGGAAAAGCTTCCCCTATGTTCTAGTTTAAAAGTTGCTGCATTTCATTTTTAAATTGCTAGACATTCATTGGATGCTGAGGGTTCAGAACAGACCTGAGTAAGAATAAAACTAATCTAAAGCAGAGGTTCTAACCATTTTGAGAAAACTGGATTGTTTGTAGCTTGTGTTACACATCACTAGAGAAGTATCCAGAGATGTTACAATCATGTACTTGAATAGACTTCCTGAGCTGGTTCCTCCTACTCTTTCACCTTGTTTAAAACCTTGTTTAAAATCTTTTTGAGGCTGCTTTTAAATCTTATGCCTGTTGCTCCACCTTCAGCCTCATTAATTTTAACAATTCTCTGTTGACCTGTATGTTTGCCTTGATTAGAATGTAAGCTCTATTGAGTGGTGTTTGTACAGCGCTGTGAGCATCGAGTAGCACTATAGAAATGTTGAGTAGTAATAGAGGTAGTGCTATATAGGAGCTTTTGAAAACATACAGGCTTCTTATATGCATCTGAAGAAGGGACCTATTTGATCTCAAAAGCCCATGTACAGTATTGTACTTGGAAAATGATCATACTGGTCCTGTAAAAAATATTTCAACCTGCAAAGAATTCAGTTTTCTCCAGGACCAGTACAACTAATAGAATTCTGCACCATCTAAGAGCGGTGATAGTTTTAGAAGATATGATAAAAAGCAAAAATGGACTCTCAGCAGGTCTCAAGACTTAACTGAAAATAAGTCTTGAAGATATGATCCTGATTATTTCTACTGATAGAATTTTTTAAAAATCTTGCAACACCTATTTTCATGTTGGACCTGATTGAATCCTGTGCAGATTCCTTCTCCATGAGGAATCTGCACAAGAACAGGATAATTTAGATGGTGGTAGGGTTTTTGTTTTTTTGTTTTTGTTTTTTTTTTTTAGAATATAGGTGAAAATGCAGCACTAATGTGGGTTAGAGAATCATTTTTCCACTGAAACACATTGCATATGTTCAGGTTGTCCTTATTTTTAGTGCCTCTGATGGAGAAAGGGAGTAGTTATCTATGCTCATGGTAGTCATCGTTGCCATCTCATGGGCGGAGTGTATATTCTACCATTTCATGGTATATGTTGAGGCTGAAGATAAAAGCCAAGTAAGTTCAGTAACCTGAAAAAGATAATATGTAATACATAAACACAGAAATTGCCTTCTTGCTCTGTAGAAACTATATAAAGTGAATTTTAACAGCCTGATACACACATCAATTAGGGATGTGCAAATATGTTGGACCAGCGTGCGCAGAGTAGATTTTAAAAGCTGCCTGGGTACGGGCATATCTCCTGCTTCACGCATAAATGAAAAGTTTGTAAAAAGATGTGAGGGCGTGTTGAGGCCTCGCCAAGAGATGAGCACATAAATATGCGCATTGGCGCGCGCCTTGGTCTGTACGCAAGTTTAGGGGTACAGGGACGAGTCTGCTACAGGATACTTCCAGTTGCCCTCCCACCTTTCTTAATGATCCTAAGTCATGAAAAAGTCAGAAACATATTTTTATTTATCAGATTTTTCCTGTCTAACATCCTGGCCATTAAGCACCAGTTTTTCCTAAAGAAAGTTCTGCACCATGGGTGGTAACAAATGTTATGGTTTTGAGGTGTTGGAGTGGATTCTTGGGTACTGCGGTGATGGCCAATCCCACGGGGAGGAGCCCCGTGAAGAACCGCAGTACTAGGCTAGACTCGAGACACACAAACACAGAAGATTTGTCTTTTATTGTACAGCAGAATGATACCACCAGAGGTGGCAGTAGTGGGGTGATCCAGTAGTAGCAGTCCAGGGGCCCTCGGCAGAGGAGACCCGTCTCACAATGGTAGATGTAGCAGCACACGATAGTATAGGGAGTTCCGGATGCAGGTTCCCAGAGCTGAGCTGTAGATGAGACAGACTGATAAAAGTTAGATTACTCACTAAGTTGGTAACTGTATAGATGAAGATTCCAACAAGCAGAAGTAATTGGATTGCAGGCACCAAGGCAGGGAGCACAGGCCCTCAAGGAGTGAGTACCTGGTATCCCAGACAGGGACCTGAAAGAAAGTAAAGGGCCCCCGAGGAGCGGGTACCCAGGTTAGGTGAATAACCCCGAAGGGCAGAGAGAGTTTCCAGCGGCAGCACGGAAGTGGAAGAGTAGCTCAGACCGGAGGCATTCCAATCCTTGCTAACTCGATTTGTTAGCAAATGAAGGGCAGGCTAAATACCCGGATGGCGTGACATCACTTGAGGGGGATGCCCCCGAGGTTCCCGCCATGACGTGGATAAAGACGTGGGTGGCATGCACACGCGCACCCTAGGAGGCCCTCAGGAGAAACATGGCGGACAACCTTGCCATTGCTGTTCCGGGGATGCCAGAGAGAGCGGCATGAAGACGTGGTGGCAGCCATCTTCCCAAGGCTGGCAGAGAGAGCAGGAAGAAAGGTGAGGCACAGAGGTTGAAGCCGTCTGAGACCGGACGCAACAACAAACATTCCATAAACTTTAACCTGCTTAATATTTAATACTTATGGCTAACTCACTCATCCCTGGTCCCAACTTAGGTGATACCCCTCTGTTCACCTCTAAAGCAAACTCTGGCTGGAGGTCAGGAGAATGTGTGCAAGGAAGGACTTGCTTCCTGGGTTTGATACTGGCAGAGCTGGTGGTGATCTGGGAAGGAGATTGGCTTCTGGCTCTGGTACTTGCCAGGCTGTCTGGGGCTTGCTTTCGCCCCTCACTGTCTCAAACTCCGTGCCACTTTCCTCGCCTGAGCAAGGCATCTCCTGCCTTGGTCTCTTAGCCACCCCTACTCTTCTCTCTCCTCCATAGCAGGAGGTGCTGGTCTGCTTCGGGCTCCTCTTTAGCTCTTCTGGTTCCTTTTCTTTCAGGGGTCTTGCCCCCAGGGTTGCCGTCAGGGTTCGTTCTTTCAGGGTCTTGCTCCCCTTTCAAGGTCTCGCTCCCAGAGACCTCTCCAGGGGATACTTCGTTCCCAGGGTCCTTTATCCTCCTTAATTGTCCCCCTGTCTTATACTTTCCAGCTGATATATATGCATAAGCTCATGTATAATCACGTGGTGGGTGGAGGGTCTTTGCCATATTGTAGGTCTTTTCCTCCTTCCCCGATCTTCGAGGGGGGGGGGGTGTCCTGCCACGTTGCAGGTCTTTTTTCCTCCTCCCCATTTCTCCCCATGGAGAAAAACACTCTAGCTGTTATGCTAGAGTGTTTTTCTCCATTTCTGACTGCTCCCCATTTCTTCCAAGGGTAGGGGTCTTTCTGACCTCTGGACTTGTTGATCGATTCATGACTCCTGCTTAGGGACTTAGCCACTTTATTCCTTTGCCTTGCTTTTTTTTACATAGGAGCATACAGACAGGCAGATCTAGATAACGTTTCCTTCAGTGTAAAGTTCTCATCAGGGCAAGGTCTATTTTTCCAGAGACAGTGCTTTGGCCTGTCAGTATTTGGTCTGCATATTTCTTGACTATTGTGATTCATATTTCATGCTTTCAGTGGTGAAACATGGGATATCTCTCTACAGTCCCTTGCCACGTAACTTTACTTCTGCTATGGATAACGTGTAAGTTGTGAAACAAACATTCCAGGCAGATTACTGGGGTTTTAAAGGTTGGGGCTAACAGGAGAGAAGAGAGGCTATTAAACTAGGGGGGTTTGGAAGTCCTATCCCTTAATTGGGCAAACTGGGGACGAACTGGGAAATCGTCCAATGGCGTTGGCGTGTGGCTTTTAATTTCCCCCCATTTATGTGGTAGAAGCAGCATTTGCATCACAGGCATGAGCCCACTTAAAATTCCCCGCACATGTGCACACAGTCAGGCTATTTTATAACGTGCACATATATGCTCGTTTGTTATAAAATGACCATGTCTCTGGGTGTGGGCTGACGAATGTGCGCCACTATGAAAGTTATAGGTATTTTTAATTTTTTACTTTACTATTATCTGTTCACATTCTAACCTGTTTTTGAAACTTGATGTTTAAAGGCAGTGCTCACATAAATGTATATGAGGACTCTATTATCATACTAAGTGCACGGTTTGGATTAACCAGCATTCAGTGTGAAAATGTTTTTGAAATACAAACTACTTGAGTTTGGTTTTATTTGATATAGTATAGAGAAAATGTTTTACTCCAAGCAATGCTACAGAAATGATAGGAATTGCATGACCTTTAGAATGTATTTAATTCCTTTCTTAAATGGTAAAATTGCCTGATCAAGCTAGATGTCTAGAGAATGGTGTGTACTGTTTATAAAACCTGTGTCAGTCACTGTTATTTAAACTGAAAAGAATTACCAGTTTGTTTGGAATAACACACATGTTTTGTAGAAATATGCATTAGCACGTGACATTTAAAGGTCAATCGCTGTTCTAAATATTGATGAGTTTCATTTTGTTTAATCGGAAAGTCACTGAAGTTTGTAGTGGTATAAAATTATATCAAAGATTTAACTTGCAAATGGCAGAATGAAAATGATGTAGAAAGGGAGAAATCTTAGGACCAGAGGAAATGGCCCCATTTTTCTGACTTCAAAAATTAGTTGAGACACTTCTTATAAAGCCAATGTTTCCTAGTATAGTGATAATATGATGGGGTATGGTGAGACATGGGTAAAATTGGTAACCCTGGAATAATTATTCTCAGGTTCAGGAGTCACACATCTTTCAGTGTTCCATAACTAATCCCACTGTGGGGGCAGATCACTCCCGAAAGGATAAAGCTAAGGGAATTGCTCCTTTGGGAGCTGCTTCAGGAGGGACTGAGGGTTAGCATCATTAGGTAGTGTTGGGCAGGCTGAAAGTACTGCAGTATGATTGGATGAGTTGTTCTAGTAGTAAATTGATAATTAACTGGTTTATGGCTTAGCTTCCTTATTGAAAGTAAGATTAGTTTGTTTCCAATTTGATATATTGATGTATTTTTGATGTATTAACTGGTTTATATTTATTTACTGATGAATTAGTTTCTTGGAGGTCGATATTAAAAAGGGTTTGTCTAGTTAGCTTTTGTGTTACCTGGACAAACCTCAAGGTTTAAATATCTCGCTCTTGTAACCAGCTAAGTTTTAATTAGATAAGGCATTATCCTTGCAAAATTTAGTTGACAAATTGAAGGCGTTCTGGGAGCCTTCCAGGGTGGGGTGAAGTTAGGCAGATAACTCTGATATATTCAGCATTATCTGGGTAACTTATCTGGATAAGTCTGGTCATTCCTGAGAGAATTCCAAAAGTTGTCTCAGGACATGGACCCAAATAACTTTAAAATTAATCAACAATATAAAAAATATAGCCATTAAGTAAAAAAAAAAAAAAAAACCTGCCAGACCAGTAGGACCAATTTCTACACCGCAAACCCAGAATAATTAACAGATATAAATATATCAGGACATAGCACCCAATTTCCCTTCCCCACTCCCCCCAAAAAATAAAATTCACAAGCCATTGTGATCTGAGGGTGCCCTCCCCCATGTGAAAATTTTCAGGCCTAGCACTGGGCCCCCTCCTGCCCTCTGTCCTTACCTGGAACTCCCAAAACCTCTAAGGCCACAAGAATGTGGTATTCTTACCAGCAATGTTGGTAGTGTACGTGCTACCATTGCTGCTGTCAGAGCAATACTGGATGATGCCACCAGGAATGGCAAGAATCTACCATGTTCCCTGTGACCTTGGAGATTTTGTGGGATTTCAGTTGGGGTAGAGGAGAGTGGATTGGAAGTGGGGCAGGAGTGTGCCCAGAGCCAAGCCTTTAATTTTCATATCATTTGGGGAGAGGGGGGTGCCATCGGTCTGTGGGCCTCTATGGCCTGCAGTGTTTTGTTTTGTTTTTTCTCTTTTTAATTGAGAGGATGGGAAATTGGCCTTTCTGGCCTGGTAGATGTTTAGTTAACTAGATATGCATTGAATATAGCCAGTTACATGAGTGTTTGGGATAGCTTTTCTTGGGAAACTTTAGCCAAGTGTATTCAGTGGGATGAATATTCGGCTAAAATTATCCAGGTAACTTTACCTGGATCAATTTTCCACTTGGCATACTAATGATGTATTAAATTCATGATGTATTGATATGTTTATTGTACTATTATTTTTCTTTGTAAACCACTTTAGATTGTACTTTGGTACAAGTAAGGCGATCTAGAAATAGAACTTAACATAATAGTGTGGAGCTTTTATCCCATTGAATTTGTTTTTTGTGGCAGAGGAGAAAATTGAACTCTTTGCAAAACTGGTAAGTTTAAAAGTAATACTTGGAAAATGGATTTTTAGAGTTGAGCTCTCAGCAATGAGTTGTTATTGATAGAGGTGTTTATGGATAGGATAAAGGATCAGTCTAATTTTATGTGAAGGAACCCACCTGGATGATAAAATTGCAGATGAATCCCTTCCACCTCTAAAGTGGTGTTGTTGTTGTATAGTGAATGATATATTCCGATTTGTATAGCTATGCAGTTCATTCACAGACATTTTTTTGTTTTGATAGCAATCTAATTACATAAAGTTTTAATTGTGAGATATTTTAAATATTGTTTTTTTAAATATGATACTGTGCCTGTTGAGGTAGAAGAGTCTTTTAGAACTTGAAGCATAAATCCTTCCTGCTATTTGATAACTCCAGGATAAGCTTTATATCTCCCTGTATCCTTCAGTTCCCTGAAATTGCTACTTGTTATGAAATATTGAGTTGGAAATATCTCAACTTTAGACAGTCTGGTGATAAGGCTGTACAGTGTGCCCTTCCCTTAGGCAAGAACTCATCCTGTAGTCTTAATAGCAGATACTAGTGATGGGCAAAATTTGACATTTTTACATTTATCAATTAATGAATGAACAATGTTTTTAAACAAGACTCTGATGAGTTGAACTTTTGTTGCCTGGCATATTTGATTTACTTTCATGCAGATTAGAAATTCATGAGGACAGATGGATAGTTCAACTACAATTGTTTAAATATGTTTTGCTGAAGCATTTTTGTCATTTGAACATGCCATTTCGGGAGTTTGGTGATAAGAAAAAAGTACTTGCCAGGTTTCTTGAAGGACTTGGCTTTGTGTTGTCTAGGCCTGTGATATTTCAGCTGTCTATTTCTTGCTGTTGATGTAACCTATCATAAATAAATCTTTCGAGTGCTTGGTGTCAGATCTTACTCTGTAAGGTATTTTTAAAAATATGCTCCTATTATGGAAGGGCTGTAGCTAGAGTTTAACTTCGAAGGATACTGCAGCTGGTCCAGTGCACAATCTGTTCACATGGGTCAAAGAAATTAAAGCAGAACAGCCCCCTAATTTATTTTGTACTATGTCAGAGTAGTCCCAAAGGGCTGACACAATTCTGCCTGCTACTCAGCTCTGTCAGCACAGATCTTCAGGGAGCCCCGCTCACAGCCACTCTAGTTGCCTCCCTGCTGATCACATTGTAGCAGTTCCAGGCCTATTTAGTCCAGCCCCTCCATACACTCTTTGCCTCTTCATCAAGTCACCTCTGCTCCTTGACCTGGCCATTTTGACCTTGCTTTCCTGCCTTGTGGCCTTTCTTGGCCTCCTGCCTTGCTCATTGACTGCCTGGGCCTCCCTTTCCTGCCTTGCAGCCTTCAGGTTGCCTACCCTAGCCTTGTGCCCTGTTTGGGCCTTCTTGTTTGTTGTTGCTTGTTCTAGTCCAATCCTTGTCCTGCCCACTCCAGATCTTCAAGCCCTTATTTGCCTGTCTTCAGTCCCAGCATTGTCTCCTATTCCAGGCCTTGTCTCCAGCCCCGGCCTTGTCTCCAGCCCCGGCCTTGCCCTTGGTTCCAGTTCATGTCTTCAGCCCTATCTGTATCCAGTTCCTGCCTGCCATCAGTACCAGCCTTGCCTCCAGCCCTGCCTGTATCCAGCTCCTGCCGCACTCAATACCAGCCATGACTCCAGGCCAGCCTGTGCCGTGTTCCAGCTAAGTTGTGCCGACCGCCAGAACCCAAGGACTCAACCTGCAGGGGAAGTGGCTAGTACAGGCAGAAAACCCAGTCTGGCCTTGCTGCAGAGTCTGACCCTGCTTTTGTAGGGGTAGTCCCTGATCCCAACTTGCCTGGCCGTGACAAGGGCTCTGAAATATGAAAGAGAGGAGAGGTAGTATATAATTATTGCTAAAAGACAATAGTAATGTTATGATAGAAGATGGTCTCAGAATGCCAACTTTGGCTTTGGACATGGATTGAATCAATCATGTTCTCATTTTATTCATGGTGCAATTGCAACATTCTCTCCCATTGCATACTGCTGTTTAAAGATTTCATCTTCTAAACACACTGAAGAATACTTTCAAAGAACTGCACACAGCCCCATAGACGTGTGTATGTAGGGCCACATACATATATGCTCGTATTTTATAGTCTTCGCACATACATCTGCACAGACTATAAAATAAATGTATGTATTATATAACAATTATGTGCGTACATGAACTATTTGCCTTAACTGCTCAGTTACCTTGCTCTTACTCTTTCCCACAGTTAGATTAACCCTGTTTTAATGTAACTTTATGACCTCTTTGCTTCTGTTTAAGTTTCTGTTTTTTATTCACACCCCCTGTTATCTGTAAACCAGCATGATGTGATTTTTAATCTCGAATGCCGGTATATAAAAACTCTAAGGTGTAGATTTTCTAAATTTGCGCGATCGCGTACTTTTGTTCGCGCAGCAGGCGCAAACAAAAGTACACTGGATTTTATAAGATACGCGCGTAGCCGCGCGTATCTTATAAAATCCGGGGTCGGCGCACGCAAGGGGGTGCACATTTGTGCAACCTGCGCGCGCCGAGCCCAGCGCGCGCTGCCTGTTCCCTCCGAGGCCGCTCCGATTTCGGAGCGGCCTCAGAGGGAACTTTCCTTCGCCTTCCCCCCACCTTCCCCTCCCTTCCCCTACCTAACCCACACCCCCGGCCCTATTTAAACCCCCCCCCTTACCTTTGTTCCACGATTTACGCCTGCTAAAAGCAGATGTAAATCTGCGCGCGCCAGCGGGCTGCTGGTGCGCCATTACCCGACCCGGGGGCTGGTCCGGAGGCCTCGACCACGCCCCTGGGCTGGCGCCACGCCCCCGGGCCCGCCCCCGCAACGCCGTGTCACGCCCTCGAAATGCCGCGTCATTTTAGACGCGCCCCCGACACGCCCCTTTTAGAAAGCCCTGGGACTTACGTGCGTCCCGGGGCTCTGCGCGCCCCGGCGGTCTATGCAAAATAGGCGCACCGGCGCGGGAGGGCCCAGCGCGCGTAAATCCAGCCGGATTTACGCGCACAGGGCATTTAAAATCCGCCCCTAAATAAATAAATAAATAAATAAATAAATAAATGAATAAATGTGCGCAAATGTTCATAAGTGAACTCATACATGTGTGTATTTTTGCTAAATTGCAAACGTACACATATGTTTTTCCCACATACAAACTTCTTGTTCTTCTGAGGAAAGCTCATTCCAAGATGACGTCCCCAGCAATGTAGTTGAAGTTCACCACCAAGGACATATATACACTGTTGTCCTTGGTGGTGAGAGATGACCATCCGGTGGGGAGGGGCCAACGGAATAATTGGGTCTTGTGGCAGGTCTGAAGGAAGCTGCAGAGTTGCTACAATCGTCTGGCTTTGTTTCCCTGAGGAGTAAGTACAATGTGAGAACTGAAGGTGGGTGGGACTAGAAGGGTCGATGTATGGGTAGGTGTTAGGGGCAGTGGGAGATGGGTGTATGGGTAGGGTTGTTAGGAGTGGGTTAGAAGGGCAACAGGGATGGGTGTGTGATTAGGAGTGCAAGTGTGCAAAGGGGTGTTAGGGATGGGCTATGTGGGCAACGGCGGGTAGGTGTGTGAGTAGAGAATATTAGGGGCAAAACAGAGGTGAGTGTGGTGCTGGTGTGGGTTAGGGGAGCAGTTGTGTGTTGTGGACCTTTCTTGAGGTCATCGATTCAGCTACATTGAACTAATTGCTTTGTATTAGTATTTCTCTATATAGATTTAAGACCTCAATAAGAAGAAGGCCTGGGAACTGGGATGAAACTAATGGGAGTACTTGGACCAGCTATGTGACTGGCAGGAGTGGGGCACAGAGGCAAGTTAATAGCATGATCATCAGGGAGATATCAACAAGGTTTGTCAATTTCCTACTTACCGTATTTTTCGCTCCATAAGACGCACTTTTTTCCCCCAAAAGTGGGGGGAAAATGTATGTGCGTCTTATGGAGCGAATATAAAAAAAAAAACAAACAAAAATCTAACAACCCCCCCCCCCTGCTGACTCCCCCAAGACCTGCCGACTTAATTTACTGCAACCCCCCCCCAAGACCTGCCGACTTAATTTACTGCAACCCCCCCCCCTCCCAAGACCTGCCGACAATTTACTGCAACCCCCCACCCTCCTGACCCCCCAAGACCTGCCAAACGTCCCTGGTGGTCCAGCGGGGGTCCAGGAGCGGTCCGGGAACGATCTCCTCGGCTTCGGCCGTCGGCTGCCAGTAAACAAAATGGCGTCGACGGCCCTTTGCCCTCACTATGTCACTGAGACCGCCCAATAGCAGCGGTCGGTCCCAGTGACATAGTGAGGGCAAAGGGCCGTCGGCGCCATTTTGATTACTGGCAGCCGACGGCCCACACCCAGGAGATCGATCCTGGACCCCCGCTGGACCACCAGGGACGTTTGGCAGGTCTTGGGGGGGTCAGGAGGGTGGGGGGTTGTAGTAAATTAAGTCGGCAGGTCTTGGGGGGGGTCAGGAGGGTGGGGGGTTGCAGTAAATTAAGTCGGCAGGTCTTGGGGGGGTCAGGAGGGTGGGGGTTTGCAGTAAATTAAGTCGGCAGGTCTTGGGGGGGTCAGGAGGGTGGGGGGTTGCAGTAAATTAAGTCGGCAGGTCTTGGGGGAGTCAGGAGGGTGGGGGTTGTAGTAAATTAAGTCGGCAGGTCTTGGGGGAGTCAGGAGGGTGGGGGGTTGTTAATTTAAAGGGTTGGGATGGGGGTTTTTTTTTGGGGGGGGAGGGGTTCCCAGAGAAAGAAAAGTTTTCTGATCTGGGGAGTGGACCGAAATGGCCCTCCCCAGACCCGAAAACAAAATGGGGAGAAAAAAAAAAGCTATACACTCCCCTAATTTGCTCCATAAGACGCCCAGATGCAGAGCCGGTTTAGCACAAATTTTTTTTTTTTTTTTATTTTCCCCCTCTGAATCCTAGGTGCGTCTTATGGTCAGGTGCGTCTTACGGAGCGAAAAATACGGTATATCACTTGTCCCATTATTGCCCTGCCACTTTACAAGACCCTATCTCTGTCTACACCTTCCTGATGAACAGTTATTTCCTTTATAGCGTGCAGGTCTTGCTCTAACTGCTGGCATAGGTACAATATGGTTTCCTTGTTGAGTCTGAACTTGCACACAACTTGCTCCTCTGACAGATCCCAAAACTATGTTGTAAACTCTCTGTAAGGGATACTTCCTCAACCTCCTTGTTTTCTCTCCCTCCTCAACCACCACGCCATGAGGTCTTAGTCATTTTTAATTTAGATTCTCCAACACTCATTCCCGCCCCCACCCCACCAGTATGGCCCAGACTGTCCCAGGCACACTAACTCACAGCCCTAGCCTACTGCTGTGTCCACTCACCTGGAGAAGCTAGCCTGCCAAATACCAAGTTGAAAAACACCAGGAAAATTTTAACTTGGCATGTACAATAGCTGTAGTAAATCTACATGTACAGTGTTGATGACTTTCATGCCAAAATTGCTTTTAAAATAGCAATCTACACACGTGTGCAAACTATGCCCCGATATGCCCTTAACATACCCACTTTTTTCATGCATACTTTTACTTGTACATATATGACCCATTTAGAAAATATGGATTATATGCAAATGCTTCACATACACAAATATGTATTAAGTTTTACATGCTTAACTTTTTCAAATTCACTCCTAAAATTAGCAATATGCTTCTATTTATACCAGGAGGAAAACATATATTTCAAAAACATCTCTTATGGGTTGTCTCATTAGTCCTTGAATTGATTTTGAATGAAGCAGACCAACTACAATTTAATTTGGAGTGCTTTTCTTATCGAACGTTTTTGTTTTGCACTGCAAGAGGAGTAAATGAATAACTCAGAAGCATTCTAATATTTTTGTAGACTACCTGGTTAAACTTAACAGTGCTTAAATCCATCAGGCAGCAGTGAGGTGTGCTTTGTACTATTAATGATAATAGCTATATTGCATACATTTTGGATTATGAATTGTTTTCGCATGCCTTTTTCTAAATGTGCCTACTATATTTGCAAATAACAAAATATAATTAACAGTTTTTAAGTCTTTAAGGTTGATTTCTTTTAACTCTTTTAAAATTCTGTGTAAGTAAGTTTTTGGTCATTAAGGAAAGCAAACAAATTTGTAATCCATGATTCTTTCAACCATACGATAGTTTGATTTTTGCAGCTACAACATATTGTGGTTCAGTTGGGGCTACTATCTTAGTATATGGTCTGATTTGGGACATTTGAAACTTATTGTGGTTTGTTATGGAAAACTAACTTATTATGTGTTTTCTATGGAAAATTAAGGTGAATAGATTTGAAAATACAAACTATGTACATTATTTTCCCATCTCGCCCATAGCATGTCTTTCAAATTACATTTCTAAATGTAGCTACAAGTCCACGTGGTGTTCCTCAACACACATACTCTTAGTTGCTTTAAGGGAGGCAGTTTTCAGTTTACATGCACATATTGCTATTTACTCACATAAATGAATTTCAGAATTGCTCTCATTTGTGGCCCATCCCTTGCAAAATCCTCAAATAGTTATGTTTGGCAAGTAATACATTGCTTAGATTATTAATATGTCCAAGATACACCCAGTTCAAATTGGAATTGAAGTCCATGTTCTAAAAGAGAAAAATTGTGACAGTGGAACAGGGTGCACACATTTTTTCTTTTTTTTTTCTTTTTTGGAGGGGGGTGATTTAGTTAACGCCTTTTCCTAGGAAGCTCAAGGTGAGTTACATTCAGGTACTGTAGATATACCTTTGCCCCAGAGAACGTACAATCTAAAAGCCTCATTTACTAAGCATTTTCCAATAGATACAATAGAGAGAAAAGCCTTAGTAAATCAGGCCCTAAGTTTATACCTGAGGCAACAGAGGGCAAAGTGATTTGCCCAAGGTCACAAGGAGCATACATAGGAGAAATGGGTTTTGAACCCTGGCTTCCCTGATTTGCAGTTTGCTACTCTAACCACTATGCTTAGGCTGCAAATCAGAGAAGCCAGGATTCAAATCCCACTTCTCCCATTTAGGCCCCTTGTGGTCTTGGGCACTTTGCCCTCCATTGCCTCAGGTACAAACTTAGGCCTAGATTCAAAAAATAGCACCTGCAATTAAAAAAAAAAAAAAAAAAGGGGGGGGCATGGTTAGGAAAATGTGATGGCTATAACTAACGCACGTGGTGAAATTTAACCGCATGTGGGGAAATGTCATCGTACGCGATGCAACAGTAACATACGCAGCGCTACATCATCATGTACTACGTTGGGTCATCACATAGCGTGTTATTTTTGCAGGTTATATATACAGCCTTCCTGCAGCTGTCTCTTTGAGGGTGTGACAAGGCATGTTGGAGAGGAGAAGAGGGTAGTTGTTGTGGTGGTGATAGGAGTTTATAATAGCGAGTTCTGAGTGTGTTATCTTGTGCTTCCTTTTGTGAACCTTAACCTTTGTCTTTTGTCTGTGTGTGTCTGAAAGTTTGTGTTTGTGAAGTTTGTCTTTTTCTGTTAAGGGGTGGAGGAGGTGGTGTGTGGAGATGTGAAGGAGATGGAGAGAATGGGGCATGAGAGGCATGGGGATAGGATGAGGGCAGGACTGTTAGGGGAAGGAGAAGTAGGAGTCTGAATAGGAACAGGAGAAGAGAGAGGCAGCATGGAAGGGATAAGAGGAGGTGGGTGGAGGAAGGGGATAGACATGCAAGCTTGGAGGGAGGAGTAAGCCAGGCTAGAGATAGGCAGAGGGGAAGGGAGTTTGCAAGGCAGGGTCGGGAGGAAGGGAGGGGAGACTTGAGTAGGACGGAAAGTGAGGACAAGGGAGGCCATCTCTCCAGAAGAGGAAATGGCACCCCCATCTGGCAGCCAGGCAGCAGGATGCTTTCGGAAAGGAAAGGAATATGACGAGTGAATTTATCAAATTTGCGGATGATACAAAATTATTCAGAGTTCTTAAATCACAAGCAGACTGTGATATATTACAGGAGGACCTTGCAAGACTGGAAGATTGGGCATCCAAATGGCAGATGAAATTTAATGTGGACAAGTGCAAGGTGTTGCACATAGGGAAAAATAACCCTTGCTGTAGTTACACGATGTTAGGTTCCATGTTAGGAGCTACCACCCAAGAAAAAGATCTAGGCATCATAGTGGATAATACTTTAAAATCGTCGGTTCAGTGTGCTGCAGCAGTCAAAAAAGCAAATAGAATGTTAGGAATTATTAGGAAGGGAATGGTAAATAGAACGGAAAATGTCATAATGCCTCTGTATCGCTCCATGGTGAGACCGCACCTTGAATACTGTGTACAATTCTGGTCGCCGCATCTCAAAAAAGATATAGTTGCGATGGAGAAGGTGCAGAGAAGGGCAACCAAAATGATAAAGGGGATGGAACAGCTCCCCTATGAGGAAAGGCTGAAGAGGTTAGGGCTGTTCAGCTTGGATAAGAGACGGCTGAGTGGGGATATGATAGAGGTCTTTAAGATCATGAGAGGTCTTGAACGAGTAGATGTGACTCGGTTATTTACACTTTCGAATAATAGAAGGACTAGGGGGCATTCCATGAAGTTAGCAAGTAACACATTTAAGACTAATCGGAGAAAATTCTTTTTCACTCAACGCACAATAAAGCTCTGGAATTTGTTGCCAGAGAAGGTAGTTAGTGCAGTTAGTGTAGCTGGGTTCAAAAAAGGTTTGGATAAGTTCTTGGAGGAGAAGTCCTTTAATGGCTATTAATTATACTTAGGGAATAGCCTCTGCTATTAATTGCGTCAGTAGCATGGCTTCTTCTTAGTGTTGGGGTAATTGCCAGGTTCTTGTGGCCTGGTTTTTGGCCTCTGTTGGAAACAGGATGCTGGGCTTGATGGACCCTTGGTCTGTCCCAGCATGGCAATTTCTTATGTTCTTATGTTCTTAAGTTAATCCTCCCTATCATTGCGATATAATTTGTACCCTGATACAGCACTGTCCCATTGGTTATCCTCCTTCCACTAAGTCTCAGTGATGCCAATTATGTCAATCTCATCATTTGCTGCTATACACTCCTAACTCTCCCATCTTACTTCTTAGACTTCTGGCATTGGCCTACAGACATTTCAAAGTGTGTTTTTTGGGTTTTTTTGTTTGTTTTAACAACCTGCTTTTCAGTTGTTTGGGATAATTCGGAAATCATTAGCGATTTTTTACATATAGGTATATGGACTGTGTTTGCTTTTAATGGAACCTCTCTGTTGGGATGCCCTAACTCTCCTGTTTCATTAGTATCCTTCAAGGATACATTTCTCCAAACCATGCACTGCTGAGTGACTGTCAGCTTTCCCCCTTGTTCTAGTTTAAAAGCTGCTCTATCTCCTTTTTGAAAGTTAGTGCCAGCAGCTTGGTTCCATTCTGGTTAAGGTGGAGCCCATCCTTTCGGAAAAGTCTCCCCTTTCCCCAAAAGTTTCCCCAGTTCCTTACAAAGCTGAATCCCTGTTCCCTGCACCATCGTCTCATCCACGCATTGAAACTCTGGAGCTCTGCCTGCCTCTGGGGACCTGCACATGGAACAGGAAGCATTTCAGAGAATGCCACCCTGGAGGTTCTGGATTTCAGCTTCCTACCTAAAATCCTAAATTTGGCTTCCAGAACCAATGTCCCACATTTTCCTATGTCATTGGTGCCCACATGTACCACAACAGCCGGCTCCTCCCCAGCACTGTCTATAACGCATGAGGTCTGCCACCTTTGCACCAGGCAGGCAAGTTACCAGACGATCCTCACATCCACCAGCCACCCTGCTATCTACATTTCTAATAATCGAATCACCAACTATGATAGCTGGCCTAACCCTTCCTTCCTGGGCAGTAGCCTTGGGAGACTTGTCCTCAGTGCGAGAGGACAATACATCACCTGGAGAGCAGGTCCTTGCTACAGGATCACTTCCTGCTACACCAGGGTGATGTTCACCTACTGGGAGGCCTTTCTGATCCAAGGCAGCACTGGGGCTGCCAGAATGGATTTGGGACTTGGCTACTATAACCCTGAAGGTCTCGTCAATGTACCTCTCTGTCTCCCTCAGCTCCTCCAAGTCTGCTACTCTAGCCTCCAGAGATCGGACTCATTCCCTGAGAGCCAGGAGCTCTTTGCACCGAGTGCACACATACAATCTCTCACCGGCGGGTAAAAAATCATACATTTTATTTTATTTATTTTGATTTTTTCTATACCGGCATTCGTGATAACATCACATCAAGCCGGTTTACAGTAAACAATGGGGTAATAACCGGAACATAGAACAAAATATGTAATATACATATTATAAATACATATTATAAATACAGTTACAATAAACAAGGATACGTACAACTAGGAGTAAGAAGAAGAAAAGATAGGAACTTTAACATGTTGTATTAACCTGTAGAATGGTAAGGTTTCCAAAGATGGAAGTGAATGATTTACAATGAATTATACATGTGACACTCAATGCAAACGACTGGAAAGCCCCCCTCTTGCTGCTGGACTGCTGCCTTCATCTTAGTTTTATTGAGTTCCTAGTTAAGTTTAGGATACTAAGGGAGTTGGAATGAGTGTACTTTAAATTTACAGGTGAATTTAGTAATTAATCAGCTAGTGTCCTACAAAGGAATGATTAAACTTTCAATAAGGGCTGGTACAATAGTATGATTTAGATAAGACCCTGATTGATTTTTAATGAGAAAGTGTCTTGTGCCTAAAAATCAAGGGTTGAGTGGGTGGGAAAGACAGACACTAGAATTAACTATCTCTGGCTTGCTTATTACCTCAGACACACACAAACTCTAAAGAATATATCCCTTAATTTCACCTTTCACCAAACTTTTATAAGCCCAAACATTTCTGAAAGCTATACTTACCAATCCTCTTTAACCACCATTAAATTAATCTTCACTCAGTTAATGGAAGGGTTTAAGATTCACGCTCCATTAGGGGCGCGCTTCCGGTTCTCCTCTACTGCCTTCCACAGCTGAAGACAAGAAGGAAGTCCAAGAAGGTTGGGGGTAGAGCTCTTCCTGCCCCACAGCATAACACACAAAAACAGAGGACCACAGGCAAATCCCATCCGACCCACCCACAAAAGAAAAGGGCTGCAGGCAGAGCCCATCCTGCTTATGGCTGAAGACTGGAAAGAGAGAGGACTGGGAAGAGCTACAGGTGGAGCTCATCCCGCCCACAGCTAAAGAAGATAAGACTGGAAGTGAAAGACCAAGGGAAGCCTGTAAGTTGAGAGAGGAAGCCTGGATGTAGGTATGGCTGAGTGCATGGAAGTCTGGGGGGTGAGTCTGCCTTTCTGGGTGAGTATGTCTGAGTGTGTGAGAAAGAAGAAGCTTTGGTTTGTGTACGTAAGAAAGAAGAAGCCTTGATGTATGTGTGTGAGAATGATGAAGCCTTGGAGTGTGTGCATGAGGGAATAAGGGTGTATGTGAATGAGAGAGAGAGAATAATAGGAAGTATTTGAGTGAGTATTTGAGTGAGAAAAGAAGTCTGTAAGTGAGGGAGAACGTGTGTATATATATATATATGTGTGTGTGTATGAAAGAGAGGAAAAATTGTGTGCACAATAAACCCCCTCTCCCCACCCCATCTGCTAATTCATAACAATCTCAGGACATCTGAAAATCAAAAGTTCCCAGTTATGGAGAGTAGATGATTTTTGTTTCTCCTTGTTAGGTTTAATCATTGGGTATAAATTTGATGTAATTGCTGTTTTGAAAATTTTTTGGGTGTTTGGAATATTTTTTATTTTTAATGAGTTTTTAATTTTTGAATGTAGTGTAGTTTGTTTTTGGTTTGTTTTTAATTTTTAATTTATGCATTTTCACATACAATTATGTAATTTGTAATCAATACAGATAATAGTGATAATTCTAATTTCTTATAACAAAAAACATTGGGGTAGATTTTCAAACCGCGCGATTTGGCGTACTTTTGCTGGCGCATCAGGCGCAAGCAAAAGTACGCGGGATTTTAGTAGATACGCGCGTAGCCGCTAAAATCCTGGATCGGCGCGCGCAAGGCTATCAATTCCATATAGCCGGCACGTGCCGAGCCGCGCAGCCTACCCCCGTTCCCTCCGAGGCCGCTCCGAAATCGGAGTGGCCTCGGAGGGAACTTTCTTTTGCCCTCCCCTCACCTTCCCCTCCCTTCCCCTACCTAACCCACCCGCCCGGCCCTGTCTAAACCCCCACCCCCTTACCTTTGTCGGGGGATTTACGCCTCCCGGAGGGAGACGTAAATCCCCGCGCGCCAGCGGGCCGCTAGCGCGCCGGGACGCGACCTGGGGGCGGGTCTGGAGGGCACAGCCACGCCCCCGGACCGCCCCGGGCCGTAGCCACGCCCCGGGCCCGCCCCCGGAACGCTCCCGACACGCCCCGAAAACGCCGCGCGGTTCGGGCCCGCCCCCGACATGCCCCCCTCAGAAAACCCCGGGACTTACGCGAGTCCCAGGGCTCTGCGCGCGCCGGTAGGCCTATGTAAAATAGGCTCACCGGCGAGCAGGGCTCTTAAAATCCGCCCCATTATATTTATCTGTTATCCTAATAGTTTGTGGTAATTCCCCAGGAAGGGAGTCAAACAAATTCTAAGCGCTACTAAGGGAAAAAGAGAGGATGAATCCTCTCTTACAACAATTGAAAAAGGAGATATACAACTGATTTCATTTTACTTTGCCTCGAGATCCAGAGTAACAATCTCTTTGGGATAGGAGGCTAGAAAATTTTGCAATTGTGGAACTTCAAAGAATATATATTTCTGATTTTGCCAAAAGAGCTCACACTTGCTTGGAAATTTTAGAGTCATTTTTCCCCCTTTCTTTTCAACAGTTCTTAGTGCTAAGAACTTCCTTCTCTTATCTTGTGTTGACCTGGAACAGTCTGGATAAATCCAGATCTTCTCTCCATGGAATAAAGCTGTTCGATTTCACATAAATAGAAGAAAAACTGCTTCACGGTCCATAGCAAAAGCCACATGTAGTGTGGCTCTAGTTGTTATAATTGTATCTAAAGTTGCTTCAATAATTCCAGTCAAATTCAAAGAATTTACCTCTGGTTTGTTCGCTGAAGCAATATTTGCTCTTGCAGGAATATAATACATTTTGGAAATGGCAGGCATTGCCTGTTGAGGCATTTTTTAAATTTGTTGTAAATATTCCTTGAGCATGTCCTGTGGTGTTATTAGATCATGCTTGGGAAAGTTCAGAATCCTAAGGTTGAGGTACTTTAAGGTATTTCCTATAACTTCCAATTTTTTATCTTATATTATTTCAGCTCTCGTGAATCTTTGTTGCCAACTTTCCAGATTTATCATTCTTTTCTCTATATGTTCCATTTTTTCATCTGTTTTAACAAGGGAAGTCTCAATATTCTAAAAACGTTTATTTGAATCCATGGTTACCTTTGTCAGGTCTACTATTGCCAATTCTAAGGTTTTTACCGCCTGCCAGAAAGAATCCAATGTAATTTCCATTGGCTTATTGACAAGTATAGAACCATTACATATAGATCCAGCTTCCATTTCTCCCATTGTTATCTGGCTCCTTTCTCCTGAGTATTAGCATGTATTTGTAAAAAATCAGATGGAATTAATTGAGGTGGAGGAGGTGTACTTGGGGCTTAGAGATATTTCAGCCTGGAAGGTTGGAACCCGCTCTGTTCCTATTCCTTCAGTGGCCTACTCCACCAGACTTTTTTCAGTTGTTGGAGCGAAAAAATCGATATCCGAGACTGAGTAGGTTCAGGCAGGGGAGAGGATGTAGCCATTTCCCTGACCTTGGCCTTCTGTTTAGTGTGGGGCATGTTTCTCAAAGAAAATTTTTAGTCTCTGATTGCTTACTTCGCTACTAATCTCTAATTAAATCTTAGAACCTTCCTGGGTGGAGGCTTCGGTGGAGAGTTTTAAAGTATATAAAGTAATATTTTACTCACAGTTCCACTTTGAATGATTTCTTTTTCCTTTTGCCCGTTGGTTAAGTTGGCAAAATTCTTAAACAAAGCTGCGCGGCTTCGGCGGCACGCCAGCGTTGACGGTGCGCTGCATGGGGGTTGGGTTTTGTAGTCTTCACGGGTCGCACAGCAATGACTTCACAATGAGGAAATTGAAGCGCCGAAGTCGCTTCTCGAGCCAGGAAGACTTTCCTCACCCTCGAGCGGCAATAGCCAGGTAATCCTTCCTTTACTCAAGGCCTTCACTCTCTGCCACTTCCATGTAGTATAGTTTTACAATTAATTTTTTTTTATTTTATTGTTTGATATTTTATTTGGCATGTCAATGTTTCCATTGTTGCACTGTATACAAAGTCTAGCTTATTGTGGTTTCCAGTTCAGCTTTCATCTGCACATTTCTATTTATATTTTATGGTCTTTTTATATATATGGAAACATAGAAATGATGGCAGAAAAAGACCAATCGGCCCATCCAGTCTGCCCAGCAAGCTCCCACATTTATTTTCCCATACGAATCTGTTTCACCAACCACCAATTTCAGGGCCCTAATTGGTAACTGTTTGATTCAAGTTTCCTGTCATCCCCTGCCATTGATGCAGAGAGTAATGTTGGAGTTGCATCAAAAGTGAGCATAAGGCTTAATGGTTAAGTAACCGCCGCATCAAGCAAGTTACCCCGATGCTTGTTTACCCAGACTGCACAGATCATTGCCTTGTTGGATGTTATCTGATTGTAAATCCTGTTTTCTACATTTCCCCCTGCCGTTGAAGCAGAGAACAACACTATATATCCATTCAAGTGATGTATCAGGCTTAATTGGTTTAGGGTAGTAACCACCGTAATAAACAAGCTACCCCCCACGCTTATTTGTTTATCCAGATTGTGAAGTTCAGTCCTTGTTGGTTTTTGTCTGAATGCAAATCCTCTTTTCCACATTTCCCCTTGCCATTGAAGCAGAGAGCAATGTTGGAGTTGCATTAACCTTGTGAAGGCTTATTGAGTAAGAGTAGTAATCACCATGTAGTAGCCTCCACTCCAGTAATCCAACTTTCCAGATTTATCATTCTTTTCTCTATATGTTCCATTTTTTCATCTGTTTTAACAAGGGAAGTCTCAATATTCTAAAAACGTTTATTTGAATCCATGGTTACCTTTGTCAGGTCTACTATTGCCAATTCTAAGGTTTTTACCGCCTGCCAGGCTCAGAGTATGGAGACAGGTACATACTAGTTCGTTTATTAAACAGTATATTGAACCACCAGAGGTGGCAGTAGTGAGCTGGAAGTGCCCGGCTGGGCTGTAGTCCCTCAGATACTGGAACAGCGATCCTGGATAACTGAGCTGTAGAGAAACTGAATATAGTGAGTAGGCAGGGTATGCAGATTTCAGGAACAGAACCTCGATGGTAATACTCACACAATAGTTTCTTAGAAGCAGCCCAGGAGCTGGAATGAAGTAGGCCCTCAAGGAGCGAGTACCTGGTTCCAGGGAACGCTCTGAGAGAAAGATGGTAACTCACTGGTGTTATAGGCAGCGAAGACTTCCTGGTAGAAGTGGTATTCAGTAGCAAGCCCGGGAACGAGGGCCCTCGAGGAGCGAGTACCGGTTCTAGACTGCGATCTGAAAAGCAAAGAGAAAGCGAGGCCCCCGAGGAGCGGGTACCCCTGGTAAGTCCGAGGAGGCAGAAAAGCAAGGTATACGGAGAGCAAATCCCATCCGTTGATACTTGGAGGAAAGCCCGGTAAGCTTAGTCCTTGCTAACTCGAATAGTTAGTGATTTCAGAGACCTTAAATATCTGGTGAAGATGATGTCACCTCAGGGGGATGCCCCTGAGGTTCACGCCACTGCTGGTACTTGAATCGGGGCCGCACCACGCGCTCACCCTTAGGCTACTGGGAAACATGGCGGAGTGCAGCGTCTAGCCGGTCCGGGGACGCCGGAGGAGAACAGCAAGATGATACTGCGGCAGCCAAACCTCCAACAGGCAAAGAGGGAGTCGCCAAAGAGGTAAGGTGGGCGTAGTGGAGACGTCGGGCAGCGATGGTCGCAATACTGTGCAGCCCAGCATTCTTCTGGCTTTAGCTATCACCTTGTCACATTGTTTCGCAGACTTCAGATCATAGACACTATCATCCCAAGGTCTCTCTCCTGCTCCGTGCACATCAGCCCTTCACCCCACCTCCCCCCCACATCAAATACAGTTCTTTCGGATTTCCACATCCCATATGCATGACTCTGCACTTCTTGGCATTGAATCTCAGCTGCCTTATCTTCGACCACTCTTCCAGCTTCCTTAAATCCCGTCTCATTCTCTCCACTCCTTCTGGCATGTCCACTCTGTTGCAGATCTTAGTATCATCCGTAAAAAGACAAACCTTACTTTCTATCCCGTCCGCAATGTCGCTCACAAAGATATTGATCAGGACCAGTCCCAACACTGATCCTTGCGGCACTCTGTTTAACACCGCTCTCTCTTCAGAGTAAGTTCCATTTACCATCGCACATTGTCTTCTGTCCTTCAACCAGTTTGCAATCCAGGCCACCACCTCGGCACTCACTCCTAAGCTTCTCATTTTATTCACAAATCTCCTGTGCGGGACCGTAGCAAAAGCTTTGTTGAAATCCAAGTAGATGACATTGAGTGCTCTTCCTTGATCTAATTCCTTAGTCACCCAATCAGAAAAGTCAATCAGATTTGTCTGACAGGACCGTCCCCTGGTGAATCCATGCTGCCTCTGGTCCAGCAATTCTTCTGTATGTAGATAGTTCACTATTCTTTCTTTCAGCAGTGACTCCATTACTTTTCCCACCACCGAGGTGAGGCTAACCGGCCTGTAGTTTCCAGCCTCCTCTCTGCTCCCACTCTTGTGAAGTGGGACCACTTCCGCTCTTCTCCAATCACTCGGCACCACTCCCGTTTCTAGGGATCTATTGAACAGGTCACGCAGCGAACCTGCCAGCATATCTCTGAGCTCCCTCAGTATCCTGGGATGAACCTCATCAGGCCCCATGGCTTTGTCCACTTTCAGTTTTCCTAGCTCTTCCCTTACATTCTCTTCTGTGAATGGAGTTACATCTACCCCACTCCCCTCCAGTTTCTTGTTACCTACCGACGGTCCTTCTCCAGGGTCCTTTTTACTGAACACCGAACTGAAGTATTCGTTTAATATTTCTGCCATTTCTTCGTCTCTCTCCACATATTGATCCTTTTCACCTTTCAATTTCACTATACCACTTTGAACATTTCTCCTTTCTCTGATGTATCTGAAAAAATGTTTTGTCACCTCTCTTTACCTCTTTGGCAATCCTTTCTTAAGCTTGACTTTTTGCTGTCTTGATTACTTTCTTTGTCTCTCTCAGTTCCACCAGATATTCTTCCTTGTGCTCCTCCCTTTGGGATCCTTTATATTTCTTGAATGCAGTTCTTTTAGCTTTAATTTTGTCAGCCACCTCCTTTGAGAACCCAGATAGGTTTCATTTTTCTCTTGCTTTTCTTTACTTTTCTAACATATAGATTAGTTGCCTTAGTAATTGCTTCTTTTAGTTTGGCCCACTGTTCCACATCTCTCTTGTTCTTCCAGCCTTCTAGTTCTTCTTCCAGGTACTTCCCCATTTCATTAAGTCTGTGTGTTTGAACTGCAAAACTCGGGTCTTCGTGCTTCTTCTCCGTATCCTGTTTGTGATATGAAACCATACTGTTTGATGATCACTGGTGCTGAGGTGGGCCCCCACCTGGACAATTAGAGACATTATCTCCATTAGTGAGCACTAAATCTAGTATAGCTCCCTCCCTCGTGGGTTCTATTACTAATTGTTTGAACAGAGCCCCTTGCAGGGCATCCACTATCTCTCTACTACTGTTAGATTCTACAGAAGGGATTCTCCAGTCTACATCCGGCAGATGAAAGTCTCCAACAATCACCACTTCTCCCTTCTTTCCCATCTTATGGATGTCTTCAACCAGATCTCTGTCAAGCTCTTCCATTTGATTTGGAGGCCTGTAAACCACTCCAATAAAAATGGAATCGCCATCATCTTTTTTTAGGACGGCCCATAGTGCTTCTTCTTTGCCCCATCTTCTTTGCAGCTCAGATGCTTGGATATTGTTTCTACTTAATATAATACTCAAATAATATAGCATGTAGAAGAAATCACATATAATACAAAACCTGCTATACGAGGAAACTCAATGTTAAATCAAGTTTACCTTCATACGATGCCACAAATTTAATGGCTATCGTGTCTGGGAGCCTAAAAGCTGTTAGGCTTCTTAATCATTAGGTAACTGGATCTGTGTATCTGTTTGCACTTGTCCGTGTATGTTTAGTTGGAGTCCACTTCAAAAAATGTTTTTTAAGCCTGTGAGTAGATTACACAGTCGCACTTATCTTATTATTGCTGAATTTAATGCAGCCAATTCATGTTCAGCCAATAGAGATTTTGGTACACATTTGCTTTTTACAGTAGCCTGTAGCAATAGCACTCTGTATCGCTTAGACCATTGCGAAGCGTCTCAGCCTGCAGTGACAGCTTGCCGCCCGCAGTAACGCCGAATTTGTTGTCAGTGAATAGCTCGCTGGCCTGACAACTCACAAGTATGTACACTTTTCCAGCTTCGGTATCCAATATTTAAGTGTATTTACAATAAATTAAGGAGATTCTCATTTTCTGTGCAGATCGACAGTGTTTTGCAGTCCACTACTGCCAATGTTAAGCCCTTGAAGAAAGAGCCTATTCGCTCCGAAACATCGAGATGTCGGCTTCACCGAATTGGCTGCATTAGATTCAGCAATAATAAGATAAGTGCGACTGTGTAATCTACTCACAGGCTTAAAAACTTTTTTTGAAGTGGACTCCAACTAAACATACACGGACAAGTGCAAACAGATATACAGATCAAGTTACCTAATGATTAAGAAGCCTAACAGCTTTTAGGCTCACAGACATGATAGCCATTAAATTTGTGGCATCGTATGAAGGTAAACTTGATTCAACATTGAGTTTCCTCGTATAGCAGGTTTTGTATTATAAGGATATTGTTTCTGACATAAGGAGCCACTACTCCCCCTTTCCTGTCCTCTCTGTCCTTCCTTAAGTTATAGCCCGTTATTGCCGTATCCCAATCATGAGATTCCGTGAACCACGTCTCCGTGACAGCAACAACATCCGAGTCCGCCTCCACCATTAGGGTTTGCAGATCTGGGATTTTATTGCCCAAACTATGAACATTTGTGCTCATAGCTTTCCAGCTTTTCTCGTTCAGGTTACTGCTTTTCTTGGACTCCTTTTGTGACTTATTTAGTTGAGTTTTGTTATCCACTTCACCCTTTTCCATTGCATTTGTATTTGGGGGGTGACATTCTAATTTCTTTCTGCCACCCCCGACATCTAGTTTAAATGCCTTATAACATAGGATTTGAATTTATCTCTTAGGATCCTTTTTCCTGCCACAGACAGATGTAAGCCATCTTTGACAAAGAGTTTTTTACTGTTCCATACATGGCCCCAGCCCCCTATAAATCCAAAACGTTGTTCCTTACAGCAGGATTTGAGCCATGCATTGAAGTTATTAATATGGCTTAGCCTCATCTTCCCCTTTCCATGAACAGGTAACACTTCTGAAAAGGCAATGGTTGTCGCCATGTGGCTAATCTGCTTCGCTAGAGACTGGAAAATTCTCTGTACCTCTTGGATGCTGTATCTAGCAAGGTTGTTGGTTCCCAGATGGATGATAATATCAACTTTAGAGTCTTTGCTTTCTTCTTTGATCTCTTTGACTATTTGTTGAGGGTCTGTCTATGTACTGCATGTATGATTGAAGTGAGGTATTCTGCTAGCATCTAGTTTCTATGTAGGGATCTCTAGCAGCTTGGCTTGTTCCATTTTCCTAATAGGAGGTAAATTGGTGTTTTAGGGCCTAGTGTAATATCAGCAGTTTTGCCTTTTCATAGGTAGGGTTGTTAATGTTTAAGTGCTGCCAGTTAGTGTTCTGATATGGGACGTTTACTGTATGGTAATTATGGCTTTCTGAGTGCCAAATCCACACCCAATAAGTTTTACAATAGAGGGTTCAAAGTGTCTTTTTTGCTTTTTGCAGAGTTTTCTGGTTGGCACACAGCAGTGCTTGTAAATATAATATATATGGTGTAAGTGATATTTTTACATCATAAAATTGAACATTTTTCTGTCCTTTTCATGTAAAATTTGTTATAATTGCATAATTTTTAATTGTGTGTGGGATGGTCTGGGGGATGGATGGGGTGGGGGGAAGAGCACAAAACACAAACCTGTAAGGTTCACCTAGGGCGCCAGATGCTCTTGCACTAGCCCTATCAGTACTACAGCCACCAGAACCGTTACTATGTTTTTAGAGATAAGCCTGACTCAGCTTTCAGAGAAGCTTCAAATGCAGCATTTTGTTATGCTGTAAATGTCTGTTTACTGAAAAATACAGGCAACAAACATGTATTCTGAAACATTGCCCGATTTACATTGCATGAACCTACATTATGATTATGTTCTGTCAGTGTTCCATGCTCAAAATAAGTGTAAAGATTGTATCAATCATTCAGTGTCTGTGGGTGCATGCAGCTCTGCGCACTGACAGAAATAAATGCCTTTAGTGGACTTAAAGCTTGTAATCAACTCAGATGCCATGTAATAATATTTGTGACTGCTTGGATACAATTCACGCAATTCCAGTTATCTCCTGCTGCTTCTATTATTCAACGTATGCCTTGCTCTCTTACCGAGTTTCTGGGTTTTTCATTCCCCATATCTATGAATATAAATTTTCCATTTAAGGATGATTGTTGCTGGTTCGGTGGATATTCATTCCTTTTAGAAAAACAGATCCGTTACTTATGATACATTTTATACACTATAAAAATGTATGACATGCTGCATACAGCACTAGTTTATTTTACAGCTATAGTGCAAAATAGGCATCTCAATATACAAAAAGATATTTCCCTCTCTGGCAAGATGACATATATATATATATAGGTACTATGTATGTATATATGTAAACATACAGTATTGATGATTTTTTAAAAAATGTGTTAAAAACTCTTCATTTGGCAATTCCCAGTGACTGCCTAAAGAGTAATACTGGAAATACTTTGTGTCTGAGCTGCATTCTTCCTTTCTAGCTATAGATTGTTGCATTATTTGACCTGGGGGGGGGGGGGGGGGGGTTTGAGTTTTTGTTTTGTGGCCAGAGGGGATACACAATGGCACTTTAATGAGTTTTATATGACAAAGTTTAAGGAGAGGGGTCTTGCCAGGGAGGATAAAAAGTGTTGTAGCAGGTTTGTAAGAACAGCATGCTAATTATCTGTATATAAAGTTGCATACCGTATTTCCACGCATATAACCCGCGGGTAATGTGCGTTTTTACCTACCCCGCATGCCCCCCGCGGGGTATAAACGTGGGCGGGTTATCCAGAAAAAATTTTACAACCAATAAAGTTTCCCGACTCTGAATAGGCTGCAGCTGAGAGGAGTCCGTCCTATCCCTGCGCCCGGCCGCTTCCTGATTGGTCGCGTGTTAAATCTAGGCCGCAGGCGGGTGGGCGCTTGTTCCAGGCGGCGGCGGGGGCGGGTGGACGCGCGTTAGTTCGAGACGGCCGGCGGGTGGTCGCGTGTTAAATCTAGGCCGGGTCGCACAGCTTGTTCCAGGCGGCGGTGGCGGGTGGACGCGCGTTAGTTCGAGGCGGGTGGTCGCGTGTTAAATCTAGGCCGGGTCGCTCAAGGCAATCTAGGCCGGGTCGCTCAAGGCAGTCACATGCCGTGACGTCACGGCATGTGACTGCCTTGAGCATCGAATCGCAGGGGTCGCATTCATTCACTGCCGGTGGGGGCTGGGGCAGCCCCCACCGGCAGTGAATGAATTCATTCATCCAGGCGGAGGAGCCGGCTGCTTTCAGCTGCCGCTGCCGGCTGCTTTCGGCGCTCAAGGCAGTAGCGGCGAAAGCAGCCGGCTCCTCCGCCTGGATGAATGAATGCGACCCCTGCGATTCGATGCTCAAGGCAGTCACATGCCGTGACGTCACGGCATGTGACTGCCTTGAGCGACCCGGCCTAGATTGCCTTGAGCGACCCGGCCTAGATTTAACACGCGACCACCCGCCTCGAACTAACGCGCGTCCACCCGCCACCGCCGCCTGGAACAAGCTGCTTTCGGCGCGCATTCATTCACTGCCGGTGGGGGCTGCCCCCACCGGCAGTGAATGAATGCGCGCCTGTGCGACCCGGCCTAGATTTAACACGCGACCACCCGCCGGCCGTCTCGAACTAACGCGTGTCCACCCGCCCCCGCCTGGAACAAGCGCCCACCCGCCCGCGGCCTAGATTTAACACGCGACCACCCGGCTCCCGCCGCCCGCCTGGACCCACGCGGCCCTCCGACAGGTATTTAAAAATTTATTTTTTTTTTGAATTGCGGGTTATATGAGGAGGCGGGGTATATTAAAACTTTTTTTCATAAATCTTGAAAACCTGCGGGTTATGTGTGTGGGCGGGTTATATACGTGGGCGGGTTATTGTCGTGGAAATACGGTAATTAGGCAGAACTGATTCTTGACATGTCAGCTGATGGTGAATTATGGCACTTGTCTGCCAGTCTGAAGATATCATTAAATGTGGGTTCACCTTTTTTCGGGTAGAATGGTGTTCAAGGGCTTGCAGTATCCTGCGCTATGTACATAATTGAATCTTTTTAAATCATTCATACTTCAAAGGACCTAAGAAGCGCAGTATTATAAAACAGTTGCTTTATTTTAACATCCTATGTAAGTTCCATTTGAAACCACCTTCAGATTGAAGACAGTTGGTTCCAGAGTTTTAGTTAAATTGTTCTCATCTGAGAGCTGCAGTATTTTGATTTCATTGTCATCCTTAGAATTGTTTATTTGTGCGTCATTTACAGTGCGTTCATCCTTTTTTCATTACACCCCTGCCTTTGTTGAGTTGGAGAAGAGAAATAATGTCAGCTGGACTTGATTTGACGTTGCAATGCTATTTACTAAAATACATTGGATTGTGTACAAATTGATTGATATGCAGTCTTCAAAAGAACTGTTTGTACAACACTGCAAGCTCGTATCTGCACACCTTAAGTGTCAACAGAAATTTAGCTCCCAGTGCACTGGAGTCTAATCTAGTTCTTGAAGAAAATAGTATTCTGGATACAGCCACTCATGGGAGGGAAATTGGTAGTCTAAATCCACTTAAAAAGTGAGGCCATTCAATAAATTGAATAAAAGCGGTCTCTCTTCCACTAGCATTTTCACTTTCACTTTACCGTAAGCAAAAGATTCATAGAGGAGACTTAAAAAGGATAACTTTCAAACAACTTTATGCGGTCCCGTATACACGATAGTATTTTATAACCTGCACATATCAGCTACTCACGTTTATAAGATACGCATATTTCTATGTATGTTTATGCGCAAATACATACAGTGCATTGAGAGCAAGTATTTCAATGTATTGAACATGCATGCTTTTCCTACACATTTTAAAATTATGCGCCCATGTATGTTATGCGCAAAAATAAAGTAGGACTTGCGTAAAAGCCTGATTTATGTACGGAAGTCTGTATATTTTAAAACATTCATGCATAATTGAAATTATCAATTTACCAATTACTCTACCAGTACTCTGTCCTTCTCTAGATCATCGAGACTCTCCTGGTTATTTAGCCAGACCTCCCAGCCTGCTAATAATACACTATAAAAAAAGTCTATCAGTTTTACAAGATAATTAGCCAGTGTAAAATTACGCGAGTAAATTGCCAAATGTATGCACATAAGTGTCTTATAAAATAGCAACTTGCACGCATAACTGTTGGCACCGCCCCGGAATGCCTTTAGACTGCCCCTTTTTTCACACTTCTATGTATGCGTGAAACCAAAAGTACGCACATACTTTTGATTTTTCTAAAATAGCAATTGTACAAGAATAGGCTACTTGTGTGCATGTATGCTAATTTTTATGTGCATAACTCTTTGAAAATTCAGCCCAGCATATATAGCAACTGCTATGTATGGCTACTCACTTCATCAGTTTGGTTCATAAAGTTAGTTCAGTACAAATGTGTTGCCTACAGCTTGCTTGTTGTTCTTAATTTCTATTTAACTAGGTCAATGAAATTTGATATTTTAGTTAGAGAACTATTATTAGGTCATTGATTTAACAGGCCTCCCAAACCTGTCTTCTAAATTTCCATATACTGAGAATCTACTATATACAAATTTATTTCATGCATATTCATTGTGGATGTCCTGAAACCCAGACTGGATGTAGGGTCTCCAGGACAGGTTTGGGAAGCCCTGCTCCAATCACTAAGATCTGATTTAGCAATAAACATTTAGCAAATCGGGGTTCTTTATATGTGTGCAAATCTTGACTTATTTATTTCTGGCCTTTCATATACATATATAGTGGTTTGCAAAAGTATTCGATCCCCTAAAAAGTCAGCAGATTTGTGTGGATTACAAATGACACTCAGATTGTTCTACACAGTATGTTTATTGCAAACTAGTCTCCTCTTAAAGTACATTTTCAAAGTCATAATTCATTATTTCTCTGCATTTTTTGTTAAAATTAAAAACTGAAAAATGCTGCTTTCATAAGTATTCAACCCTTCAGACTAGTACTTGGTAAAACCACTTTTTGCTGCAATAACAGCTTTAAGTCTGTTGAGGTAAGTTTCTACAAGCTTTGCACATAATTTGGGAGTGATGTTTGCCCATTCTTCCTGGCTCCAGATTGTTCACGTTGGTTGGATGATGCTTATGGACTGCAATTTTCAAATATTGCCACAGATTTTCAATTGGATTGAGATCTGGACTTTGATTTGGCCATTGTAGAACATTTATCTTTTTATTGTTCAACCACTCCTGAGTTGCTTTGGCCTTGTGCTTGGGATCATTGTCCTGCTGAAAGGTGAACTTTCTCCCAAGTTTTAGTTTTTTAGCCGATTGAAACAAGTTTTCTTGCAGTATCTCCCTGTATGTTGGTCCATTCATCCATCCTTCAATTTTAACAAGATGCCCAGTCTCCATTGAGGAAAAGCATCCCCACAACATGATGCTGCCACCCCCATAATTTACTTTTGGGATGGTGTTTGCTGAGGAATGGCAGTATTAGGTTTGCACCACATGTAGCATTTTGAATTTTGGCCAAAAAGCTCCATTTTTGTCTCATCTGACCACAAAGCCTTATCCCACATTTTAGCTGGGTCACTCTGATGCTTTCTGGCAAACTTCAGATGTGCTTTGATGTGGTTTTCCTTCAGTAATGGCTTCTTTCTAACTACCCTTCCACAGGCCAGTTAAGGCAGAGCTTTTTATATGGTTGACTGGTGCACTCCACTCCAGTCTCAGCCACTGATCTCTGCAATGCCTTAAAGTAATTTTTAGCCCTTCTGTGGCTTCCCTCATAAGTCTCCTTCTCACTCTGATGCTGAATTTTGAATCATGGCCTTGTCTAGGCAGTGTCCAAGGGGGTATGATGCAGCTTCCATTTCCTCACAATTGTTGACTGGGATATCCAAGCACATGGATATTATTTTGTAGCCTTTTTTCTTTCTTGTGCATGTCTATAACTTTTAGGGATGTGAATCGTTTTTTAACGATTTAAATTATCGTCCGATAATTTTAAAATTGTCATTAATCGGTAAGGGACTCGATACAATAGGAATTCCCTCGATTTATCGTGAAAAATCGTTAAATCGAGTACGGGAATTATTTGGGGGGAGGGCGGGAAAACCGGCACACCAAAACAACCCCTAAACCCACCCCGACCCTTTAAAACCAATCCTTTACCCTCCCCCACCCTCCCGAACCCCCCCCCCCCAAAATGTTAAATTACCTGGTGGTCCAGTGAGGGGGGGGGGGGTCCCGGCGCGATCTCCCGCTCTCCCGCTCTCGGGCCATCGGCGCCATTTTGGCTACCACTGATAAAAATGGCGCCGATCGCCCGATAAAAAAAAACCCACCCCGACACTTTACAAATTACCCATTTGCTTCTCCCACCCTCCCGACCCCCCCAAGAACCTTTTACATGTACCTGGTGGTCTAGCGGGGGGTCCGGGAGCCATCCCTTCAATCATACCCTTGGTGCCGGTGCTGGACTGGTTTGAAAATGGCGCCGATCGCCTTTGCCCTCACTATGTCACAGGGAGCGACCGTTGCTCCCTGTGACAAAGTGAGGGCAAAGGCGATCGGCGCCATACTGGCAGTCGATCGCCTTTGCCCTCACTATCAGGTCTATCCAGTACCGAGCGGTAGGAAGAGCTGCGTTAGTGCCCGGCGCACCCGCAGTTGCCGCACGCACAGTGCAGCTCACCTACCGCTCGATCCTGAACTATAATTTCATGCAAATGTAAACCGCGTCTAAGAAGGGTCTGTGAAGCGTTAGGCCCGCGCAACCCATTTTACTGGATAGAGCGCCTATACAGTATCCTGGGTGCGCCGGCCTAACGCTTCACGCCACGCCGGTATCTGTCATTTCAGATGTCATTTGAAATGACAGACACCAGGAAGTCGGGACTGCCAGTTCCCCCTAGCGACTTACTTTTTGCAGCCCCCTCCGGACATCGGACGACCTCTCCTGTCTCCAGCTGCTCGCGAAGATGGACGCCTGCAAAAAGTAAGTTGCTTCGCCGCTTCACACTGTCAGTGTCTCTTCTTCCCTCCTCCCGGAGCAAGGCTGCTTTTCGCGCCCTGCTTCGGGAGGAGGGAAGAAGAGACACTGACAGTGTGAAGCGGCGAAGCAACTTACTTTTTGCAGCCCCCTCCGGACATCGGACCTCTCCTGCCTCCTGCTGCGCGACTTTCTTTTTTTTGCAGCCCTCCGGCCATCAGCAGGAACGGATCATGGCTCCCCTGCCTCCCGGCGAAGATGGACGCCTGCACGGGGGAAAGCGGCCCCTGTGTGTGCAATTGGCCGCTCAAGACGTGACGTCACGACGTTTGGCCTCACGGCATGTGATGTCACGTCTTGAGCGGCCAATTGCACACACAGGGGCCGCTTTCCCCCGTGCAGGCATCCATCTTCGCCGGGAGGCAGGGGAGCCACGATCCGTTCCTGCTGATGGTCGGAGGGCTGCAAAAAAAAGTAAGTCGCGCAGCGGGAGGCAGGAGGAGTCTTCTAGTCTCATTTAACGCAAGCCTGGTAACTGGGACAGCTTCCTTCACCCGATCGTCCAGCCTGTGGGAGTAAGACACAATGCTGCTGACAGGACAGACCAAGACCGGGAGGCAGGAGCGGTCCGATGTCTGGAGGGGGCTGCAAAAAGTAAGTTGCTTTGCCGCTTCACACTGTCAGTGTCTCTTCTTCCCTCCTCCCGAAGCAGGGCGCGAAAAGCAGCCTTGCTCCGGGAGGAGGGAAGAAGGGGCTGGCAGTACGAAGCGGCGAAGCGACTTACGTTTTGCAGCCCCCTCCGGACATCGGAGGGGGCTGCAACGTTTTTTTCGCTTTTTTTTTTTTTTTTGCTTCGGGAGGAGGGGAGAGGACTGGGGCTGCCCCGGAGACCGGCACCCATGATCGCGGCCGGGGCAGGTGAGCGGGGGCTGGGGGAAAGCTTGCCGCCTACCCTTACCCCTGCCTCTACCGCAGGGGTAAGGGTAGGCGGTAAGTTAGCAGGTTAAACGCGTGACAAAACGGCAGGGAAAAATAGCGATAGTCGGGGCACGGGTTACGGGATGCCAGGGAATAGCTAATTCGCTCATTTGCATGCAATATACATGCCGCGTGCGGAAGGGGTTGCCCGGGGATTTTAGGACGCAGTAGGAGTAGGTTAAAGGGGATTCGGGATCGCAGGAAGGGCTAACGCGGCCGGAAAGTGAGTAGAATGTGGGTTAGGAGCGGGGTAAACGCAGCCGCACTTTACTGGATAGACCTGTATGTCAGAGGGAGCGACAGTCGCTCCCTGTGACAAAGTGAGGGCAAAGACGATCGACTGCCAGTATGGCGCCGATCGCCATACTGGCAGTCGATCGCCTGTGACATAGTGAGGGCAAAGGCGATCGGCGCCATTTTCAAACCAGTCCAGCACCGGCATCGGCACCGAGGGTATGATTGAAGGGATGGCTCCCGGACCCCCCACTAGACCACCAGGTACATGTAAAAGGTTTTTGGGGGGGTCGGGAAGGTGGGAGAAGCAAAGGGGTAATTTGTAAAGGGTCGGGGTGGGGTTTTTTTTATCGGGCCATCGGCGCCATTTTTATCAGTGGTAGCCAAAATGGCACCGATGGCCCGAGATTGGGAGATCGCGCCGGGCCCCCCCCCCCACTGGACCACCAGGTAATTTAACATTGGGGGGGGGGGTTCGGGAAGGTGGGAGAGCAAAGGGGTCATTTGTAAAGGGTCGGGGTGGGGTTTTTTTTATCTGCTCAGGCCTCACTAAAAAATTAACGATGTGAATTGGAATCAGAACCGAATCCAATTCACATCTCTAACGATCCGATCTTTTCTCCCTCCATCCGAACCTGATCGTTAAAACGATTGGGCACACGATTCACATCTCTAATAACTTTATCTTTAATTTCCTTAGAATGCTCTTTGGTGTTCATTTTCTCAGCTTTCCTTTAGCAATGGTACTTAAATTTGGGGATCTTTTATCCAAAAAAGCTGACTCTTTTAATGATTCACAGGTAAAGGCCAATTGTTAGTGCAATATCTTTCATCTGTATAAACTTGAAGCTTCCACAGCTCATGGGTTTGAATACTTATGCAAGCAGCATTTTTCAGTTTAATTTTATTTTACAAAAAATGCAGCGAAATAATGAATTGTGTCTTGGAAAATGTATTTGAGCATACTAGTTTGCAATAAACATATTGTCTGGAGCAATCTGTGTAAGTGTCATTTGTAATCCACACAAATTTGCTGACTTTTAGGGTGTTGAATAATTTGCAAGCCACTGTATAAGAGAACTCGTGAGGCCTGAAATTCCTTGATGGACTAAGTGTTAAAAAAACTTTGCCTTAGACACTAGGAGAAACGTTTTATGGGGTACTGCCCCCTGTTCAAATGTAATTTATACTCTATTGACCTTCTGCTTAATACAAAGTTTATCACATTTTGTACCAAAGGGAAAATCAGCATTCAAGAAGGCTTTTCATTAATTTAAGTTCCTAAAGTTTGTTTTACTAAAGTAACTTGATTTGTTTTACATATATTTATATTTATACTACAGCTCTAATCTTGCGGATAACTCATTGGAGATAAAGGAACAGCATCAGGATGCCAATTCATCTGCCAAACATGAAAAAGATGCAGTTATAAATCCAGAAAGTAGTTTGCCTTCTCTTTGTCTAAAACAAGTATTTCCAAAATATTACAAACAGTTTAACTATTTGAGATTGAAAGAACGGATAGCTGCATTGTTCATAAGATTCCTTGGAATAAAAGGGACAATGAAATTGGGACCCACCAGCTTTCGAACATTTATAAGGTTAGTAACTGAAATTCTTATGACTTCTCTTGCCATTTTGTTAATATGCTTAACTGAAGGGCTCAGTCTAGACTCTTGAAGGATACTCTTTCAAATGTATCTTGGGTCAGTCATCCATAACTATTGTGTTGCTGAAAGTGAGTGGAAGAGAGGTCTGAATATAGGACTTGAGAGCGTGAGGAGTAGATTTCTGCACATGCAGTGACATCATTTACATTCTCCATTTACAACAGGGCTAAATTAGCCATGGAATGTGGATGACATCATTCGATGGTGTCGAATGGACACCTCTCTTAGCTCATAGAGCCTTTGCTCTACTGAGCAAGTGCAGGGAACAAGATCCCTGCGAGCGCTGCCTCATGAGACCCCCCAGTCCTTTTTTTGTCTGAGCAATAGCACCCTTCTCTGTTCTTTCTTGATTCATTTTCTTAACTCTTTTTGGCATTTTCTTACTTTCTTCATCTTTTTGTATTTTCTTGTTGCCTCAGCAGCCCCAAACAGCACTTTTCAGTAATACTTACCAAAAAAAGAGAAGAAATGTCCGGCTCCAAGAAGCTGCCCTCAACTGCTTTAAGGATTGTATATGTAGGAAGATGTCTATCACCGATGGCCATGACATTGATTACCGATGTTTTGGACCCAACTATGATGCACTTAACCTCTACAATTGCAGCCATGTGTCTCCATGGACTCAGAGATCCAGAGCTTGGAAGATGGAGTAATTGCAGAGGTTAGAAAAAGCTGCAGTCGATCCTGGATCGGAGCCTCTTTTAGCTCCCCAGTTGCTGAGTTGAGCAGGAGCTCCTCAAGCAAACCTCCCCACCCCGCAATTTGAAGCAGGCCTTAGGACCCTCCACCTAGTCAGGATCGAGTAAACAATGAAAGCATTCCTCAAGCTTTAGTGAGCCCATCTCATGCACCACAGGGCTCTGTGCTGGGCAAAAAGAAGTGCCATGCATCACAGCCAGCAGCACAATCAGCACCAACGTAGCAGCACCAAGTCCAGTCCCAGCACTGGTGGCACCATTGATGCGTAGAGCCTTGGTGTTGTCGATGCATCGCTGTCAACATATTGAGTCCCGGACATGCATCAGGCTGCAACATCATTCACACATCACATCCCGGTGCCTTCAACATATTGAACTTTGTCACCGCTGATGCGTCCCCCTTGGCTCTGTCAACGCATTGTCTCACTCCTCACTGCTCCATCTAGAATTAGTCTGTCTACCCTGCCTCCACATGTGCATGATGCACTAGGGCCTCTACACCCAATGAGACCAGTTAATTCAACTGTTGACAGTCCTGGTGAATGTCTCACAAGAAATGGCAAGAAGATTGATGGTGGCTGGGCCTATTCATCTTTTAGAGAGGGAACCCCCCCTTGGTCTGTGTCTGCAATGTCATGTTTGTAACAGACAAATATCAAAGGGCACCGAAACTATTTAAGAAAGATCCTTACAATACTAATTGAAACCTCAAAGCAAATCCCTCATAATAGCTATAACTTCTTATATTGAAATCCTAAATCCTCATAAAAAGAGTGAAAAAATTTGAACTATTAACAAAAAAAAAAAAATTTTATGGAAGGAGAGGAACGTTTCATATGCATAATCATAAATCCCCACCAGGGGGAATATGAATGTCAATTATAATCATAAACATCCCTCCTCCGATCAATGTGTACAATCCATGTGCAAACAGTGCTACAATCAAAAAACTTTTTTTAAATGATTTTTTGTCTATTACTCTAAAACATTTTACGTTGTCAAGAACGGTGAAAAAAATCACTCCAGATATTCAAAATGCTGTCAAATGAACGCTCCTCGCAGCCTTGTAAACTAATCCCAACAAAGGGTATAAATCTTGAAAAGCCGCTGATGGCGCGACCTAGATAGGCTTAACCGGCAGTCTCTTATGGCTTAAAAATAAGCTCATACAACACCCCGACTTATCTGGTGGTTTGGCGGGTCACCGACGTAGCCACGTTTCAGGTCCACACTGAGACCTTTCATCAGGGAGTTGATCCTCTTACGATGTCTCGTCGGTTAGTGTTGAGCCATTGCCTGCTAGGTTCATGGCGTGGGTCTTGCGACTCTATCCAAGGCTGACCAACTGAACTATAACTTCTTATATTGAACTCTATCCAAGGCTGACCAACTGAACTATAACTTCTTATATTGAACTCTATCCAAGGCTGACCACCTTGGTCAGCCTTGGATAGAGTCGCAAGACCCACGCCATGAACCTAGCAGGCAATGGCTCAACACTGACCGACGAGACATCGTAAGAGGATCAACTCCCTGATGAAAGGTCTCAGTGTGGACCTGAAACATGGCTACGTCGGTGACCCGCCAAACCACCAGATAAGTCAGGGTGTTGTATGAGCTTATTTTTAAGCCATAAGAGACTGCCGGTTAAGCCTATCTAGGTCGCGCCATCAGCGGCTTTTCAAGATTTATACCCTTTGTTGGGATTAGTTTACAAGGCTGCGAGGAGCGTTCATTTGACAGCATTTTGAATATCTGGAGTGATTTTTTCACCGTTCTTGACAACGTAAAATGTTTTAGAGTAATAGACAAAAAATCATTTAAAAAAAAGTTTTTTGATTGTAGCAGTGTTTGCACATGGATTGTACACATTGGTCGGAGGAGGGATGTTTATGATTATAATTGACATTCATATTACCCCTGGTGGGGATTTATGATTATGCATATGAAACGTTCCTCTCCTTCCATAAAAATTTTTTTTTTGTTAATAGTTCAAATTTTTTCACTCTTTTTATGAGGATTTAGGATTTCAATATAAGAAGTTATAGTTTTCATGTTTGTAACAGATGCATCCATTAAGAGATGGGGAGCATACATGGGTCTCTTCCAAACATAGGGAACCTGATCGTTGGCAGGACTATGTTTTAAAATCAACCTGTTTGAGCTTTGAGCAATCAGATATACCTTGAGAGCTATTTCACACCTTCTTAGGGGTTAGAGAAATCTCATCCAAACTGACAAGCTAAGAGCCATGTTTTGCATCACCAAGGAGGTGCAGGATCATGGAACCTATGTCAGGAGTCCATAAGGATTTGGAAGTGGGTTTCTGAACCCCAAGCTGTCCTACAGGCAACCTACCTTCTAGAGATTTCCAGCATGTTGCCAGATCACCTCTGCAGGGTATTTTGTCCTCATGACTAGTCCTTACATCAATCAGTAGCAGACAGACCATTTAATCTTTGGGGATATCCATTGATCGACCTATTCATGTCAGAGGAAAACAGAAAAGTGGAATGATTTTGTTCCATTCCTCTGAGCAATCTCAGCTTCGCTCCAGATGCTTTACTGCTCAGCTGGAAGCAGTTCTCATATATTCTTTTCCACCACTTCCATTAATAGCCAGGATAGTGCAGAAAGTGTTCAAAGACTGGGCTCGCTTGAAACTTATTGCTCCAGTATGGCTTAGACAAATATAGTTCTTGTATCTCACTTCTCCCCCCCCCCCCCCCCCCCCCCGATCCCTCTAGGAGTCTATCTGACTTTATTGATTCAAGAAGAGGGCCATCTGTATCATCCAAACCTCCTCTCTCTCAAACTGACAGCATAGATTTTGAGCTCTCCCTCATTGCTTCCCTATCCCTGCCCAATGAAGTTGAAGATGTATTGGTATCTACCAGGAAGGCCTCAAACAGCCAAGTTTACAACTATAGATGGAAACACTTTTCATCCTAGTGCCAGTTGAACTCTCTGAGTCCATTTGCTTGCCAACCACAGAAGTTGCTTTAGTACTTATTCTCTCTCTTTCCTCATTGGGTCTTAGTACCTGTTCAGTCAAAGTGCATCTCAGTGCCAAACAGCCTACCATACTCAAGTTGAGGGAAGACAGATGTCCACTCATCCTTTAGTGTCAAAATTTATGAAAGTTTTATGGCATATAAAACTTTGGTAGCCAAAACCACCAGTGACTTGAAATCTTAATGTGGTGCTGGTGCAGCTTATGAAGCCATCCTTTGAATGTTGGAGTTAACTTATTTGAAGTTTCTTACATGGAAAGTGTTATTCCTTGTTACGATCACATCTGCTAGCAGGGTTAGTGAGCTTTAGGTATGGGTACATTGCTCTGCTCATAAGCAATTCTTCCACAATAGGGTTGTGCTCTGCACCCACCTCAAGTTTCTGCCAAATGTAGTGTCAACTTTTCATATAAATCAAGCCATTATGTTACCTACATTCTTTCCAAGACTATAGCCACACTAAGGAGAAGAAGCCTTCCATTCATAGGACTATAATAGTGCTTTAGCTTAATACTGAAAGAGAACTCAGGCACACTGTCAGGCCTTGCAACTATTCATCTCTAACAGTGCTAACGTTTGGGCATAGCAGTTGCCAAATGCAGTCTGTCCAACTGGCTAGCAGACTGTATCACACAATGTTATGTTCTCACTGGTCTCCAGATTACAGACTCCATTAAAGCTCATCAAATGAGAGCCATTGCTACATCATTGGCTCAGTTACGAGCTATATCTATTGCAAAGCTGCAACTTGGTCATTAGTTTACACCTTCAAGTCCCATTATTGTCTGGACAGTCTATCAAGAAGTGACAGTAAATTTGGACAAGCAGTTTTGTGCAGCAGTTCATTGTCTACAATGGGGGTCCAGGTTACTTTATCTGGTAAGCCCTCCGCTGCAACCCTCAGCTTGGGATTCCATACTTGTCAATGCTAATTCATCCCTGCTTGTCAATGGAGAAAAGAAGTTAGCTTACTGTAACCAGCATTCTCCATAGTCATCAGAATGAATTAGCAATACTTAATACCCACCCACTTCCCTGGAGAGTAGACTACATAGCTAAAGCTTAGCTCTGAAATCGCCAGAGCTAAGAGACAAGGGTTCATTCGGCGGCATCAAATGATGTCACCCATGGGTCATGGCTAATTCTTCCTGCTGTTTATGGGGAACACCATTTACAGTAAACAAACTTGCTTTTTTAGCCATGGTAATACATTACCATGAACTAATTAAATACAAAATATTATATCTGACATCAGTGCCAGCAGTGGTGCATTGCATTCCTGTAACTGATAAGTAATTATATTCTGTACCTTACATTTTTTTAAAATACTCCTGAATCTTGGAAATAAATCTTCCAGTTTGACATTAATCAAGGAAAATGCAATGAAATTGAAAAGAACCTGTTTCACGGGGCAGAAAACCATACATATTTCTCACATTAACTTTATTTTTTTCAATTTGAACAGAACTCTGTATATGATGTCAACTTGGAAATAATTGCTTTTATCATTCTTTATTCAATTTGCTGCATTTGTGAAACCATTGGAAGAATGCTTTCTCCCCCGCCCCCCACTCTGCTACAAGAAAAATCAGCAGACTTCAGGTGCTTTCTAGTAAGCGTGAGGAGGTGGATGCTAAACTTTAGAAACAAAAAAACTCAGTAGTGTTAATGTTGAACAAGCAGCACACTGGCTGTGTATGCTGACTGATTTATTTTTTTACAATATAACTTATTTTCATTAAATGTTTTGCAGAACTGTGGAGTCTTGATACCATGAATTATTCTCAAGTCTAGTTATATTTTCTGAAAGTAAATTGAAATGAAATGAAATGAAATGTCTGTTTCCCATATTTTCTTAACTATTAGCCTGCCAACTGTGGTCCATTTTCATACTGCACCAAAAAAAGAACCTACAGAGCAACATCACCTTGCAGTGTCTGTTAAAAACAGTATGTAATATGTAGTATAAAGCCTATGCACTGAAATTTATCATGCACAAAATTGTACATGTAAAAAAACGGCTTACCACAAAAGCTAAACCGGTCCCCCAATATGTTAGAAAGTACATGCTAAAATTAACATGAATTCACATTTAAATGAAGGTATATATATTAGGCCTTTACAGATGCAGGTGAAATAGCATGGTATGCTGTCCTCCATATGCTATTATCACACATACTAAGGCCTAAAATGTAACATCTCCCTTGAAGCAGATGTTAGCATTAGCATGCATGCTAAATACTGAATTTCCCCATGCTAACCAGCCCAAAATGAACAGGCCAGTTAATGAATAATTTCTTCTATCTACTAATAAAAATCTGAAAAATCCCTTGCCCTAACCAAGGTCAGACTGCCCCAAGCAAATCTCTCCTGCATTCTGTACTTTCAAGTAAACTCCCCTGAACTATTCAGTAGCTCCATCAAGTCCAACCCTCCACCCCTCTGTAATGTATCCTTAACCTTTTGAGGGATCTGATTATTGGGGGAAGGGGCACCAGGCTGATCTTGATGGTTTGGTTAGCATGAAGAATTTTAACATACACCATTTGCACGCTAAACCTTTTATGTTAACACGGACAATTTATTTATTTATTTGGGTTTTTGGGGTTTTTTTGCAAACTCACTATAGTAGCTTCATTTTGAAGAAGTCGTGGAAAAAAATGTGCATCCTAAAGTGAGGGTTTAGCATACAACTTAAACTTTTAAAAACATGCATGCTAAAATTTTTACCCAAAGGTTTAGTGCATAGTCAGTCCTCTGAGTGTCATCTTTGAAGCTATTCTTGTAAGCACAAGACTTTGGTATTGCCGAACCTACAGCTGTGCTGACTGCACAAAAAGGTAAACAAAAGTCTGTATAATTTAGTCATTGGTTATTGTATAGTTCATTTAGTGCAGGCGTAAATCTACGCGCGCCAGCGGACTGCTGGCGTGCCGTAATCCGACCCGGGGGCTGGTCCGGAGGCCTCGACCACGCCCCCGAAACGCCGCGTCCTGCCCCCAAAACGCTGCGTCATTCGGCCCCGCCCCCCCGACATGCCCCCTTAAAAAAACCCCGGGACTTACGCGCGACCCGGAGCTCTGCGCGCGCCGGCAGCCTATGCAAAATAGGCGCGCCTGTGCGCGAGGGCCCTGCTCGCGTAAATCCAGGGGGATTTACGCGAGCAGGGCATTTAAAATCCGCCCGCATGTGTAGTTTGTGAAAGCATTCTTTCATTGTGTTCTTGACAAATTTTTTGAGGTTCAGCCTATTGTCGATAGTAACGCCAAGATCTCTTACGTGTGTGGGGGTGATCATTAGCGGTGTGATTAGGTTGTTGTTAGCCTGAAAGTTGTCATCCAGAGTGATCAGCATAAGTTCCGTTTTTGACGTATTGAGTACTAAGTTAAGGCTAGTGAGGAGGGAGTTTATGGACTGTAGACAATTGTTCCAGAAGTTAATGGTGTTTGAGATGGAGTCGGTGATTGGCAGCAAAATCTGGACATCATCGGCGTATATGAAGTGTGTGACCTTTAGACTTGAGAGCAGATGACATAGGGGGAGAAGATAGATGTTAAAAAGGGTAGGGGAGAGGGAGGATCCTTGAGGGACTCCGAGAGTGGACTTGACCGGGTGAGAATCCTTGTTGCTTATTCTGACCTTGTATGTCCTATTGTTAAGGAATGATCTGAACCATTCAAGGGCTGATCCTGAGATGCCTATGTCTGAGAGCTGGTTGATTAGGATAGTGTGTTTTACGGTGTCAAATGCTGCAGATATGTCGAAGTGCCAGGAGGTAGGGGGTCTTTTTCTCCAGCCCAGTGAGGATGCTATCTGTCAGTGAGATTAAGAGGGATTCCATACTGAGGGATTTGCGGAATCCGAATTGGGCTGTTGTGAGAATCTTGTGGTCTTGTAGGTACTCCGACAACTGTTTGTTAACTATTTTCTCCATAAGTTTGGCGACAAATGGTAGGTTAGCGATGGGGCGAAAATTGGCCGGGTCTGCAGGGTTCAGGTTGGGTTTCTTGAGGAGAGGTTTGAGGGTGGCTAGTTTCAGCATGTCTGGTACTAATCCTTGGGTTAGCGAGCGATTGATGATCTCTGCTAACGGCTTCGCAATGATGTTTGGGATGGTGAGTAGTAATTTCGATGGAATGGAATCTATCGGATGAGTGGAAGGTTTCATCTTTTTGAGAATCGATTCAATTTTGAGTGCGGAAGTGGGTTCGAATGATTCTAGGTTTGCTTTCTGGCTGAAGGGGGGAGCTTTCTGGCTGAAGGGGGGAGTGTAGAGAGAAGGAGGTTCTATATTATATATTGCCAGAGGAGCTATTAGATTGAGGATTTTGTTTTCGAAAAATTGTGCGAGCTCTGTGCATCTGGATTGTGCTTGATCATCAGGGATAACTGGTGAGGTGGGTTTTGTGAGCTCTGAGACAAATGAGAACAGTGCTTTGGCATCGAAGGAGAAATTGTGAATTTTGTGGGCATAAAAATCTCTCTTTGTGCGAAGGATGTTGTTTCTGTAACTATGCATGAGGGTTTTGTACTCAGTTAGTGTAACGTTAGATGGCCTCTTTCGCCATGCGTGTTCTTTTTTTCTCAATATCCAGAATTTCTCAATATCCAGAATTCTCAATATTCAGAATTGCTCCCGTATATTCAATTAAGACTCCCGATTTCCCCTTCTTGGAGACTCATTGATATGCTCCAAAACACCCCAGCATAAGTCTGCAAATGAATGGTTGTGCTTCAAACAATGTGTGATTAAAGGAGCATTTTCTTTTTTAGTAGTAAGACAGTTCTGTGCTCTGTAAGGCGGGTCTAGACCTTCCTTTTAGTTCTGCCTATACAGACTTTGGGCAAGTGCATACAATGAAATAAATTATAAATGTGGATTGGCAATCTGTGTATAATGTCAACGTGACTATGCGACCAGATTGAAGGCCACACTGGCTTGTACCTGTGATGGTAATTGAGCAGAATGAGCAGTTTCCACATGCTTGATGATTCTTAGGAGAATCCTTACATATTTGTTCTTTTGAGGGAAGATATGCATGCACAAGGTAATCTCTAATATTTTTGCCTCTTGTGTTTCCAAAAACACTGTATGTAATTGTAAAACTTCCCAATGTTTAAAAATAATGTGAATGATTTTGGAAACAATATAGGAATATTTCAGCATGCACACTGTCTTTTTATTTGACTCCTTGACTTGGTCACAGAGTAGCCACTGACATTTTTTGCATTGTTTGCTCTTTTATATGGCTTTTTAATTACTGAGAGTGAATAACCTCTCTCCAAGAGGCAGGCGCTCAACTCTCCTACCTGATTGATAAAATCTTCTTTACTGGAACAAATCCGTCTTATTCATAGAAACTGTCCTACTGCTAAATGACACCTAAGACTGTAAGGGTGAAAGCTTGAAAAGGTTAATAAGGAATTTCTCTATATAGGCTTCCGGTGTAACAATGTTCCCAAATGAGTGTTTGTTGTAAAGATCATAATATCTAAAAAGAAATTATTTTGATTATCATAAGTGACTGAATTGTAAATTTGCATCAAGTGTTTTCAGCCACTCAGTAAATGATAGTAGATGGGCTATGATGAAGACCCCGACGATGGCGACTGCCCTAATGGAGGTTTTTTCACAACTTGGGCTGCCCACGTTGATGCTGACAGATAAGGGGAACCCCATTTGTATCTAATGTAATGAAACAACGCTTCAACTTGCTCAGGGTAAAAACTCTGCATACCTCAGTATATCACCGCAGACCGATGACCTTGTCAAACACTTCACTCAGATGCTCAAACAAATGATGAAGTTTGTGGATGAAGACAGCAAGAACTGGGACGCATTGTTACCCTACATGTTGTTTGCAATCCGCAAAGTGCCTCAAAACTTGATGGGGTTTTCCCTTTTTGAGTAACTAAATGGGAAGAGACCGAGAGGAATCTTGGACATAGCTAGCAAGATCTGGGAAGATGAAGGGAATCCTGGGCAGAACCTCGTTGACTATGTTCTCTGAGTACAGGATTGCCTAAAAAAAGGCTAGTGAGGTGGCCCGCCTATGCCTAGAGAAGGCTCGGGCTACCCAAGCCCAAGGTTACAATCATCCTATGATCCAAAGAATATTCCTGCTGGGGAACCGCATCCTTATCCTCCTCCTGTTTTTGGAAAGCAAGTTGTTAACCCGTGGTCAAGGACCCTATGAAGTTTTGGAAAAACCAGGGCCCATGGATTACAAAATAGCCCAGCCAGATAAACAAAAGAAAACTCAAATTTACCACGTAAACCTTCTGAAAAAGTGGGTTGCACAGGGGTGTGCGGAGTGGTGCAAGAAGCAGAGTTTTTGGTCCAGAGGTTGGATGTGAAATAGACCAAACCCAGATTCCTTTCAGAGAGCAGCTGTCCATCACACAAGCAGCTGACTTTAAGCAGCTGATGGAGCAAAATGAGATCTTCTCAGACCTACCAGGTCGTAACCACCTGCTGCAGTATGATATTATGCCTCCTGGAGTTGTGGTATGGCAATGACCCTATCAGATTCCTGAGGCCAGGTAAGGTGTATTTGAGACTGAAGTGAAGGAGATGCTCCGGCTCAGGGTTATAGAGGAGTCTAACAGTGATTGGTTCTCACCTATAGTATTGGTGCCGAAGCCATATGGAGCATAAGGTTCTGCACTGACTTTAAAAAGAACAAGGTTTCGCAACTCGACGTGTACCTGATACCTCATGTGGTTGAATTGATTGAGCAACTGGAATCAGCCCAGTTCATTTCTACCCTGGACCTTACAAAAGGCTACCTCTAACATAGCGGCAAAGGAAAAGACTGTGTTCTCAACACCAGATGGACTTTTCCAGTTTAATGTCCTCCCATCTGGACTCCATGGTGCCCCCACAACATTTCAACACTTGTTTGACCACCTGCTCTGCCCACATCAAGTGTACACAGCTGACTGCTTGGATGACATTGGTGTACAGCCCAGATTGAAGACACATCGAAGTCAACTCTAGGCCATGCTAACCAGTCTGAGGAAAGCAGGACTGTCAGCCAACCCTAAGAAGTGCTTGTTGAGAGGGCAAGAAGTCCAGTATTTTGGCTACACCCTGGGGAAGGGCAAGTTCCATCCTCAGACCAGGAAGATCCAGGCAATCACCAGGGTGCCAGTCCCACAAACAAAAGCAAAAGTGGGCTACTATAGAAGGTTTATCCTCAATTATTTGGAGTAGGTGGAGCCTCTCACAAGGCAGCTATTGAAGAAAGTTCCAGAGACTATCCAGTGGTTAGCTGAAACAGAGAAGCCTTCTGGGCTCTGAAAGAGGCATTATCCTCTGTACCAGTTCTGATGTCCAGACTTCACCGAACCTTTCACGGTGTAGAGCAATGCAGCAGAAGTCAGCTTGGGAGTAGTCTTAGTCCAAGAGAAAGATGGTCAAGAACATCCTGTGACTTATATTAGCTGGAAGCTGATGCCTCAGTAGAGGCATTACTCTACATTCGAGAAGGATTCCTTGGTAGTCAAGTGGGTCTTAGAGGTCTTGTGCTACTATATACTGGGACAGCAGTTCACATTTATAATGGACTACCAGTCCTCCTATGGATAAATAGAGACAAGGAGTCCAGTGCAAGGATGATGAGACGGTTCCTGGCCCTATAGCCCTTCAACTATAAAATATGACATAGAGCAGGAAAAGAAAATGCCAGTGCAGATTTCTTGTCCAGAGAGGTATCTCTAGTATAGGTAGGTGCTCACCTGAATAAGGGTGAGCTGAGACTGAGGGTATGTAAGGGTGGATACCAAAAACTCCCTCAACTCACATTAAGGGACTGGCCACAGCCATCTACCCCTGCCCTCCTTGAGTCTTGCAAGGAATTCTGGGTGAAGGGAGGCTCCCCTCACCATACTATAAGGAATCAGGGCCAGAAGATTTATACAGGCCCCGGGGAGCAGGCAGGAAGCCACTCTGAGAAAATCTGCTGTGTGTGATGCCTGTGCTACCTGAATTTTAAGGTGAGCTGCATCATTTTTGTTTTGCTTTGCACTTCGTTTTTCCACTGTAAATAATTGCAAAACAGGGAACATTCATAGTCTGCCTTCATATTCCTTTTGACTGTTTCCCAAGCCTCTATCACCCAAGTTACCACATTTCAAACAAACTTTCCTTTTGAACTTCTAAATATAAAATCAGGAGAAGAAAAAGAAAAACCTAACAGCAGAACATCCCTTTCCCTTCTAAAATTCCTCCCAATAAACTAAGCAGTAATGATCCAGCAAACAAAAAAGCAATTTAAACAATTACCCCTTTGTAAGAAATAAGAAAAAGCAGTGACAAAAAATCTTTTTCAAAATAAGGTCACTTAAATCAAGCCAGAAAAATTACCTATTTGTAACTGAGTTCCCTTCCCTTTTTTTCACTATTTTGCATATCCTCATCTTCACTCCCAATCACTGATCCTTCTTAGTATCCCTTGCACCATAGAAGCTAGCTCCCATTTACAGGCCTTCTTTGTTTTGGCACTTTCTGTGAAACAAATCACCAGCTGATGCTTAGGGCACTTTCTCTCTTTCCCTCTTTCATTCTCTGTGAAAAAATACACCTTAACAGGCTCATATGTAATGATCTAATTCTTATTAAAAACAAAAACAAACAAACAAAAAAAATATATATATAAAACAACTTACTGCAATTGTAAAGGGAACTTGTGTGCTTGGACACCAAATTCCTTTTCATACATCAATCATGGAAAACATGCATGCATGGTAAATTAGCCCTTTATTTTAATGTCTGTTGACCACCAGCCTTCAGTATGGATTACTATATGGCCAAGCTGGTTTGTCACATTAGCTAAACTTTGAAACTGGTATACCTGGAGGATTAATCTGGAGTAGGTTCACATATCTTCAATTGAAGAATGATGACCAGTCAGCAATCTATTTTTGTGTGGAGATAAAAGAACAAAAGTGAAACTGTACTAGATAGGAAGAAATTGAGAAAACATTTTCATTGGCTGCTATGATTGTTTGTTCAGGCTTTCATTTGAACTTTAAATGGTTAGAGTTTAGACATTCATGTCACTCAACTCACCGTTAAAGAAGGAGTTGTGGACTTTTCCATTCCAGCAGTTATGCTGTTTGTTTGATCTGTGTGATAACACCTGGGTGCCCATAACCATTTTAACTAAGTAGCATGTGGGAGCTAGGATATTCATTCCAGCCTTATCTTCATCCACACTCAAGAAAGCAGTATTGCTGTGTCTCCTTTCATGTGTCATTGCTGCCAAATGACCATATTAACCTTTTGTCCTGAAGCTAAAAAACTTTCATTTCCAGCTTAAACATTCAGTCTGATTCCAATAAGTGATTCTGGTCAGTTCTTATTCTTGAGTCCTACTCCTTTCTCCTGCTAGGAAATGAAATGTAAAATCTCTCTCTTGCAGGAAAATTGAATTCATTTTCCCATCAGGATATCTCCTGACATCCCAAGAAATGTAAGCACAGGGGTTATTTTTTTTCTCCTGTATACTGCCTATCCCTATTTATATTACATAGCTAAACATATCTTTCTACATTCTTGCTTTACCTATCTCCCTCCCCAGGCCAAAGGAAAAAAATAATGTAATCCTTTTCCAAAAAAGGTAGGTTGTTGTGGTGTATAACCACCAAGTTCATATTATCAGAGAGAATTCTGATGTCATGAATGCTGTAAATGGTTATTATGGTTATTGGACTCTACAAAGGAAAACATTAGCTTTCTATTATGTTTTATGAAATTAACTATGCTTTTCCAAAATACTATTAATGACTTATTATTTGATAGTAGATATTCCAAATAAAAGTGAAGAGATTTATTGTAAAAGTATTACAGTCCTTTCTGAAGGAAAAGAAAGCTTATGAGATCACTATAGTAACATAGTGAATGTTGGCAGATAAAACCAAAATGGTCCATCTAGTCTGCCCAGTAAGGTGTTTTTTTTTAGGGGGGGGGGGGGGGTTCCCTTTAGGATAGTAGCACTACTTTTCCATGCAGACTACTCCCAAGCAGAAATGTAAGCTTTAGGTATAATAGTAAAGTTACCCCATTTGTTCATTTCGTTGTGAGTGTGTGTCCCCTAATTTTCAGGACATGTCAGGAGGAACATGAGAACTCGTGGTTTATTTTTCAGATCCATGCATGTGTTTCAGGTGCACACATCCTGGAAAAGGAGGATCCTTTAGTTCAGAGTTGAGCTCCTAGTATTTTTAATTGGGAAGATTTAGAAGGTGAAATTTGAATAATCCATTTTGTGTAGTGATACCAGGCTTAATCATGTGAAAGTAGACAGGGAGAGTGTTCCCTCTAAGTTGCACAGCAGTCTGGCCCTGCAAGGAAGATCCTCTCAACACATGAATTGGGATTTGAGTCACTGCATTGGGGTTGGTATATGAAAGCCGCCATTCCAATTTTCAGTCAAACAATTTAACCATGCAGATGCTTTGAAAATACTCTGTTTCCATATTAATTGTGCTTCTCTCACATGCAGTATGATTTTTTTTCTATGTGGTTTTAATACCTTCATTTTTCTAATGTTTTGCCATTATTTGCAGGAATAGTCTTGCTTTGGCGTATATCATCATTTGACTGTACACCTATACTGCTAAGACAGCAATATGGTTCCATTGCCGATTGTCATAATGTTCAAAGCACTGGAGTATAATAAATACCCCGCCTTGCTAGCACCAGTGCTTTAGCACTTTCTGCCCTTTGTACTTTTAGCAAAGGCCTCAGTATGTCAACCCTAATAAGTTTCTTGTGTATGCAGATGGCATAGCTGTAAGCTACCAGTTTCTAAACATAGAAACTGTTTTCTTAGAAATAAAGGAGGTAATTGTAAAAGACGTTCTCACAGGACAAGCAGGATGGTAGTCCTCACATATGGGTGACATCACAGGATGGAGCCCAATCACGGAACACTTTTGTCAAAGTTTCTAGAACTTTGGCTGGCACCTATTGGGCATGCCCAGCATGGCACTAACCCTGCAGCCAGCAGGGGTCCCCCTTCAGTCTTCTTTTTTCCACGCAGCAGTAGCCACGTGGTTAAGGAGCTCCGCAGAGATTCCTGACAGGAATTTTCCTCACGGAATTACTGAAAACTTTCTTACCCCACAGGGGTCCCTCCTTCAACTTTTTCAAGCCGCGGTACTCCAATAAGTTTTTTACCCGTTTTTGATCGATTCCCATCGAGTTTGGCCCTCGTGGCCTACTGGCCATCTACCGTACCGCGGCTACAATTTTCCAAGGCCATGGCGTTGGGGTTCCGTCGGTGCCCGGACTGTAACCGTACCATGTCCATAACAGACCCCCATAAGGTCTGTGTAATGTGTCTCGGATGTGAGCACGATGTCTTGACCTGCACCAAATGTGCCCTAATGACACCAAAAGATCGCAAGGCCAGAATGGAGAAGATGGAACTTCTCTTCCGTGCTCAAACCCCGACGCCGTCTATTACATCGACGTCGTCAGAACCGGCACCGTCCACTTCGCGCCAGTATTGACCACTGGCCGGTGACCCTCCTGCATCAACGACTTCTCGGCCTTCAACTCCCTCTACTCCCCCTCAGGACCGAGGGGATTGTAGAGAGCGACATTGCCATCGACATCGGAAGTCTCAGACCATCGAGGGAGCAAAATCATCAACCTCGCCATCGTCCAAACTGCCGAAGAAACCCTGTCCACAAAAGGCACCGACCTTTTCTGCGACCAGGTCACCGAGGCAACCCTCACTCGGATGGGTATCGGGAGCCATGACTCCGCCTTTAACGGTGATCCCTCCGGCTATGCCTCTGCCTCCTTCTCCCCTTCCGGAGCCGGGGCTGATTGCTCCAGGTCTCCATGAAGAACTCGACCGGATGGTTCAGGGGGCCATCAACAAGGCGATGCATCAACTACAAGTTCCTCCGGCACCGACACCGGTGCCGATTGCGGAACCGACCACCGACCCGATTCCGGCAGCGTTGGCCCCGCTGCTCTCGAGGATGGAAGCGCTTATTGCTGCTTTTCCACCAATGGATCCCGGGTCACCGATGGCTCCGGTGCCCTCTCTTACTTTGTCATCGGGAGGAGAAACACTGTTCCGCATCCCTCCATCGGGAGTCTTACCAATGCCTTAGCCATCGATACCGATCCATCCATCCATCGATGCCTGCACCAGTGCCTTCGATGCCTTTATCGGTGCCTCCAGTTCCTCCTTCGATTCCTTCAGAACCTAGACCTAGGCCTTCAGGAATTCCACTACTCCGTCCCCCTCTGGTTCCTAGAGGGGCAGGTGCTGATCCCGATGATACCTGGACTGATGATTCTTCACCAGACATTGATGACTTGCCTTCACCACCTTCTCCTACTGAAAGCAGGAAGCGTTCTCCTCCAGAGGACCTTTCCTTCATAAATTTTGTGAAGGAGATGTCTAAATTGGTTCCCTTCCAATTACAGACCGAACAAGATGACAGGCATCAAATGATGGAGCTGTTGCAATTCCTGGATGCTCCCACAGAAATAACCTCCATCCCTATTCACCAGGTTCTTCTGAATCTCCTCAAAAAGAACTGGGAACACCCTGGCTCTGTTGCTCCAGTCAACAGGAAGGCTGACACCATTTATTTAGTACAGTCGGCCCCAGGTTTTCAAAAACCTCAGTTGGATCACCAATCAGTGGTTGTAGAATCGACCCAAAAGAGGGCAAGGAGATTGAAACCCCACTCTTCCATTCCCCCAGGCAAGGAGCAGAAATTTCTAGATGCCATTGGTCGCCGTGTCTTCCAGGGTTCAATGCTCATCTCCCGAATTGCCTCTTATCAGCTCTATATGACCCAATACAACAGGGTCTTATTTAAACAGATACAAGAACTGACAGACTCCCTGCCTCAACAGTTCCAAGATCAACTTCAAACCCTAGTGAACAAGGGCTTTGAGGCAGGCAAGCATGAAATAATATCATCTTACGACATCTTTGACACTGCTACCAGGGTATCTGCAGCTGCTATTTCGGCAAGAAGATGGGCCTGCCTCAAGTCTTCGGACCTTCGCCCTGAAATGCAGGACAGATTATCCGACCTGCCCAGTGTAGGAGACAATCTGTTTGGCGAGCAGATTCAACGAACGGTGGCAGAACTCAAGGACCATCATGAGACCCTGAGACAGCTCTCGCTGATGCCTTCTGAGTATTCCTCAAAACAGCCTCTCCAGAAGGACACTAAGAAGTCATTCTTCCGTCCGAAGAAATCCTACCCACCACCGTCTAGGACTTGTTCTACGAGACCTTTCCAAAAAACCCAGTCTCGTCAACTACAAAAACAAAAGCCTGAAGCAGCTTCTGGTTTTTGACTCCTGTATAGGGAGCAGCAGCCAGCTTCCACTGCCACAGATACCAGTGGGAGGTCGATTGTGCCATTTCAACAACAGGTGGCACTCAATTACCTCAGACCAGTGGGTCCTTGCGATAATCGCTCAAGGTTATCATCTGAACTTTCTCTCCATTCCACCGGACTCCCCACCTCTACCGATGTGGAGAACATCCGACCACTCCAACCTCCTGGAACAGGAGGTCTCCCTCCTCCTCCAGGCCAAAGTTATAGAACCAGTACCATACTCTCAGCACAGCCTAGGGTTCTATTCCCGGTACTTTATAATCCCCAAAAAATCGGGAGGCGTTCGTCCAATTCTGGACTTTCGTGCCCTCAACAAGTACCTCCATCAAGAAAATTTCAAAATGGTAACCTTGAGTTCTCTTCTTCCTCTTCTGCAATGAGGAGACTGGCTCTGCTCTCTAGTCCTCCAGGACGCATACACACACATTGCGATAACTCCATCTCATCGCAGATACCTGAGATTTCTGGTAGCCCCCAAGCACTATCAGTACCGAGTGCTTCCATTTGGCCTCGCATCTGCACCATGAGTCTTCACAAAATGCCTCGTAGTAGTTGCAGCCTTCCTCAGGACTCAAGGTGTTCACGTCATCCCCTGTCTAGACGATTGGTTAATCAGGGCTCCCACTCAGCAAACTGCTCTGTCTTCCCTACATCTTACCTTACACACTCTGATTTCGCTAGGATTTCTCGTCAACTACGACAAATCCTACTTAGTCCCATCTCAAACTTTATCATTCATAGGGGCAGACTTGGACACCTTGCAAGCAAAAGCTTTTCTGCCTCAACAGCGAGCTTTCACGTCTCTCTCGCACACCAGCTACAGTCACAGCACCACACATAGAAACATAGAAATGACGGCAGAAGAAGACCAATCGGTCCATCCAGTCTGCCCAGCAAGCTTCACACTTCTTTTTTCTCATACTTATCTGTTTCTCTTGGCTCTTAGTAACCTTAGGTTCTATTTCCCTTTCACCCCCACTATTAATGTAGAGAGCAGTGATGGAGCTGCTTCCAAGTGAAATATTAAGTTTGATTAGTTGGGTTAGCGGCAGCATAGCTCTCTGCCGTTGAAGCAGAGAGCAATGCTGGATATTCGTGAAGTATTAGTTTTTCTTCTCCCCTGCCGTTGAAGCAGGGAGCTATGCTGGATATGCATTGAAAGTGAAGTATGCCTTGAAAGTCACATTAACCATCATCAAATATTGAAAATCCTAATAATTGGTAATTGAATAAGCCTAATAATTGGTAATACCTATAGCCCATGAACCCATCCCTGTTTTATTTTTTTGTTTGTTTTTTTTCTTTTTTTAATTGGGAGATGGCAGCCCTCCATCCTTCCGCTCCGTGAAGGTGGAACACCAACCACTGGCCACTGGCATCCTGCTCCGTGAATGCCTCTGTGGCTACTGCTGCTCCGTGCAGTGTTTTGCTGCCTGCTCTTTATACGCGTCCTCTAGACCTGATGGATCCACAGTGTTTATCCCACGCCCCTTTGAAGTCCTTCACAGTTTTGGACTTCACTTCCTCCGGAAGGGCATTCCAGGCATCCACCACTCTCTTCGTGAAGAAATACTTCCTGACATTGGTTCTTAGTCTTCCTCCTTGGAACCTCAGCTCGTGACCTCTGGTTCTGCTGATTTTTTTCTGACGGAAAAAGTTTGTCGTTGTCTTTGGATCGTTAAAGTTTTTCAAGTATCTGAAAGTCTGAATCATATCACCCCTGCTCCTCCTTTCCTCCAGGGAGTACATATTTAGATTCTTCAATCTCTCCTCGTATGACATCCGATGAAGACCCTCCACCTTTCTGGTCGCCCTTCTCTGTACCGCTTCAATCTTGTCTCTGTCTCTTTGTAGATATGGTCTCCAGAACTGAACACGATTGCACACCACTTCCTCATCCTGCTTTGACACATGGCGTCCTCAGTTTAGGTTTCCCCAATGGCCCGCTTGGCCATGAAAGTCATGCAGTGGACTCTAAGGTCACAATGGACTTAATCCATTCAGCCCCTGTCGACCATTGTCCACGTCACCGACTCACTTCGTCAGTCTCTAGCTTGGTGGAAAAATCAGATCAATCTCCGCCAAGGCTTGCCCTTCCAGGCTCCAGACCCTCAAATCAGTCTCACCACCGATGCTTCCAACTTCAGTTGGGGAGCCCATGTGGCCGGACTGCAGTCACAAGGATCTTGGTTTCCAGAGGAAGCCAAATACCAAATCAATTTCCTGGAGCTACGAGCAATCAGATATGCTCTCAGAGTATTTCAAGATCGCCTGTCCAATCAGGTCATCCTGATTCAGATGGACAACCAAGTGGCCATGTGGTACATCAACAAACATAGAAACATAGAAATGACGGCAGAAGAAGACCAAATGGCCCATCCAGTCTGCCCAGCAAGCTTTGCACATTTTTTTCTCATACTTATCTGTTACTCTTGGCTCTTAGTAACCTTTTGGTTCTATTTCCCTTCCATCCCCTCCATTAATGCAGAGAGCAGTGTTGGAACTGCATCTATGTGAAATATTTAGCTTAATTAGTTAGGGGTAGTAACCGCCGCAATAAGCAAGCTAAACCCATGCTTATTTGTTTTCCCAGACTATGTAATTCAGTTCTTTTTGGTTGTTGTCTGTATATAGATCCCCTTTTCTTCATTCCCCCTGCCGTTGAAGCAGAGAGTTATGCTGGACATGCATTGAAAGTGAAGCATCAGACTTTCTCCCCTGCCGTTGAAGCAGAGAGCCATGTTGGTTATGTGTGAACCATCAGTCTTTCTCCCCTGCCGTTAAAGCAGAGAGCTATGCTGGATATGTGTTAAGTATCAGTCTTTCTCCCCTGCCGTTGAAGCAGAGAGCTATGCTGGATGTGTGTGAAGTATCAGTCTTTCTCCCTTGCCGTTGAAGCAGAGAGCTATGTTGGATATGCATTGAAAGTGAAGTATCAGGCTTATTTGGTTTGGGGTAGTAACCGCCGTAACAAGCAAGCTACTCCCTGCTTTTTTGTGAATGCAAATCCTTTGCATTCACAAAAAACAGGGAGGGACGAGCTCCTACCTTCTGTGTCAGGAAGCTGCGCAGATATGGGTGGAGGCCCTCTCCCAGTCGATGTACCTCAGGGCCACCTACTTGCCGGGAAAGGACAATGTGTTGGCAGACAAGCTGAGTCGCACCTTTCAGCCACACAAGTGGTCTCTCAACCCTTCAGTGGCGGATTCGATCTTCCAACAATGGGGTTACCCTCATATAGATCTCTTTGCGTCACTTCAAAACCACAAAGTAGAGAACTTTTGCTCTCTCACTTGCAGCCAACACTCTCAGCCAAGAGATGCGTTCTCCCTCTCATGGGCGACCGGTCTCCTATATGCATTCCCTCCACTTCTACCTCTCTCAAAGACTCTTGTAAAGTTACATCAGGACAAGGGAACCATGATCCTGATAGCACCTCACTGGCCACGCCAAATGTGGTTTCCAATACTCCAGGATCTCTCCATTCGCAGGCACATTCCCTTAGAAAGGACCCGCTTCTAATTACTCAAAACGACGGGTGCCTACGCCACCCCAATCTTCAAGCCTTGTCCCTGATGGCCTGGATGTTGAAAGGTTAATTCTTTAGCCACTTAACCTTTCGGAACCAGTTTCCTGTGTCCTGATTGCTTCACAAAAGCCTTCCACGAGAAAATCCTACCTTTACAAATGGAACAGGTTTAAGTCATGGTGCTCTTCTCAATCCCTTGACCCCTTTACTTGTCCTACTACGAAGTTTCTAGACTATCTCTGGCACTTGTCAGAATCAGGTCTAAAAACTTCCTCCATCAGAATGCATGTCAGGGCGGTAGCCGCCTTCCATAAAGGTATCAGGGACATTCCTATTTCAGTACAGCCCCTTGTAACACGCTTTCTGAAGGGCTTGCTTCACCTCAAGCCTCCACTGTGTCCCCCAGCCCCTTCTTGGGACCTCAACCTGGTTTTGGGTCAGCTCATGAAACCACCATTCGAGCCTCTCCATTCCTGTGATCTTCGCTATCTCACATGGAAAGTGATTTTCCTTTTGGCAATCACTTCTGCTCACAGAGTTAGTGAATTATTATTTTTATTTTTTATTTGTTTTTATATACCGACATTAAACATGGGTATCACATCTGTTTACAAGATAACTTTTGTGATAATGTGACGGCGGTCATATTATCTTTACATTGTAACATTATAAATAACATAGCTATGTATTGGTTTAAATGATTGGAACATTATAAACTATCTCACATGGAAAGTGATTTTCCTTTTGGCAATCACTTCTGCTCGCAGAGTTAGTGAATTACAGGCTCTAGTTACCTATCCGCCTTACACTAAACTTCTGCAGGACCAGGCAGTACTCCGCACTCACCCTAAGTTCTTACCTAAGGTAGTATCAGAGTTTCATCTCAATCAATCCATTAAACTACCTACCTTTTTTCCCAGGCCCCATTCCAATCCAGGAGAACAGGCTCTGCATAGCCTTGACTGTAAACAGGCTCTAGCTTTCTATCTAGACCGTACAGCTGCCCACAGGAAAAGCACTCAATTGTTTGTCTCTTTCCATTCCGTCAAATTGGGGCAGCTTGTGGGTAAGCAGACTCTCTCCTCCTGGTTAGCGGACTGCATATCCTTTTGCTATCAGCAAACGGGCATTCCATTTCAAGACCGTGTTAAAGCATACTCTGTGAGGGCCATGGCAACTTCAGTAGCACACCTACATTCGGTGCAGCTTCCTAACATTTTCAGGACTGCTACCTGGAGTTCTCTCCATACCTTTACAGCCCATTATTGCTTAGACAAGGCCGGACGACAAGATTCCATCTTCGGCCAGTCTGTCTTGCGCAACCTATTTACAACTTGACATACCAACACCCTTCCACCTACCCGTTAGGGTTCAGGATGCCCTCCACCAAATTCAACCCCAATCCTAGTGCCTTGCACACCTGGCTACATTTGGTGCATACTCGGACATCCTCAGCTCGGTACTCACCATATGTGAGGACTACCATCCTGTTTGTCCTGTTAGAAAGCAAATGTTGCTTACCTGTAGCAGGTGTTCTCACAGGACAGCAGGATGTTAGTCCTCATGAAACCCGCCTGCCGCCCTGCGGTGTTGAGTTCGTAACGTTTTCTTATTTTATTTTTCGGCACTGCCTGTAGCTTTTAAACAAGACTGAAGGGGGACCCCTGCTGGCTACAGGGTTAGTGCCATGCTGGGCATGCCCAGTAGGTGCCAGTCAAAGTTCTAGAAACTGACAAAAGTGTCCCGTGATTGGGCTCCATCCTGTGATGTCACCCATATGTGAGGACTAACATCCTGTTGTCCTGTGAGAACACCTGTTACAGATAAGCAACATTTGCTTTACATGTGTAAATATAAAATATTATGTATTTTTTAAAAGCCATTTACACATGTAAAGTGGACTTACGTGGGTAAATCCTATGGACAGTTCAATGGTATATATTGTAGCAATTTTCAAAAGCCCACTTATGTGGGTAAAGTGCATTTACATGTGTAAAACCCAATTTTAATCATGTAAATGCTTTTTATAATCTGGCCCTATTGCTCTACTGGGGATATTTCATTGCTGCTACTTTCCACTGTTCTGCAAACTCATTTTTGTCAACCAGGCAGTGCTTTAAACTTGCAGCGTTATACTGTGAAATATGATCTCTAGTCATTTGTCTTGCCCTTCTTTTTGCAGAAACTGCAAACTGAGCAACAGCACTTTTTCTATGGCATCTGTTGATATCTTGTACATTGACATAACAAGAAGGTGGAACAACATGGGGCTGGACCAAAGAGAACCAGGTAATTTATATGCTAGGTCTGAGAGTTTTGCAACTGTTAGGCCCTTTAATGACTGCTTTCCTTCCATGGCTGCCATTGTCATGAGCGGAGCTGTGAATAAGACCTGTACAGAATATTCTAGCAAAATGCCTAGCTTCAGCTGCAGTTTGGCATCAAAGTGTAAAAATAAAAAAAAAATAAAATAAACTACTTTTTTCCCTCCAATAGAGTGGCTTTGTAAATATTTATAATTGATTGTTACTGTTATGGGAGTCTCTGTTTAGTGGACCCTTGGGCCGACCTGCTGGAGAGTGGGAAAGGTGGTCAATGTCTCTAGTGAATAGCAGGCCGGGAGGCAGATGTTCAGGCAGGACGTAGATGCTCTTCACCCTGGAAGCTGGTACTCCCCCGGGAGGAGCCCGTAGGAGCCCAACCGCTGGGACTTAGGTGGCTTCACCCTTGGAAGCTGAAGCCCCCCTGGGAGGAGCCCGTAGGGGCCCGGCCGCTGGGACTTAGGTGGGTTGTGGATCAGGACAGGTAACTGGAACCAGACTAGGACAGTAGCAATACTGTAACTGGGTTCGGGTTCTGGAACCAGGCAGGAACTGTAGCAAGACTCGGGTACTGGAACCAGGCAGGAATTGTAGCAGGATTCGGGTACTGGAACCAGGCAGGAACAGTAGCAGGCAGGCAGGAACCAGCAGGTACTGTAGCAAGCAGGCACTGTAGCAGGCAAGCAGGAACCAAGCAGGTACTGTAGCAAGCAGGCAGGAACCAAGCAGGTACTATAGCAGGCAGGCAGGAACCAAGCAGGTACTGTAGCAAGCAGGCAGGAACCAAGCAGGTACTATAGCAGGCAGGCAGGAACCAGACAGATACTGTAGCAGGAACGGAGCGACGAAGCAAAGCGAGTCACTCCGGGGCACAGCGCAACAGGAAACCATGACGCTAACTCGTTGCAAGGCATAGACTGGATGGCCGCGGCCGGCTTATCAAGGCCGCAGCGTCTGACGTAAGGAGTTGGGCGGAGTCACCACTGGCGAGAAACGACCTAGAAAAGCGCCCAAGTGGCGCGCGCACGCGCCTAGGAGCCGGGCATCCATGGGAGGGCTCGCAGCGGCGCAGCCCCAGCGGGGATGCCGCAAACCAGGCCTCTGTAAGCGGGAGCAGGTCCGGAAGCCCGGAGGTAAGGGCCTGGCCATGGTGCTCGCGGCCAGAACCGCAACAGTTACCATAAAGTTAGTGTGTTCTTATCTATACAGTGTGTGGATCAATAATACAGAACTTATTTTAGATACCTACAAGGAAGAGTGCCTATTATTAAGGGAGCTTTTTGAAAGCCTCCAGGCCAAAGAAAAAAAATAAAAAATGGCCTACCATCATTTTGGGCAATAGTTGCAGACTACTATTACAAGAATCATGTAATAAAATATTTCCCATTTTTCAAGACTTTATATAACATTCTATTAGACAGTACAGTAATCCTGACTCGGGGTTGGGGGAGAGACCTTTTGTTAGGTAGTTTCGCTTCTTTGTTTAGCTAGTTTCGCTTCTGCATAACCCATTGACATGGCAATGTTCTACTTCCTTTTATGGTTCAAAAGACAATGCAAGCTTCGTTAACATAATAAAAACTTCTCTGTGTGGTCATGTTAGTCTGTAATAACAAAAATGATAGAAGTTGGTGACACTTTATTAGACTAACGGATTTATTGCGGCATGAGCTTTTGAGGACAAGAGTCCACTTTGTCAAAGCTCATGCCTCAATACATCTGGTTATCTATAAGTTGCTGCTACTCTTTGTTTTGGTTTGTTGAACCAAAATAGTTCCAGCCTTGCTAGCTGGATTGCATTTTGTAGTGTTACTTAAACTTAAAAAATCATTTTAGTTTGATTTCATAGTTGTTATTTCCTTTTTGCAACTCATATAGAAACATAGAAATGATGGCAGAAAAGGACCTACGGTCTATCCAGTCTGCCCAGCAAGCTCATGGAAGTTTCTGCTGTGCCATACAAATCATCCCCATACTTATCAGTTTCTCAGACCATCAAAGTCAGGGCCCTTGTTGCTGTTTCTTGCTGTTTGAGTCCAATTCCCCGTTATCTTCTGCCATAGAAGCAGAGAGCAATGTTAGAGTTGTATCAAGAGTTTCAGGCTTATTGGTTAAGGGTAGTAACAGCAGCATCATCAAGTTACCCGTATGTTTGTTTTCCCAGACTGCCAAATTCAATATCCTTGTTGTTTGCTGTCTGAATCTAATTCCCCTTTTCCTCTTTTCCCCCTGCCGTTGAAGCAGAGAGCAATGATGGCTGGAATTTAGTAGTAGTTTTTCTTTACAAGTGAACATAAACAAAAGTGTATATGCTCTGATACAGAGCAAATCAAGACACAGGAACATGACTGAGCAGAATGAATGTGCAAGATTAAAATATTGCTCAGCAGTAGGAAGTATTTATTTCTATTGTCTTAGGTTCACATTACCATCTGGCCCATTGTTATTTCTGGGGTAGTTTCTCTCATTTTGTTGTATGAGCCGGAAATTGCTTTTATTTTTATTTATTTTTGTGCTGTCAGTACTTTTGCTGACCCAAACAAGAAACAAAATATTTCTTTTATAGAAAATATCATAAGCAAGTTTCAGCTGCAGTAGATTAACTTAGCTCTGTCACACACCTTTGTTTTGTTGGGGGTGGGGGCACTTTACATTTATAACTGTGTGGCACTAATTTAATACTTCCGAATTATGGCTGACAGCTTCAGGATATTGCTTTACCAAAATATTGCTGATTTTAGTTTTCTTAGTAACTGTAACCGGTATTTCTCCAGTTCATTTAATCTATTATCCTCGTAAGAAACTAAAACAACTGCGGTCAGATATAGATATAGGGCCTAATTTAAACTCGCAACAAAATGTACATCTGGATGCAGACCTGCATGACTATAAAATTAGTTTAAAAGAAGTCATAGCAGTCAGACATTTTCAACTCTGGTATTCATTTTTCAGTTTTTAATTTATCCTGGTTCTTTTATCTATGCCAACATTTGAAAGCTATTCAAAAGGATATTCTTTTTATGTTAAAGTATTACTATTCAAATGTGAAAGGCAGTGTTCAGCATGTAATGGGTTTTGCCCTCTCTGGCTCTCAACTCCCCCAGATAGTCATGCTGGGTGAGTAGACCTACCTAACTAGTTGAAGGTTGGAAGGGAGTTGAAGTGGACACTGAGCCTATCGATGATGCCCTCATCTGCAAGTTTAAAAGTTACTAAAGTGACATGCTGTTCTAAATCCTGATATATGAAAGAAGGTACAAATCACTTCTCTCAAAATATATCACAACTACGCAATCAAATGAAAGGAATATACATAAATACACTTCACATATCGAAATATCTACTATATCATAGTAATGCAATTTACAAATCACAAATAACTCTATGAAATCACTGGTTAAAAATGTAAATATGTAAACCATATCATGCTATTCATTCATTTCCACACTAATCATACCATATACTCTTAAAATAAAACTACTCTCTACAGAACAATTCCCAGTATGTAATTAATTAAACCTTCATTTTCATATATACATCTGCTTGATTCTATCTCTTTAATTTGCTTTTATTGTTCTCTTCTTTGATAGTTGGCAGACTTCTAATCTTCTCTCTTTTCAATACATACACTATGTAATCGACTACCCCAATATATGTGCCTTTGAATTAATTTATATTAAAATTTCCTAAAAATATTTTTGAATATTGCGTGATATAAATATTAGCACTCTCTCATTTGACTATATCATGATATTGCACACATATTTGTTGCGTTTAGTGTAGTTAATATTTTGTTATTTCTTTAATTGATCCTACATTTTTTAAATTCTTCCATCTACTATGCCTGGATCTGTACTCTAAATTCTAGATTGTTTTCTTTTAATAATCCCTTTTCTCAGATAGTAGAAAGCATTTTATGGTAAATGTTTTATCTGTTGAATATAAAATATATCAAGTTTAATGTGATGAAAAGTACTGTATTTAAAAGTTATGACTAAAGCATTCAGATGAATCTTATTTGCTTTAAATAGTGTATTGCACATCTTATAGTCTTTTAACATAGATTAACATTGCATTTATAGCAAATAAACTAAATACTGTCAGAGGATTTCGATCTCTAGCCCTAGTAGCATAAAAATAAACCATTTAATGTTTATTTCATGATTTATAAAGTTCTCAGAAAACTTTGATAACATTAAATTTGATAAGGTGCTATTGAGGTGGACATTTTCCTTGAATAATGTGTTTTTCTTAATGTATAACTTTTTTTTATTTTTTTTTTTTAACAACTAATGAGGAAACTGAAATTTTTGCTCTCCTGAGCTTGGCACACATTTCTTTGCTCTCACAAACGAATACAAATGTTTGAGGCCAGCCTGATGGCACGTGGTAGATCCAGATCCAATTACCACGCATGGCTTCTGTTTCTCACTGGGGATACTGTGAAGGAACTAAACTATTCACAGCCCCCAGGAAGTAAAAGCCCCAAACTTTGCTCAACACCAAGATCTGCTGGTCAAGTTCAAGGTGCACAGAGATGGTTCAAGAGAGACCGACAGTACAGGATTGTTTCTGTGTTGGCTGGAATAAATGGAAATGGGCACTAAATATTGGAGCAGGGGAAACCTGGTAGTTGGAAAATGAAATGACACTGTGCATCCAGTAAAAGATCTCTTCTAATGAAACTGGAGCCCAACAGAGTAAGGGGAAACTGACAGCCCTGCCCCTTCCTTGCAACAAGTATTTTTCTTCCAGTACTTGAGTGATATAATAAAAATGGATCAACATACATGCTTACATCTGAAGCACCCTTTGTCAAGAACTAAGATTACTCCAGGACTTAATCTTCCTTAAGATTTTCCCTCCAAATTCTTTGAATAAAAAGGCGCAGATTTTAAAACCTGTGCGTGGGCGCAGATTTGTTCATACAACCCGGCGCGAACAAATCTACACCTGATTTTATAACATTCGCGCGCCCTGCCCCCTGGACCGCCCTGGACTGCCCCGCCCCTTTTTGCAAGCCCCGGCACATATGCGCATCCCGGGGCTTGCGCACGCCGCCAAGCCTATACAAGATGGAAACTGAAATTTTTGCTCTCCTGAGCTTGGCACACACTTCTTTGCTCTCACAAACGAATACAAATGTTTGAGGGCAGCCTGATGGCACATGTGGTAGATCCAGATCCAATTTCCACGCATGGCTTCTGTTTCTCAGCCTGTCTGTCACTGGGGATACTGTGGAGGTACTAAACTATTCACAGCCCCCAGGAAGTAAAAGCCCCAGGCAAGATAGGCTCAGCGCGCGCAGGGGGAGGTTTTTGGGGGTTGCGCGCGTATCTTACGCTCAACCCTTTGAAAATCTACCCCTAAGCTTTTATTTCTATCACCAGCATTTTTCTTACTGTACTAAATATTGTAATAATTGCTTATAACTACTGAACCACAAAATATTTTTGGAGTACAATATGTGCAAGATAAAATATTTTCTCAGAGGGCAAGCAGGATGGCAGTTCTCACAACTAGGTAACAACATCAAGTTGAGCCCAGTATGGAACTTTTATCTCAAAGTTTCTAGAACTTTGAGCATACCCAGCATTTCATGCCATGCATCCATGTGGGAGCTCCTTCAGTCTTATTTTTTCCATGGAGCCCACATGTTGCACACCTTCATGCTCCTGTTTCCACGGGATTCTCTGTCTTCTTAATCTAGCAGGAATCTCTTCGTTGTGGGGCCCCACTATCTATTTCTTCCCTTTAAAGTATCCTTAGGGGCGGATTTTAAAAGCCCTGCAAGCGTAAATCCAGCCGGATTTACACGCGCAGGGGACTTGTGCGCCGGCATGCCTATGTTGCATAGGCCACCGGCGCAAGCAAAGCCCCGGGACGCACGTAAGTCCCGGGGCTTTGCTTGGGGGGACGTGTCGGGGCGGGGCGGCATTCAGGGGCATTGCGGGGCCGGGGGCATGGTGCCGGCCCGGAGGCATTCTGGGGGCGTGACTGAGGCCTCCAAACCAGCCCCTGGGCCGGAGAATGGCGCGCCGGCAGCCCGCTTGCCTCAGGAGGCGTAACTTTCTGCACAAAGGTAGGGAGGGAGATTTAGTTAGGGCTGGGGGGAGGGTTAGGTAGGGGAAGGGAGGGGGAAGGTGGTGGGGGGGCCAGAAAAAAGGTTCCCTCCGAGGCAGGCTGCTCGGCTCGGCATGCGCAGGTTGCACAATTGTGCACCCCCCTGCGCACCGACCCTGGATTTTATAACATGCGAGCGGTAGCATGCGCATGTTATAAAATCGGGCATAGATTTGTTGGTGCCAGGTTACGCGAACAAATCTACGCCTGCGCATAACTTTAAAAATCTACCCCTTAGGTTTTTTGGTTGCTTTTTAAGCTTTCTTTCAGTTTTTTAGCTCCCATGTGATATAGCAGTCATTAGTCAATCATGAAGTCCTTTGATTTTACTGCATTAGTTGGACTGCAGTAGTTTTCTGTCCCCTTGAGGATAAATTGACGAATAGTTTTAAATGATGTGCCCTCGGAAAAAGGCTTTAACTATCATGGATTCCCATGATAGATATGTCCTGTGCCTGGGGGGCTAATCACGATATCCGAGGGTATAATCTCTGTGTAACCATGACCCTAGGGGACATAGGCCCCAGCTTGTTCTAAGGAAAATAATTTCAGGCAGCCTAAGTCCAGCCCATCAGAACTAGTAATGAAGGCATAGACAGTGATGGACCCAGGAGTTGCACGGAATGCTGGTAGAGCATAGAGCCTCCTTGACATTGAGCACAGGAAAGGACTGGGGAGACAGACCTTCCTCTGTTTCTTCCCCCGAAAGAAAGTCAAGAATTCAGCCTCTTTGGTTCTGGCATTGAAGACCTCTGATGCCGAGCCTTGAGCAAAGGCCAAGAAGCATCAGCATTGGTCTCAGTCAATGCACGATGCCAGACACGGGGACATTTTGGCTGCAGCCATAAAAGCCCCAAAGTATTCCCATGGAGAGGAGCTCTCATCTTTGATTCATTACCAGCAATTGTGACAGTCTCCAGAGGTTCAAATGTCTATCTATATGGCTCTAGTTACCCAGGAAGAGTGGCTCCCTTCCTACCTCCCAACTTGTGCTGGCACTGGCAATCTTCAAGGAGGAACTGGACAGGAAGATCCAGCAGGTCTTGGACAGAGCACTGCAGTGCATTGGTGCCACTGCATTGAGATCGATTTCAGGCCGGTGCTGGATACCCTACAGCTGCCCAGCATCCCAGTACTGTAAGAGGACTCAGGTTCTGGAACCAGGCAGGAACTGTAGCAAGACTCGGGTACCAGAACCAGGCAGGAACTGTAGCAAGACTCGGGTACTGGAACCAGGCAGGAACTGTAGCAAGACTCGGGTACTGGAACCAAGAAGGTACTGTAGCAGGCAAGCAGGAACCAAGCAGTTACTGTAGCTGGCAAGCAGGAACCAAGCAGGTACTGTAGCAGGCAAGCAGGAACGGAGGGACTAGCAAGGCAACTCACTCCGGGGAACGACGCAACAGGTAACCAGGAGGTAAGCCCATTGCAAGGCAAAGATTGAGTGTCCAGGGCCGGCTTATCAAGGCCATGGCGTCTGACGTCATGAACTGGGCGGAGTCACCACTGGCGGGAAACGGCCTAGAAAAGCGTCCAAGTGGCGCGTGCGCGCACCTAGAAGCAGGGCGTCCATGGGAAGCTTCCCGGCGGCGCAGCCCCCGCGGGGACGCCACCAAACAGGGTGCAAACCAGGCCTCCAGAAGAGGGAGTAGGTCCAGAAGCACGGAGGTAAGGGTCTGGTCGCGACACTCGCGGCCAGAACCGCAACAATCAGTGTGCAGAACCATCCAGGTTTGTCATCAACTACTCCGTGTCCCACTTGAACCTGTCATCTCAGTTGGAGTTTATACGAACACTACTAGCTCTCCCACATCAAAGGGCTATCTCCTTGAAGTCTGCAGTCGAGAGGATTCAGGAGAGTCAGCAGGTACTTTGATTTGCTTTACAACTGTAATTAATTGTGATTAATCAAGAAATAATAAACAACATAAAAAGAGTCAGCAAGTATTAGCATGGGACATGTTAAGGTTGCTGGGCCTAAACAATGGATGATATTCTCTACATGAGAGGAGTCAAAAGGACCCTCCATTTACAGAGGATTCAAGCCATTCAAGATCTTTGAAGTAGTATCCACATCGCTCGGCTATTCAAGGGCTTCCTGTCTTGGTGGTGGATTTAATTAAATCTGATCAGAAGTATACCCCTCCAAATTCCTTCAGTTCAAATTGTCCAAACCATGGATGCATCCGACTTGATATAGGGAGCCCATGTGGAGATGCTTTGTACCTAGCGACTTTGGTCTGGTCAGGAAAAGCTTCATCAGATAACCTTCCAGGAAGTATGGGCAGTTCAGAATGCTGTGAGGTTTTCCAGAGATTGGTTGGCCAACAAAAATAATTCTTGTACCTACTGTGTGAGGAGACTGTCCATATGTAGGACTGGAACATCTCCAAAGGATGGTCCTCAGGGCCACGTATCTGGCAGGAAAGGAAAATGTTCTTGTAGGCATTTGTATCAGATCATGGAACCCTGCAAATGATCTCTGGTTCAGGGATAGTAAACCAGATATTCCTCAAGTGGGATACACCCGTGGTAGATCTTCTTATATCTCCTCAGAATAGGAAAGTACAGCTCTTCTGGTTTAAGAAAGGAAATCAAGGCAAACTAGCCCTCAATTGCCCGCAATTGCTTTCTGTATGTGTATCCTTTGGTTCCACTCATCACAAAAACCTTGTTGAAGCTCAGAAAAGATCAAGGACTATGATTATCTTGGTCACAAGGGTGCTATGAGAAATTTGGTTCCCACTCCTGCAGGAGATGTCCATTAGAGATCCAGTCAGGCTGAGGCATTCCCCAACTCTCATCATTCAGAATCAGGGGCTGTTGCGCCATCCCAACATCAGGTCTCTGGATGTTGAAAGAATAACCTTACAACCTCTAGATTTTTCAGAAGAATTGTCTCTGATCTTTCTTCAAGGAAGATGCCACGAGGGAGTCCTATGAACTGAAATGGAAGAGGTTTACTTTTTGGTATGAGTAAAAGTCCCTAGATCCTTTCTTCTGTTCCAAACAAAAATGTCTTGATTATCTTTTACTTCTGTCTAAGACTGCTCTTAAGACCAACTCAGTAAGAATTCATCTTAGTGTAATTGCACCTATCTCTGTACAGACTTTGATTGTTTAATTCATGTGGGACTTGCTTCATGTCAAGTCTCCCATTAATCCTCCCGCTGTGTCTTGGAACCTCCATGTGGTACTGGCCAAGCTGATGAAAGCTCCCTTAGAGCCAGTTGACTCCTATGAGCTGAAGTATCTGACCCAAAACGTTGTATTTTTTGTGGCAGTGATTTTGGTGCACGGAATTAGGGAGCTCCAGGCTCTGGTAACTTATCCACCTTACACACAATTTTTTTCATGACAGGGAGATGATTCTGCACACACACCCTAAGTTTCTGCATTTGGTGATGTTGAACTTCCATCTTAATCAGTCCGTCATACTTCCAACATTTTTTCCATCAATAAACAGGGCTGAATTAGCCATGACGTGGGTGACATCATCCAGCGGCACCAAACAGACTTTTCTCTCCTAGTTAGAGCTTTTAGCTAAACTGAGCATGTGTGGGAATTTCCACATGAGTGTTGCCTCAGTCATTTTTTTTGTCTGATCATTTATTTCTCTTCTCAGTTGCCTTGCTGTGTCAGCAGCACCCCCAATAGCACTTTTCAGTGCTAGTTAAAAACAAAAAAAAAAGTTTATTGCTTGCCTCTTCAAGATGGCTGGCAAAAAGAAGCCAACAGTAAGTGGATTTAAGAACTGCATTTGTGGCAAGGTAATGTCCATTGCAGATGGTCATGAACTATGCTACTGTTGCTTGGGACTGGACCATGACCAGGCAAACTGTTATAATTGCAGACTGATGGCCCCCACATTTAATGCGCCAAGGATTTTTAAATAGAGAAACTACTCTCTATCCTCGCCTCTCCAGTTTTGCTAGCCCACTTCCACAGGATAGAATCCCAGTATTCCCAATTCGGGTGAATACACTATCAGAATCCCCACTAGGAAGTGGTTCTTTATCACATTCACTTGGCAACAGAGTCTAGCCATTCAAAGGTTGTCCACCAGGGCTATTCCTCTTTGAGGCAACTGAGGGACCCCCTGATTCACCATCTTCATCATTCAGATCCTGTATTAGGGTTCTCACACCCTTGGGTTCTGAGGAAGGATTAGCGGGAATACCCTCTGACCTGCTACTGGAGCCTCTACTGCATTCCACTCATCCAGAAGATCTTTATTATTCAAAGGTTTTAGATTAATTTGGAAAAATATTTAGAGTGAATGTGCGCAAGGATTAAAATCCTTGGCCAGAGGTTTTTGGACTCCTTTAAATTTTGGACACTCCAGGGGAATCAGCAGCTATCCTTCTTGACAGGGCCTGAAGAACTCATTTTTTCAAGATGCTTCTTCTATACTTTTAAGAGGCTATACTTCCAGACGCTCCTTCTGGCCTTTTCAAAGATGCCAGCTCCCACCTCTTCCTGCTCAGCAACAGCAGCAACTTCAAGCTCGTGCTCTTAAAGAAACCCAAGAAATCCAGCCCAAACCTGGATTTTTCCCCACATTACCTCTTGCCGTTGAAGCTTAGAGCAATGTTGGAGTCGCATTAACTGTGTGTATGTTTATTGAATAAGGGTATTATCTTATTCGCTTTCAGTGTTAACTGGTTTACCCCCGAGTTCATTGTAAACCGGTACGATAAGACTTGGTTCTTGAGCATCGGTATATCAAAAGAATTTAAATAAATAAATAAATAAAATTATTCAATGTCTGGTAGCTGGTTTTCTTGCTGCTAAAATTTATTTATGTTCCACCTTTCATGATACATCAAGGAGGATTACGTTCAGGTAATCTGTTTCACTTTTTAAAAAAACAGCAAGGCCATAACTGCCTTGCTCTCAATAGCCATGCAAGAGAGTCAGAGATTAGAGTTTTGGATGAAGGAGAGAATCTTGAAACTATGTGAAACTTGGAAAGATGGGAAGGTGAACTGGCAGTGCTATTGCTAATCTTTTTAGCCATGGAAACTGTAAGGAATCAGGTAGGCGAGAACCAAATCTGATATGGCTGAAAAAGAGCTATGAATATCATTTGCCCTGAGTCATTTCCTAATTTTACTAGTCCTTGAAATTAGTGGACTGGTGAAAAAGCATACGAGAGCCTTACTCCATGGAATTAGAAATACATCCTGAGCTTAGGCATTTATCACTGGTCTCTTTGAGCAGTAGATAGGTATTTTGTGATACTGTGATACAAAAAGAGGTCTGTGAGGGGTGTTTCCCATTCTGAAAGAGATTTTCAAGTCCAGTTAGATAAATAAACCATTCATGAGGTTGAAGGTGTCTGCTGAGTGAGTCCACTACGATGTTGTCCATGCCCAATCATTTAAATAAAGAAACACTAGAATGCTGTTTTTCCTGAGGTATGCGACCACTACTGCTACGCACTTTGTGAATACTCTGGAAGCTACTACCAGACTGAAAGGCAGAACTCTATACTGGTAATATTGTACCACTAGAATAAATCAAAGAAATTTCCTGTGAGTGTTGTGAATAGGAACATGGAGATAAGCATGCTTCAAATCCATTGTTGTAAGCCAGTTGCTCTTTTCTAGGTGAAGGAGAAAGGAGTCAAAACATCCTCATATAGGAGTGGGAAGGCCATAACTGGGGTGGTGCTCTACCTCTGGGTCCCAAGAGTGTGGCTCAGGGAGAGAAGGCAGAGGTTGGGGAGTAGACCAGCAGCCACAATATGGGTGGGCTGACCCGCCCATCTGCCTCTTCTTTTTTGCGGCTTTTTGAAGAGCATACCTTCATTCAGTCTGTGCCACTTTGTCCTGGTCCCTCCAACGGTGCAGGCAGTCTGTCATCTGTTTGGTAATTTAGAAAGAAAAGTACCTTTCTTTCCATCTATGCATTGGGTTGCTGTCTCTGCTCTGATCAAGGCCACCTGTGCCAGCTCAGCTGATCGCCTTAGGAGCCTACAGTTGCAGGGCCATCTCCCCTCTCTCCACCCAGCTGGGCCATGGGATGAGGAAAGTTAGAGAGGATGTTTACACATGGCTGCCCCCAAAAGAAGGCAGACACCCAGGGAGCAGCACTGGAGCAGCTAGCTGCAGCCAGAAATCCTCCAGCCTGGAACTCAGTTCTATTGGGGACATTTTCTAGCAATGTTTTAACCCCTGTGTCATGGGGAGGGCACATGCATGGGTGGCAGGCTGATGATTCTGGGTTGAGCTAGTAGACTATGCCACCCCTTGCAGAGTGCTGTTAAGTTGCCTTTGAAAAAAAAAAGGAGGGGGGCAGGTTTGTTGGTGTGAGTCTGCATCATACTATGGGTATTTATACTGCTGGAATTCCAGGTTGTATGGGGGAGTCACTGTTGTCATGCACCCGGAGCCTAAGAAAATGGTGCTGGGGCAGAGATAGAAGTGGTTCTCTGTCTGTGACAAGGCGATAGCTAAAGCCAGAAGAATGCTGGGCTGCATAGAGAGAGGAATATTAAGTAAGAAAAGGGAAGTGATTATCCCCTTGTACAGGTCCTTGGTGAGGCCTCACCTGGAGTACTGTGCTCAGTTCTGGAGACCGTATCTATAAAGGGGCAGAGACAGGATGGAGGCTTTACAGAGAAGGGCGAGCAAAAAGGTGGAGGGTCTTCATCAAATGTCTTTTGAGGAGAGATTGAAGAATCTAAATATGTACACCCTGGAGGAAAGGAGGAGCAGAGGTGATATGATACAGACTTTCAGATACTTGAAAGGTTTTAATGACCCAAAGATAACAACAAACCTTTTCCGTTGGAAAAAATCAGCAGAACCAGGAGTCACGATTTAAAGCTCCAGGGAGGAAGATTCAGAACCAATATCAGGAAGTATTTCTTCACGGAGAGGGTGGTGGATGTTTGGAATGCCCTTCTGAAGGAAGTGGTGAAGACCAGAACTGTGAAGGACTTCAAAGGGGCATGGGATAAACACTGTGGATCTATAAAGTCTAGAGGATGTGTATGAAGAGTGGGTGGCTCGCGGGAATGACGGCTACTTCCTGGAGATAATACCAATGATGGCTATTACCCGGAGATAATACCCTTATTCAATAAACATACACACAGTTAATGCGACTCCAACATTGCTCTAAGCTTCAACGGCAAGAGATAATGTGGGGGAAAAAAAAAGGATTTCCATTCACAAAAAATGAGGGGGGTGGCTTGCTGGTTACGGTGGTTACTACTCCTAACCAAATAAGCCTGATACTTCACTTCCAATGCCAATCCAGCACACTCTCTGCTTCAACAGCAGGGGAGAAAGTCTGATACTTCACTTTCAATACAAGTTAGCACTCTGCTTCAATGGCAAGGGAGAAAGTCTGATACTTCACGCATATCCAGTACAGCTCTCTGCTTCAACAGCAGGGGAGAAAGTTTGATACTTCACACATATCCAGCATAGCTCTCTGCTTCAATGGCAGGGGGAATGAAGAAAAGTGGATCTATATATAGACAGCAACCAACAAGGACTGAATCACATGGACTGGGTAAACAGGTGTGGGTGTGGCTTGCTTATTGCAGCGGTTGCTATCCCTGACTAGTTAAACTAGATATTCACTTGGATGCAGTTCCAACACTACTCTGCATTATGGCGGGGGTGGAAGGGATACCGAGCCAAAAGGTTACTAAGGGCCAAGAGTAACAGATAAGTATGAGAGGGAAAAAAAAAAAAAAAGAGTGCGAAGGCTTGCTGGGCAGACTGGATGGGCCATTTGGTCTTCTTCTGCCGTCGTTTCTATGTTTCTCCCCACCCCCTAATCTGGATATTGGTGCTAGCCCTTCACAAGCAATGGTTCTCATAGGCTTTGGTCGAGCAGCCAGCTGCACAGATGCAACAATCCTTCATGGGTAGCCAGGTTAGTTATTTGTTTTTTTATATTCCGCTACCTCCAACAAAACTTGTTCAGAGCCTGTATGCAAATTACTAATGGTCATAGAGAAGTCTGTGGACCAGCTCCCTCTCTCTCTTCCAGAATGGCGAGACATATGGGGCTGACACAGTGCAATTGGATATGATTATATGTTGCTTGCTGGTTATGGCATCAGTCATTGTGGGCAGTATGTTTTGATGGGCGTAGCCAATTTGGCCACGGGCTATTGATGTGAATAGTAGTGGCCATCTTTGCATGGGGCATTTGATAGGAGGTGACAGTGGCCATCTTTGGAAGGGCATCTCAAGAGAATTGTGGTAGCCATCACAGGAAGAGCATGCAAAAAGAATAGTAGCAACCATCTTTGAGAGGGACACGTGTGTGGACTGCAGTTTCTCTTGGCCATTTGAAGTGGAGAGAGAGCTCTTTCATCTAGGTGATAGCAGGCATTCTTGCATGGGCCCCTTTTGAGAGATTGGCGGTGGACCTAGGCAGTCATTTTGGAGGTTGGAATTCTGTGCTTCCCACCACAGGGAGCATCTATTGCATGATTGCATTGGTCTGATGGTTTTCAGGTATTTGCTAGAATATGAATTAAAAAAAACCAAAAAACTGTACTTGACTAATGGGAATGATACAAAAAAAAAGTCATGCAGGATATGCAAGCAGCCATATTTAATAAGGGCATTGACAGCTTTGGTAGAATCACCATCTATGACAAAAAAAAAACAAAAACATTTTTAGGGTAGCACTAGGGCCAGTCTCTGGATCTTGACCTGGATGCACAGGTATGGAAGGCTAATGATCATGTGGCTAATTGCATAATAGCCGGTGCTAAGGTTATGATGTAAGTGTGCCATTTTCAGCGGGGCATGTTCAAATAGTGTCAGCCACTTATGTTGAAGTGTTAATACTGTAATTGACACATTGCAGCTGTGCTATAAAATACATGGATGTGCAACGTCAACAAGGCAATCTATTCAATAAATAAACCACTTTCATTCTGTACAGGTTATGGTGCTCGTATGAACAAGATAATAGGCAGGTATTTTGAACCTGCTTTTGGTATGAGTATGGGCCATTATACCCCTTTTGTTGTACTGGTAGACCTTTGAAGTTGTTACTCTTAGGTTCCACCCTTGCATTGTTGCTTAGTCTGTCAGCCATCTTAGGTGAGGGCTTCCTAGTATGCATGGCCTTTGAGATAACTGATTCAGTTGTTTTGGTAGAATCCTCTCACCGTTTCGCAGCCAAGACTCTTGCAGCTGTTGCTGTAGCTGATATTGTTGCTTTGAGTATGGTCTTTGTTTATAATAAAATATGGGAAATATGTTCTTCTGCTATGGTAACTATAAAGCCTTTGAATGGGTACTGGTGGTATCATCTCTGTATTGGTTGATCAGCAAATGCTGATGTCATAGAATACAAAGCAGTGTGGTATTCCTTGATATTCACAGCTTCTTTCATCTTCTTGCCAAATAAATGATCTCTAGATCATAGAAGATCCGCTTTTCTATCATGGACATCCTCCCATAGCGGAAAATCTTGATGAGGTATCAAAAGCATCATGCACTGATCTAGCTATGTCCTTTGCATATTCATCGGCTTTATTTAAAAGTGGTAATAATTTATCTTGTTCCTCTCTAGATCTAAGGAGTGAGCAGTATCTTTTAGTTTTGTAGACTGATATATAGATACTGGACCATTTGTAGCTGATGGGCTGCTATTCATGACTAAAGCATGACCATATGAAATTGTTCCTTTCCAATGGTATCCATAAGCCTAGAATCTTTCAAAAGTGAAACAAATGAAAAAGCCTTAGATTTTTTTTAGCTTTCCTCATTGCTGACTCAACCCCAATGTAGTCATATGGGAGTTGAATTTTCCGTTGGCCTAGATACTATTGTACCTTATTCTTTCTGCCTAACTTCTTTGCTATTAGAATTACTTTGAGCAGATTTTTCCAAATCCAAGTCTGCAGATCCTGAAAAGCCTTATGTACACAAACTGCCTTTATTTATTTTTAAAGATTGTATAAATTTCAGAAGTCCTTGGAAATCTTCTTCATGTTCAATTGACTTTTCAAGCTGAAAATGAACAATTTGTAACATTTTCTGCAAGAGTACTTGCATACATCATATCCTCAGAATGGGTATTTGTCCTGTGAGGCTCTGATGATATATCCAGTACTAAATCAAGAGAAAGTTCCAGTAAATGAAGAGGGTCTGAATTGTCTGAATAGACGAGCATTCATAATCCTGGATAACAGTAGGGGAATCCTTTTGCTGTAGAGCTTTGTCTTGAAGCCACAGACTCTGATTCTCGTAGAATATTCTTTTGGTATGGATGGAGTGATTGGAGATGTCATTGAAATTCTGAAGCAAAATTCTCTAGAACTGGAAGAGTGGTGTCCTCTCTAGAAGTGGATGGTTTAGTTACATCCAATATATAGGATTTAACGAAATCCTTTCATATTTTTTTAATACATTTCTGAGGTAATGGAGGCATTGATTGCTTTGGAAGGGCTTTCCATGATGTGGTGTAGAGGTCTTTCCACTCCTCGTTGAATATTCAGCACTGATCCTTTTTGTGTCGTTGCTCAACACGGCACTGAATTACCTGGCTCCAACAAATGTGGCACTGAGGACAGCTTCCGCATCAACTCATCAGTGCTATACTTCTGCAAATATGGCTGCAATAGCTTATGTGTTCTATTGGTGCAGTGATCTTTATTTCTCAGCATTGCAGCATCATGTTTACTCTTTATAGAAGTTTTGTTCAAGGAGAAAATGTTTCTCTCCTTTCTCTTTGATGCTGACCTTTTACATTCTGGCCTTTTTGAAAAGAAGCAGTCTTTACCTGAAGCAGAGGAGAGTGCATGTCTTAACTTCATGGGTCTGTATTTAATCACATGAGGCAACATTTCACCGCAATTGGAAAAAGAGAAGTAAACCAAAATTATTTCATTTTTCTTTTAAATAAAATAAAATGAAAGAAATGAAAAATTGAAGATTGGAATAGTAAGAAACCTAGTTTAAAAACAAAATGCAGTAGTAGCGATCAGAAAGGCAAAAAAGTCACAGTGCATCGGCGGACAAAAGAAAACTGTGGGGTCTTATGTGGTGGCAGCAGCACAGGAACTTCCAAGCATGCTCAGATTTTTTAATCTGCTAGAGCTAGAAAGAGCATTTTTCTGCACCTGCGCTGCCAGATGAAATCACCCACTTGTTTGGCTGTTTGTTCCTGCTTGTCCTTGGAGAAAATATTGTGATAGGGCTAATTTGCATTTTTTTAAATGTTTAAAGCAATTAAAAAGACCCCTCATGGCACTGGATCTCAAACCAGTCCTTGGGACTCATCTAGCCAATCAGAGTTTCAGGATATCCAAAATAAATGTTCATGAGAGAGATTTACATGCACTGTTTTAAATATATACAAATGTATCTCATATTCGTTGTGGATATCTTGAAAATCAAACTGGCAGAATGAGTTCCTAGGACTCTGTAGAGAATCACTACCTTATGAGACTTCCATTTAATGCAATGTAGAATACAATGTAGCAGGTTAGGTATTTATTTATTTATTTTTAACTTTTCTATACCGATGCTCCTGTACAGGATACATATCGCACCGGTTTACATGGAACTGAAAACTGTCGCTGGAAGGCGTATACAATGAAACATAGGAACCAAGAACGTGCGGGGAAAATAAAACAGATATGTGCAAAACTTTAGCAACATAAGAGAATACACTATCATATAATGTGGTAGATATAACATAATATTAAAATGAGTAACTTTAATAATAATAAGAATGGGAACGAGGCCTAAGCCTCGGGGAAACGAGCCGATAGGGGGGAAAAGGGAGAGAGTTAAGGGAGAAAACCACAATGAGCAATGGGACGTTTAGCATTGGAAGGATTCAAGGGGGAGAGAGAGCATGGGCGAGGGGATTATCTGTCCGAAAAGGTAAACTCTTTCATGCAAGCATATCACTACTGTAGGTTCCATGTGGCAAGTACTGTAAATTTCATAGTGGCTTGTTCCAGTACAGTCCTATAAATGAATAATAGTTTTGTTTGTGCTGATAAAATATAAAATTGTATGACCTTTTGGAAGAATTTATTATTAATTGGCCACTGTACCTGTTGATAGTAAGCCAAATATATTTTGCAAATGAAGGCATGGTGCCTGACTGGAGAGATTTTTCTAGTTTGACTAAGGCAGATTGTTGTCTATAATTATCTCATTTTATCTTCTGTTCACATCAACTTTTCTAACACTCATTAAATTTCTTTATCTGTGAAATTTCAGAGTTGCTAGGTGTATTTTTCTTTCTTTCTTTCTTTCTTTCTTTTTTTTGCTGCAGTAATAATTATAGAATTCTATTATTGTACAGTACAGAGCCCAATTTAAAATGAGATTAGGTACTAAATTAAAATACAGAATGAGTTCCTTATATAAAAGAGTTGGGGGAGGAGGGCCAAGAATTAATCAAAAGCTGCAGGCAGGATGTATTTTGTATGAGATTTAGGAAGATATCATGGACTTCATCCGATATGTGCTATTAGCCAATGGACATGGCTTAGTTAAGAGGATTTAAGTAATGGAGTCACTGTTGAAAGAGAGAATAGTGAACTATCTACAGTCGGGAGAATTGCTGGACCAGAGGCAGCATGGATTCACCAGGGGAAGATCCTGTCAGACAAACCTGATTGACTTTTTTGACTGAGTAATCAAGGAATTGGATCAAGGAAGAGCGCTCAATGTCTTCTACTTGGACTTCAGCAAAGCTTTTGATACGGTCCTGCATAGGAGACTGGGGAATAAAATGAGAAGCTTAGGAGTGAGTGCCGAGATGGTGGCCTGGATTGCAAACTGGTTGACGGACAGAAGACAATGTGTGATGGTAAATGGAACTCTCTCTGAAGAGAGAGCGGTTTTAAGCAGTGTACCACAAGGATCGGTGTTGGGACCGGTCCTGTTCAATATCTTTGTGAGCGACATTTCAGACGGGATAGAAGGTAAGGTTTGTCTTTTTGCGGATGACACTAAGATCTGTAACAGAGTGGACACACCGGAAGGAGTGGAGAGAATGAGATGGGATTTAAGGAAGATGGAAGAGTGGTCGAAGATATGGCAGCTGAGATTCAATGCCAAGAAGTGCAGAGTCATGCATATGGGGAGTGGAAATCCGAATGAACTGTATTCGATGGGGGGAGAAAGGCTGATGTGCATGGAGTAGGAGAGAGACCTTGGGGTGATAGTGTCTAATGATCTGAAGTTGGCGAAACAATGTGACAAGGCGATAGCTAAAGCCAGAAGAATGCTGGGCTGCATAGAGAGAGGAATATCGAGTAAGAAAAGGGAAGAGATTATCCCGTTGTACAGGTCCTTGGTGAGGCCTCACCTGGAGTACTGTGTTCAGTTCTGGAGACCGTATCTCCAAAGAGACAGAGACAAGATGGAGGCGGTCCAGAGAAGGGCGACCAAAAAGGTAGAGGGTCTTCATCAAATGACTTATGAGGAGAGATTGAAGAATCTAAATATGTACACCCTGGAGGAAAGGAGGAGCAGAGGTGATATGATACAGACTTTCAGATTCTTGAAAGGTTTTAATGACCCAAAGATAATGACAAACCTTTTCCGTTGGAAAAAAATCAACAGAACCAGAGGTCACGATTTGAAGCTCCAGGGAGGAAGACTCAGAACCAATGTCAGGAAGTATTTCTTCACGGAGAGGGTGGTGGATGCCTGGAATGCCCTTCCGGAGGACTTCAAAGGAGCGTAGGATAAACACTGTGGATCCATAAAGTCTAGAGGACAAGAATGAAGAGTGGGTGGCTTGCGGGAATGACGGCTACTACCTGGAGATAATACCCTTATTCAATAAACATGCACATGGTTAATGCGACTCCAACATTGCTCTAAGAGTCCAACATTGCTCTAAGCTTCAACAGCAAGAGGAAATGTGAAAAAAGGATTTGCATTCACAAAAAAGCAGGGAGTAGCTTGCTTGTTACGGCGGTTACTACCCCAAACCAAATAAGCCTGATACTTCACTTTCAATGCATATCCAGCATAGCTCTCTGCTTCAACGACAGGGGAGAAAGACCGATACTTCACGCATATCCAGCATAGCTCTCTGCTTCAATGGCAGGGGAGAAAGACCGATATTTCACGCATATCCAGCATAGTTCTCTGCTTCAACGGCAGGGGGAATAAAGAAAAGTGGATCTATATACAGACAACAACCAACAAGGACTGAATTACATAGTCTGGGTAAACAAATAAGCATGGGTGTAGCTTGCTTATTGCGGCGGTTACTACCCCTAACTAAGCTAGATATTTCACTTAGATGCAGTTCCAACACTGCTCTCTACATTAATGGTGGGGGTGGAAGGGAAATAGAACCAAAAGGTTACTAAGAGCCAAGAGAAACAGATAAGTATGAGAAAAAAAAAAGTGCAAAGCTTGCTGGGCAGACTGGTTGGGCCGTTTGATCTTCTTCTGCTGTCATTTCTGTGTTTCTATTTGTTTCTTAGAATGCAAGATGTGAGGCAGGGCCTTTTTGAAATGAAAATTGTGTGTAAATGTATGGTGTATTGTTAGACCAGAACATATTAGCCCATGCCTTGTAGTTTGAAAGATGACTAGTGAGCTCTACATTATATCATGCTACTTAAATATGCAAAAAATAAAAGCGAACAAACAAGTTATGAAGCCTTTTTATTGGACTAACTCAGTATCTCTGTAACTAGATTTCAAGAGCTCTGTTCCCTTCATCAGGTCAGTAAAGAGGCAGTGCAATTACACTGGTTTTAAACAGTACAGGGTCAGCTAGGCATGAAATCATCTATATATACACTAGGGGGGGACCTTGTCTGCTTCTCGTCTCTGTTGGGACCTGGAGGCTTCTGTCATCTGCGAGCACTTTCTGAGACACCTTGCCCCAACGAGGACCCCTGAGGACTATTCATTTTGGTGTCCTGCGGCTCGCCAAAGGGGCGCACCCCTTATGCCATTTTTTTCCCTGATCTCTTTAGTAAGTTATGGGAAGGAAAAGGAAAGTTAAAGCTCTAACGTCTGCTTCTACATCAGCCTCTACACCATTATTAGTCCAAGAGCCAATGGGAAAACATATTTTTAAGACTCGTTCATTATTGAATGATTCAAGTACAAAATTAGCAGGGATATCCTTATCCCCAGAAGCACGATCTCCTCGTCCCAAACCCCAATCTTCTGGTATGTTACAAGAAAATCTCATTACTCTCTTAATACTTCTAAGCATTTAAGTAATATGACCACACAGGAAGTTTTGGGGGATTTAGATTCCAATCATGCACCCAATGAGTACTTGACTGGAGGAGAAATAGATGTGGTTAAAACTTTTGCTGAAGATAGGTCTCTTTTGTCATCTGTTATTGTACCAGTTCCTGATCCGGTTTCCTTAAATTTCTTAAAGGAAGGATCATCATCTAGTATTGTAAATGATGAACCTATAGAAGTCTCTCTTAGAGATATTTGGAGAGCTATTTCTAGAACTGAAAATACTTTAACAAATTCAGTAAGTAATTTATCCTTATATACTGAAAAAGCCTCCCTTAAGCTATGTGAATTAGATACTAGATCATATAGGGCTGGATTTACTAATACTGCCAGGCTCTTTGAATCCTGCAGTAACGGGGGGGCGGTCCTGCGATAGCCGGCAGCGATCGCACCTCCGCGGTGCGATCACTGCCAGCATCGCACCAAATAACTGCACCATAAAAGGTGTAGTTATTCAGCACGAAACTGGCAGCGAAAATGCAGCGTACCTTTCGCTGTCGGCGAAGTCTTTGCGGCATCAGCCCCGGTGCCACCCCGACTCCTCCTCTTCCGGGGCTGATGCCGCCCCCAACTCCGCCCGATCTTGGTATCGCACGCGATAAGGGACTTTTCGCGTGCGATCCGCTTGGAAAATGACCCCCTAAGACTAGAATCTGAAATGAAATTGCAAAATGGAATTATATCCAAATTGCAATCATCCTCAATCCTGAGCATAAAAGATAATTTGATTATTCATCAAAAATTTGAAAGTTTGGAGAACCGCCTTCGCTCAAAAAAACTTGCGTTTATTACATTTTCCTATAACTCACCTCTTATCTGGAGTTGAATTATTTAAAAAATATGCTACGGAGGTTCTCCAGTTCTCGGATGATAAGAGCCCAGCCTCCCAACCTTCAGGAAGAGACTTAAGACCTGGCTGTTTAAAAAAGCTTTCCCGGACACCGATTAATTCTATTCAGCCAGATTCTACCACTTCCACATGTAAAAATGTTATTACTAATGTAAATACCTATACCTAATGTTATTCTCTTTCTTTTCTTCTCTCCTCCCAGTTCTATTACCTTGTTATTTGTAACTGCTTCCTTCTACACAAATAGGTTATTGAATTGTTTACTGTACACCCCTGTTATATGTAAACCGGCATGATGTGTTTGCAACATGAATGCCGGTATATAAAAATTTTAAATAAATAAATAAATAAAATCTAATTCATATTATTTACCTGTTAAAAAGAGGGGGGGGAAATCAGCTAGATGGGTCTTTTGAAGTATTAACACCAATAGTAAGTCCTAATATGTCATCTTTATTTGAATCAGATGGTATTAATACAAGAGCTACTTTTGTAGTTACTTTTGTACTAGATTCTGATAGAGATGTGTACTTTCAGAAATACTTTAAATATAAGGAAAGTATTTTTTGTGGACATAAAATTCAAATTTTTCCCGATGTCTCTAGAGAAACCCAGTCAAGAAGGAAATAATTTCTGCTAATGAAGGCTAGGGTGTTAGATTTAGGAGCATCCTTTTCTTTGAAATTTCCATGTAAGTGTGTCATTTCCTTTCAGCAGATCTTGACAGATTCTTGATAGATAAAAATAATCCTGGTTAAATGGGATTGAGAGTTCCCGGCAATTTTTTTCTTTTTTGTATGTAAAATTGTCCCCCTTATTATGTGGACTTTTGCATGATTTATAATTACATATTTTAAGATTTCTTATATAAATAATTGGCAAATGTGCTTTACCTATATTTCATGTGAATTCATTATATATATATATATATGTTATATTACAATTACAAACTAGTACAGGGATGGGGCAGTGGGAGTGGGAGGGGGCTGACAGATGACGCTGTACATTTTTACAGTTCCAAAAAGCTTATGTTTGAAAATGGGTGAGAAAGCCAATGTCTTAATTAAATTCTTTTGTGTAGGTTTCAAAGTATCATTTTAATTTCAAATGTTTTGCCTAAAACCAAGCTGATCTAAATAAACTTATGCTTGCAAAGCCATATATAGCTTACCCCTATCAAACACCACAATAAAGCACTGCAAGATTCTTAACTGCCTTTTTACCTTTGAAGAATATGGGAAACGTTTGTTTTTTTTTAATTTATGGCCGCGGGCCGATTTAAAAAAATTTTTTTTTTAATTTAAAATTTTTTTTTACTTTTGGGGCCTCCAACTTAATATCGCTATGATATTAAGTCGGAGGGTGTACAGAAAAGCAGATTTTTCTGCTTCTCTGTACACTTCCCCGGTGCCGGCCGAAATTAACGCCTGCCTTTGGGAAGGCGTTAATTTCTGAAAGTAAAATGTGCGGCTTGGCTGCACATTTTACTTTCTGAATCGCGCAGGAATGACTAATAGGCCCATCAACATGTATTTGCATGTTGCAAGCGCTATTAGTTTCGGGGGTGGGGGGGGGGGGGAGAGGGTTTGGCAGTGCGTTTTCAACGTGCTACTACCCCTTACTGTATAAGGGGTAAAAATAGTGCGTCAAAAACATACGGCCAAACGCGGGCTAACAGTGCGCTCCACCGCCCTGTTTGTGATATATTTTATCGTAAATTTCAAAATCGGGTTCTTTTCTTCCACACAGCCAGATTAGAAACACTTTGTCAGTCTAACATGCAGGCATTTCAGGCTGCTTTATATCAAAGGGAGGGACTGATTCATCAAGGCATTTTCCCACAGACACAGAATGGGAGAAATGCCTTGGTAAACCAGGCCCTGAGTAAGATAAAATACATTTGAATTGTTTTTTCTAAGACGGTGAGACTCCGATGAGAGAAATAGCACTATTATGAAATATTCCAACAATTCTACAATAATATAATGGAATTATACTTTTATGTATATGTCAAGCAGTATTTTGTATAAGGGATGTCTATTCCTTTTAGAAAATGGAAGCTACATTTAGTTGGAAGTAAACATTGATAGTGAGAGATGTCTTCTTCTCAAAGATATGCATACATTTGTTTAGACTTGAGTTCTTGAGTTACTTAAATGAAGTCTTCTGTGCTTTTGTAGTGAAATACACTGTAAGAATGTAATGGACTTTGAGATACATGAACATTTCAGCTAGGGTTGACAACTGACTCCTTTCTTTTCAGGACAGGCTTATCCAGTCCCGGTTTTTACCTCTGGTATGCATGGATTATAATTCAGATTTCTTTTTCTATTAGAAAAGCAGGACTTTGAGTCCATGCTTGCCGTGAAGTAAAACCAGGACTGGATCAGCATGTCCTGAAAAGAAAGGAGCCAGTTGGCAGCACATAATACAAACATTGGCAATATGCTCACGGACTGGTATTCCTCTGTATTCCCTGTTTAGCATATTGCCTATGCCCTGGGTGAAATCATAACAGAGCTGCCAAGTTATCCACTTCTAATAGAGAGATTTTAGACCAGTCCTTAAGTATTCTGGTATCCTCAGCGCTGATGTCAATGGGCATCTTCAGGGATGATAAATACCACCATGCATCAGGATAGATTTTTAACACCAGGATTGGACAAAAAAAACAACTCCCTACTGGAAATAGGTTACTTGGCAGCTCTGAAATAAAAGGGCTAGGGCAGGGGTCGGGAACCCATGGCTCGCGAGCCAGATATGGCTCTTTTGAGGGCTGCTTCTGGCTCGCAGACAGTCGCCACACTTTCCCGCTGACCCAGCTGCTCCCCGGTCCTCCTCCGCCCGGGCTTAAAATGCTGTCAGCCCGGGCAGAACGCGGCAGGACAGCTGGAGTCAGCGGCACCGGCGTGCTCTCTTCTCCCCCCCCCCCCCCCCGCGGCCCGGAAGAGGAAGTGGAGAGTATCGGGTGCGTGCGCGGCAAGAAGAGGCCACGCTAGTGCGATCGGCATCGGCCCGAAGAAAAGAAGACTGCAGCGCGGCTCGTAGGAAAATGAAGAGGATCAGCCGCGGCCGATGGGACTCCGCCTCCGCGAGGGCTGAAAATGAAGAGGTTAGCGTTGGGAGAAGGCTGCTGCTGCCGCGAGTTCTCTCTCTCCCCCACCCCGGGAACTCGCGGCAGCAGCAGCCTTCTCCCACGCTAACCTCTTCATTTTCAGCCCTCGCGGAGGCGGAAGTCCCATCGGCCGCGGCTGATCCTCTTCATTTTCCTACGAGCCGCGCTGCAGTCTTCTTTTCTTCGGGCCGATGCCGATCGGAAATGTTTTATATGAGTTTTTAATTATTGGATATTCCACTCATCAGCTGTTTCAAAATATGTTCTTTTTGTTAGTACAGTTTTACTGCTGATGATTTTATATTTCTTGATTTGTTTTATAAGGATGGGTGATGTTTCTTTTTTCCTTTGTTACACTGCATACAGAGACTCTGGCTTGTTGCAGTTTCCAATTCAGTTTTTTCTGCATGCTTCTTGTTATGCGTTTTGGTCTCTTTATTCTATGTTAGGTGAGGGACAGCACGTGATTCAGGTGAGGTTTTCTGCTGGCGTGTAGTTTCAGTGTAGGACTCTATAGCAGCCTGACTTGGTCAGTTTTCCTAATAGGAGATGTATTGGTGTCTTAAGGCCTGGTGTAATATTTTCAGAGACTTATTGTACTTTAAAAGTGTGATCTTACATAAAATGCACACATTTACTTGTATTTAGTTTTAAACATATTGTATGGCTCTCATGGAATTACATTTTAAAATATGTGGCGTTTATGGCTCTCTCAGCCAAAAAGGTTCCTGACCCCTGGGCTAGGGTGTTCTCTCATCAGGAGAGCTGAGAGGAAAAAGAAGCCTTGCATTTGCAGTAGTAGTTTTTATTTTCACTGGCATAAGCCTGCATTGTTTGGTGAATCTCTTTCAAATTCTAACCAGTGAAAAAACTGATCCTGACCTTCCAAATACCAGCTACCGTATTTTTCGCTCCATAAGACGCACCTGACCATAAGACGCACTTAGGATTCAGAGGGGGAAAATTAAAAAAAAAAAAATTGTGCTAAACCGGCTCTGCGTCTGGGTGTCTTATGGAGCAAATTAGGGGAGTGCATAGTTTTTTTTTTTCTCCCCATTTTGTTTTCGGGTCTGGGGAGGGCCATTTCGGTCCACTCCCCAGATCAGAAAATTTTTCTTTCTGTGGGAACCCCCAAACCCCCCATCCCAACCCTTTAAATTAACAACCTCCACCCCCCTGACCCCCCCAAGACCTGCCGAATTAATTTCCTGCAACCCCCCACCCTCCTGACCCCCCAAGACCTGCCAAACGTCCCTGGTGGTCCAGCGGGGGTCCAGGAGCGGTCCGGGGAACGATCTCCTGGGCGTGAGCCGTCGGCTGCCAGTAAACAAAATGGCGCCGACGGCCCTATGCCCTCACTATGTCACTGAGACCGACCGCTGCTATTGGTCGGTCTCAGTGACATAGTGAGGGCATAGGGCCGTCGGCTGCCAGTAAACAAAATGGCGCCGACGGCCCTATGCCCTCACTATGTCACTGAGACCGACCAATAGCAGCGATCGGTCTCAGTGACATAGTGAGGGCATAGGGCCGTCGGCGCCATTTTGTTTACTGGCAGCCGACGGCCCACGCCCAGGAGATCATTCCCGGACCCCCGCTGGACCACCAGGGACGTTTGGCAGGTCTTGGGGGGGTCAGGAGGGTGGGGGGTTGCAGGAAATTAATTTGTCAGGTCTTGGGGGGGGGGGGGGTTGTAGGAAATTAAGTCGGCAGGGTCTTGGGGGAGTCGGGGGGGGGGGGGTGTTTGTTAGATTTTTGTTTGTTTTTTTTTTTATATTCGCTCCATAAGACGCACATACATTTTCCCCCCACCTTTGGGGGTAAAAAAAGTGCGTCTTATGGAGCGAAAAATACGGTAATTTGTAAATGTTTATGCATAAGATTTCTTTTAAAAGTATACCAGTTCACTGCTCCAAATTTGTAAAAGCATGAACTCGCTACATATTGTATTCACAAATGGACAGAATAACTTACAACACTCATCTGACTGGTGAAATTTTGAGATTTCGGTCCTGCTATCGAGGTCCCAATATTACTTTACCTTCTTTCCCTTCTCCTGGAAACTCTTCTTGCCAAGTAAAAGCTATGAAGCCAATTTTTCAAAGAGTTTAGGCTCCTAACCTTTAGAATTAGGATCCTAAATTGGCCCTTTTGAAAATTTACTAGGGCTAAATTCCTAAATTTAAGCTCCTAGTTTCATTAGATCTCTAAATTTAGGGACCTAAATGTGGGTGGCCTTGGGAGCAGAGTTAGGAAAGGGAAACAAAGTTAGAAGTTACCATTGATTTTTCAGAACTAGGCACCTAATTTAGGATCTTAAATCTAGGCTAATAGCAGATCTAAATTTAGGGGTCAAATTTTTATAGACCTAAATTTATGTGAATTGTCAGATGAAAACTTAGGCATCTAGATTCCACTGAAAATAGGTGCCTAACTTAGGGACCTAATTTAGAGGCCTAAATTTAGGAGCTCAGCTTTTTTTTAATATCTGCACCTCCAAGGTTTAACAGCATGCACCAGCTGTTCTAGGAAACAGAAAAGGAATTTTGTATTTTATTTAGAATATTTGTCACCCTATCTGTAGTAGTTCATAGCAGATTACACTTTTTAACATAAAACTATCAAACACTTGCTAAAAACAAACCACACACAATAAAATTCAGAGCACAAAATATGATTGAACAACATGTACCTAAACAGGCACATGATTAACCACCGTAAGCTTAAGCAAAATAAAAGATTTCTAGCTGATTCCTAAATAACCAATAGGGCCAGTGCTAGCATTTTTTGCTGCCCTGTGCGAACAAATATTGTGCAGACTCCTCCCCCCCCCCCCCCCCCAAGATGTATTCAGTCTCTGTCCCGGGACTGTCAAATAAAGCCCAGCTCCCTCCTGCAGTCTATATTTTTAAAAATTGACATGCGCCTTTTCTAGAACCAATGGATAGGGAAGGTTATTAGATGCCCTAGACAAAACTTACAGCCTTGCACCTACATTACACCCACACTCCCACACCCTTTACAAATACATACAAATTATACATTTATAATAAATTTTACATGAAAAAGACATTCAAAAGTACAGTCTTTTGAGGCAAAAATATTACTTAAAATATGCATATTATATTTATATGCACTGCTGTAGTGCCAACTAGAAAACTCTAAAAAAAAAAAAACAACAAAAAAAAAAAAACTTGGGAACTCTTATTTATTTATTTATTTGATGCTTTTCTATACCGACGTTCTTTTGCACATCACATCGGTTTACAAGGAACAAGTAGCAAAAATAACGTTAAACGATTACAAGGAACAGATAGTAATAAACAATAGATATGCATGGGGAAAGGGGAAAAAAAGAAAAAAACAACTCGAGTCCTTATGGAATTACAGTTTCTAATGTATGTTGGGTGTGGTCTTGGCCCTCAGAAAGCTATGAATAAATAGAATTAACATTTCAATACTAAAACAACCCTAACAATCTTATCTATGGAAAGGCAACACTGCACCAGGCTCTAGAACACCAATAAAATTCTTATTAGGAAATTAGGCAGCTATAGATTCCTATGCAGAAATTATAAGCCAACAAAATACCTCACTTCAATCATACATGCGGACCACAGATGGACCCTCCCCAAATACAGAATAAGGAGATCAGAAAATATAAACAGAAACGTGCTGAGAAGAATTGCAATGGAACCCACAACAAGCCAGCCTCTATATGTAGAGCAACAATGGAAAAACAGAAACATTACCATTTTTTTATAAGACAATAATAATAAAATGAAGAAATATAAAACATCAATCATAATAGTAAAATCATATTGATAAAATGAATAAATATTTCCAACTAGTTAATGAATAGAGTATCCAACATTTCTCAAGCACCAATAAAATATTTCAAAATATCTGATGAATAAAAAATCCAATAATTAAAAAATGTTCTAATCACCCCCCCCAAAAAAAATTAAATATTTCAAAAGAGCAGAAACATCAAATTACACCCAATAATTAAAACTAATAAGGATTAAAAAATCTCCTGCTCTCCATACCTGGGATCTTTTGATTTCCAGTTACCCTGAGATTGTCATTGATTGGGGGAGGTAGGGCAGCACAAATTTTTTCTTCTCTTGCAAACATGCCCAATAACAGTCATTTTCTCACACACACTCTCACATACTTAGGCTCCCTCTCCCTCACAGATACATTGTGTGTGTGTGTGTGTGTGTATGCCTGTGAGAGCCTATATGTGACACACAGGCTCTTACAAACACACACCACATGCACACAGGGTCACTTACAAATACAGAGACACACATACAGGCTCTCACACACACACACGGCCTTCTTTTATCGTTTAGCCATGGTGGGATGAGCTCCACCATGGCCCACTGGCCTTCCTGCTTGGGGGAGGGGGGGAGAGAAAGCGGAAGCTGTGCACATCTGCAGGAAAAGTTGTGCATGGGCACGCGCACACATGCAAATAAAAGGGATCACCAGTGGGTTGAGCTCCGCCAGCGGCCTCTCTCCTTCTTCAGCCGTGGGCAGCTTAGGTTCTGCTAGCAGCCCCTCAACCTCTCCTACTGCCACTGGCCCACTGCACCTCCCCATGCCCAGGTGTGCTGCCCCGTGCAAATACATGGTATGCACACCTGGTTGCACCAGGTCTGGTTAGACTTCCCTGAAAGATAGAACCATCATCAGATTCTTGTCTACAGACCGCAAAATGCAATTAGATCTTTTAGGTACTGAGAACCTTCCCCCATCAATATTTTAACAGTTACTGATTTGAATTTGGCCCTCTAAGCCACTGGCAGCCAGTATAATTCAACCAACTGTAATATAGCTCCATATTTATCCAACTGTAATATAACTCCATATTTATTTTGTTCTCTTGTATTTATAGAGGACTCCTTATTTACATTGTACACTTGTATATAATTATCCTCATCTATCTCTTTTATTTCTTATAGTCCCAGTTCATGAACCCTTGTTAATTGTAACTGCTTCTCTTCTCCATGTTTATCTATGTTTTTGGTTATATTTTTGCACCCCTGTTTTCTGTAAACCGACATGATGAGAACGAGTTCTTGAATGCCGGTATAAAAAAACCTTAAATAAATAAAATAAATAAATAGTATGATCCTTTAATGGCCTTCTAGTAATTAATCTATGAACAGCGTTTTGCAACGTTTGGAGAGCACTAAGGCGATTTGTTGGCAAACCAACATATTGGTCATTGCATTAATCCTTAGCACTCAATGTAATAGACTGGACAACCATACGAAAATCATTAGCAGAGAGAATATATTTCAACCTGCATATGATTTTCAACCTATAAAAGAAAGATTGCAGTACTGCCTGAATCTAAGATTTCAAAGAAATTTGCAAGTCAAGCAGGATACATAGATCTTGAACTTCTGCGATGATTTTAATTTCTGTACCTTTAAACCAAACTGATGGGAAGTCATCAGGATATCCTGACCGACTGACCCAGACAATTTCTGTTTCCCTGACAAGTGGAGTGAGCTTATTCTATGCCAGCCATCTATGAACTACCTGAAGACCAAAAGTAAGAATCTCTATAGCACTGTCCAGGCTAGGTCCCATGTAAAATAAAAGCTGGACAACATCTGCATATATTCGATTTCTAATGCCAAGGGAAATCAACAATGGTCCTAAAAGTTGGGGGATACAGGTTGAATAGGGCTGAGGAGAGTGCAGGCCCCTGAGGTAACCCAATATGAATAAATCTCTATCCAGACCTATTTTTACTCAGACACACTTATTGCACTTGCCCTCCAAAAATACTGAAACCAGTGCACCATCCCCTCACCAATCCCCACACAATGGATATGATTTATTAGCAACTGATGATCAACTGAATCAGCAGCGAAGAAGACATCTACTGGTACTAATAAGCCTCCCCTAGCTTCAATTTCACACAGTAGTGAATCTAACAGAGAGGCCAACATCTCTGTGCTATGTCCATGTCATAACCCACATTGAAATGGATCTAACACATCATGATAATTCAAAAAATCAAATAACTAAGTCAAGGCACACTTCTCAAGTATCTTCATCAAGTATAGCAAATTTGAAATTGGATGATAGCTTGCCAAGACTATTCACATCAAGGATGCTCCAGAGCATGTTTAAGCAAATTAGGAAAGGGTAGAGGCTTAGCAGACAAAATGTACTTCAGCTAAGGTATCAACAACTTCCCTTATGTGACTGTTTAAAAACTGGAGCACAAAACCTCAACAGAAGGTGCTGACACAGTCACATAACTTGTACTCCATTACAGACATAGCTAGCAGGTTTAGCTTCTTATAACAGTATGTTGCAAATTTTACACAATGATGAGAGACTGTCTCCTCCTGTAGGTCTTTCCAACATATCCTTGACCACTCTAAATAAATTGTCTAATGAATTTTATAAACAAGTAGTTAAAAAAAAAAAAAAAAGGACCACTTTGCAGCAGCTATCACAACTTTATATTGCCTAAGAGCATGTAAGATCTGTGGACCCTTGTTGCTGTGGTGAGGTTGGCTCAGCCTACGGGGTAGGCTGTGTAGGCCCTCACTTGACAGCTGGTGGAACTATGCAGGAGAGAGACTGAATAGGAGCTTCGCCTATACCAACCCCTTTCCCCTTGAGTTGTGTCCTCGGGTTCCAGGTGCCAGCAGATCTTAGGCGAGAGTCTCTGTGACAGTGGTATAGGTGTTGATCCAGGGCCAGGCTAGGGTCAGAGGCAGGCAGCAATTAAGAATGGTGAATGTACAAGCAAGGGTCAGAGACAGGCAGCAAACCAGAATGGGCACTGTCCAGGCAAGGGGCAGATCCAAAAGTCAGTTTGAGAGAAGGCAGGGAGATGAGGCAAGGGAGACTGAAGAGATAAGGTGTGCCAAGTTGGAGAGATGAGGCTGGGGTGGGCTGGAGAGAAGAGGCGAGGCAGGAAGCAGAAACAAGAATGCAGGAACCAGGAACAGCAACACACACTACACACAATGATGCAGGAGACCCGTTGCTGAGGCAGAGAAGTTTTGCAAGACTGAGGCTTATATAGATCCGACGGGGTGATTTCATCAGAGAGTGCTGATCCTGGTTTCCTGCCAGTGAGTGCATATCATGTGCAAACCTATGGGAAAGTAGAGCTTTGGTGGCATGACAGTCATGGAGGTTGGAGCCAGCCACGTTCCCGGCATGCTGTGGATGGCTGTCGAGGGGGTAGACATGGTGGTGTGGGAGAGGGGCTCCAGTGGCTTCCTGGTGTGCTGGGTCTGAGTGGTGTCAGGAGGTGCGCACAGCAGTTAGCAAGCTGCCAAACATAACAGAGCAGCCTTAAACATACACAATCTCAAGTCTTACTCAATTTGGCCACTTTCAAAGGAGCAACCTTATCCAAGGTCTCAGATAATTGTGTGGCAAAAGAATCAACTAATGTTGCATCGGAAATATCAAATGTATCTTGCACTAAGGCTCACTGTGTATCAAACACTGCATTTTTTAGTCAACCCCCTAGAACTTCTCACAGGATGTGTGGAAGTTGGCAAAGGTGCAGTCAGTACAAGCTGTCAATGAATTAAAAAATGATCAGACCAGGGAACTTGACAAATCGCCAGAGGATGCACACCTCCATTGGCTAATACTGGATCAGATACTAAAGCCAAATCCTAGAATATATCCAGTTATATGGATGGTCATTTGGATGAACTTGGAAAAAACAAAAACAGCAAAAACTGAAAGGAACTCCTCCACTGAACAATACTGAGCCTCATTTACATGTACATTGAAATCCTCTAAAATGATGAGTTACTCAAAAAATAATTGCAGTGAAGCAAGCTGTTCTGCCAATAGGAGTAGGAAGATAGGGTGGGTTGTATGCCACACAAATAGAACAGGTTTGTGTCCTAAGAACTAAGGTCTCACATTCCTCAATAGTGCTAAAAGGATAATGTCTCAAGTTAAGAATCTCCCTATGCATGAGTAATCCCCCACCACTCGGCTTCCCAACCTATGGCGGATGCTCATAAACAAATTCAGATGGACTTGATTTAAAATATCCTGATCAGCATCAGAGAGCCAGGTCTCTGTTACACAAAAAATATCCAACTGTAAGTCTAAAAGTAAAGTACCATACTCTGAGTTACATTTTTTTTCCATCACTGGTGATTTTTGCTTTGAACTAGCCTGGATATGGGTCACCTTTCATGTCACTGTTCCAGTAAAACAATAACTTAACTATTTTTTTTTTAATGACATGCCTGGAATTTGTTGCTAGAGGATGTGGTTAGTGCAGTTAGTGTAGCTGGGTTCAAAAAAGGTTTGCATAAGTTCTTGGAGAAGTCCATTAACGGCTATTAATCAAGTTTACTTAGGGAATAGCCACTGCTATTAATTGCATCAGTAGCATGGAATCTTCTTAGTGTTTGGGTACTTGCCAGGTTCTTATGGCCTGGATTGGCCACTGTTGGAAACAGGATGCTGGGCTTGATGGACCCTTGGTCTGACCCAGCATGGCAATTTCTTATGTTCTTACATGACAACCACTTGTGCAAAAAAAATATTTTATGCAAATCAATTAGTTGTCTCTCAAAACATCATACTCTGCACCCAGATAACAAATTGTTTTGCAACCGCTTGCTACAGAGTAGTAAGTGATCCCAATTGCCATCTTTATTGACTGAAATTGTACTTATTTAAAACAATACTGCTTCCTTTGGTATCAAAATCTAAATGTATTTTTAAATGAAAATCAATTTATTTTAAAAATAATCCCTGCAGTTTTGTACCTGCACTTTATGGGGTTCGCAGAAATCACAGATTGGAAAATTATTTCCTACTGGCATTTTTGTAAAAGTGCACTGAAGCAGGGTCCTTAATTAGCATTAAATAGAATGCTGATTTACTACTTACATCCTGCACATACAGGAGAATTAGTATTTTTTTTGCAGTGGACTTTGTCTACTTCTGTAGCCACTGCAGCAATCTATGGCAATCAGCTGATTAAGATTTTGAAACAGCTGTAAAACATAAGGCTTATATTTTCATTTTAGCACAATGGATCTATTAGTCCTGGGGGAATTCTGCGCTACTGTGAAGCACAGAATTGCCATTTTCTGCACAGAATTGCCAAAGGTGACCCGGCATGCCGTGAACGGAGCACGTGAAGATGAAGGCTCCTGTGTGCCACAGGACGTGCTCCGCTCGCAGTGACAATGAAGGCCCCGGTGAGAGTGAATGTGTGTGTGTGTGAGAGGAGAGGGAGAAGGGTGTGAGAGGGGAGAGAGAGCAGGAAGGGGGTGTGAGTGAGAGCATGGGAGGTGAGAGAGCCGGGGGGGGGGGGGGGGGGGGGTGCTTGAGGGTGGGTGCCAAAGTGAGGGAGCCTATATGAGGAGATTGTGAAGGAGTGTTTATGTGTGTGAGAGATTGGGAGTGAGTGTGTATGAAAAAGGGATCATGTGTATGTGAGGATGCTAGCCTGTGTGAAGGGATTGTGTTTGTGTTAGACAGAGCCTGTGTGAAGGGGTGCATGAGAGAGAGACATAGGTAGCCTGTGTAAGGATGTATGTGTGAGAGAGAAAGGGAACTTGTGTGAGTGTGTATGCAAGAGAGAGGGACCCTGTATGAGGGGATGTGTGTGTGAGAGAGTGAGGGAGCCTGTATAAGGGTGTGTGTATGTGTACTAGAGAGAGGGAGCCATGTGTGTGAGAGAGGGATGGATAGAAGGAGCCTGTGTGAGGGGCAGTACTGAGAATGGGATCAAACTCTGGGAATGGCGATAGAGTGAAAGGGGTTGAGCCTAGAAGTGGAGGCCTGAGAGGGCAAAGTGGCCAGGGGAGTAGGGAGAGCGAGTGGAAGGGACACTCTTGCAGTGAATTCCTAGGGAAATTCTGCTCAAAATATTTAAAATTCTGCAGCTCTAAGTAATAACTTTTTTTCTGTATTAATTTAAAATGTAATTACTTAAAGACTGTCATGTAAATTGTGTTATTTTGACCAATATAAAGTTTGCAGAATTTTAAGTTTTTGTGTGCAGAATTCCACCAGGAGTAATCTATGCACTGGATAGGCCAATTGTTTTTAAACGGTTTTTGCTTAAGGAGCTCTATCATAATTGTAAAATTCTGTGGAACCCTAACTTGCTCTGCCTTCTTTCCTCCCATTGTCTATTTAAAATTGCATAGAACCCTTAGATTCCATTGACTATGGTTGAAAAGATACTGTACTAGACTGTTTTCTTCATTTTTGATTTGGATTTTTTTTGTTTGTATGTGTTGTGGAGCCAAGAGATTGATTCTTTTTCCACTGCCAGCATTTGTTCATTAAAATGCCAATATTATTTTCTTGTCTCTGCATTCCCAAAACAAATGTGTCCTTTGTATGAATGGGAGTTTGCTTGTTTCTCTGCTCTCTTCAGCTTCAGAAAGACAGAAACCATCCACCTTTTCAGCTGCTTTGCCATCTGTGTGATGGGAAGCAGGCTACCCAAGTTTCCGGAGCTCAACTTTCAGTCTGTGATTGTCATTCTAGTGATCCATTTGATGATGAACAGGTCTTTCATATCTTTGAGTTCTTTGTTTTCAACATGTTTTATCTTTTAAAATGACTTTTCCCTTTTTGTTTTGTCTGGAATAATCATTTGTCTTTCTGGGCTTAAAAATCTAAGCAAAAGTACTTTTGTGTATGTATTGAAAACAACTGTATCTGCTGAGAATACAGCAATTTAGTCCGATTTTGTGTATGTGCTTTTGGTTTGTTTTTTTTTTATAGTGAGGCACCTAGGGAGAATAACTACTCAGTAACAAAGTAAATGGAACAAATTATTTACACACAAACCTTTGATTCAGGATAACACGCAATGTTTTACTTTGCAGCAGGTTTCTAACAGGTGTGAAAGGAAGCCTCACATTTTCCACTAGTACCAGAAAACAGCCTTTGGGAAAAGATCAGCCAAAGTAGCAGTGATAGACCAGCCACAGAAAAAGCAAACACTTCCCTGGTCTTGGCACCTTTGCCCTGTACTTGACAGGACACCCTTGTTTTCATAGCCTGAGTAATTTGATTACTATGAATGAGGTATAGTTGCTACTTGCATACATAGAAGTGATGTGCCAAATGTAGTAAAAAGATTATTTATTTATTTAGCACTTTTATATACCGACTTTCCAATAACAGAATTACTGATCAATTCGGTTTACATTCTAAACAGAAACAATGACAAGTTAATGTCTTACAATGAACAGGTAAATGGAACTTGGATACAGATATATGGGGTTAATAACATAACATAAATGCTACGGAGCCTAATGTAGGCTAAAGAAACAGGTGATAGGTATAAGGCTGGGTTTTTGATTTTATGTAAAATGTTTATGTAAAAAGATGAAAAGACTGTTTAGTTTCATACAACTGCAGGTTTGAAATAGTGAGACAAAAGTTTGCACGCCATTTATTGGCCTCTAGGTTCATAAAAAGGTTAAAAAAGGCCCAAAGGTTAAAAAAAAATGAAGCTAATTTGTTATTGTATGATGAAGATATTTTGCTACAGTGTGCCTTCAGTGTTCATTCATTCATTTTCCCAAATGAATGAATGAATGAAAGCCCCTGCAGGTTAAAGCTGTATGCAAAGGTGAGTGATAGGTTGTTCTGCAGTATCTTTTTCTTAGCTCTTGCAGTTAATGTATGAAATGGGAATATAATATGAATGATGTAGAAATATAACAAATGGATATGGATTTTACTATCAGTTATAGGATAGAAAGTTAGTATTTATTTGGTATATTGTCCAGCGCACTTTACACTAAATATTGCATATAACATAAATAGTATATAAAACAATGGAAGATGAATCAAAAATTAACAAAACTTAATTAAATAGAAGTCAGTTTAGACATAGCTGTGGTAAAGAAGGTTTAAGTTTTGATCATACTTAAGATGTCACTCCCAACTCTTAAGACTAGGGCATTGCCAGCCAGTTGGATTTTCAGGATGACCACAATGAATATGCCTAAGGTAAATTTGCAAACACTGGGTTTCCAATTTATGTAAATTGATCTCATGCATACTCATTGTGGATATCTGGAAAACCAAACTGTCTAAGGGATCCCCAAGTCTCATTTTTTGTGTACAAACCAGTCAGGTTTGTCCAGTGATCCTTGTTAGGTCAACTTAGTGTAGGAGTTGAAAAGAGGAAACTTAGTATAGAGTGTTGAAAAGAGGAAAATATTTTATTTCTTTTTTCTAAGATCCACAGTATAAGAAATATACCTCAGGCTAAATGTATCAGAATCTGAAGATTATGGGCTGTTGTGATTATACTGTGAGAGTAGCTTTAGAAGCCATTCACTTTCTTTGTAAAATAGTGTCTTTTTTGAGCCAATATCTTTCATTTAATTACTGAATATTTAGTGTGTTTAGTCAAAATTGGCTAATTTTATGTTATAGAGCTAATCCATGACTCTACAGCATAAGCACTATTAACAAGACATAAGATAACAGAAGCACTCAGAATAAAATAGTAGTCAATTTTAAAATCTTTAAAATATAGTGCTGTTTGAAATTGTCTTCCATCCTGAAAGGTACAAAACCCATTCATTATGTTTATGGACTGTGTAGTGGTGCCATACCCTTACCCTGGCAGGGCAGTGTTAAGTAACTGGACAATGTGCTTTGTCTCTGTCTAAGATATTATATAAAGTCTCTGGACTTCAATGTGTGCCTAGTAATCTGAGATAATGAAAACAGCAGTGGTCTGCTTCATGTCTGATAAAGATTTCTGAGACTTAGACATGACCCAAGTTTGGCTTGGCCTGGTAGTGCATGGCAGTGCTATGTCCTGCCATGTTAGAGGATCCTTTGATGCACGACTCCTGGGCCCAGGACCATTGCTGAAAACACGGTGTACAATTCTGGAGACCACACCTTCAAAAGAATATAAATAGGATGGAGTTGGTCCAGAGGGTGGCTACTAAAATGGTCAGTGGTCTTCGTCTTCATTCTAAAGCATATGTGGATAGACTTAAAGATCTAAACATGTATACTCTTAGAGGAAAGGTGAGGTAGGGGAGATATGATAGAGACATTCAAATAAAGGTTTTCATGTACAGGAGGTGAGCCTTTTTCAGTGGAAAGGAGGCTGTAGAATGAGGGATCATGAGATGAGGTTGAAAGGGGATAAACTGAGGAGTGATCTTAGGAAATATTTTGTTACAGAGATGGTGGTGGACGTGTGGAACAGCTTCCCAGTGGAAGTGGTGGAGACAAAAACAGTATGACAGTAATTTTGAAATAGCCGCGCGGATGCACATGTACACACATATGTCGGCTCGTACCAAAGGACGCAGCCATTTTATAACATATGTGTGCATGGTATAAAATGGTCTGTATATGCGTACATGTGCACACAATTTTATATGGACCTGTACATACACGTGCCGATGCAATTACCAATTTCCCCAGTTTGCCCAGGTAAAGGATAGGACTTCCTAACTCCCCTAGTTAATTAGCCTCACTTTTACCTTGTTAGCCCCTACCCTTAAAATCCTGCTGACTAGCCTAGTTTTTTTTTGTTTTAGGACTTGCACACTATGCATAGCAGAAGTAAAGTTACGTGGTAGGGGATCCCTGCATGCGCTTGTGAGTGTAAGTATTTATGTGCTGGTTTCATTCATAAATCCTGGAATGCCTGGACCATGCCCCTGCCCTGCCCCTTTTTTGTAAAAAAAAATGTTTGTGTGCATACCAGGAAATACTTGTGTACGCGGGCACCTTTTAAAATCCATGTGGCGCGCTGGCCCAACTTGTGTGCATTTCTTCCGGCTTTTGTGCGCATCAGGCTTTTAAAATTCACCCATATCTGAATTCAAGAAAGCATGAGATAAATTCAGGGGATCTCTAAGGAAGTGATGAGAATTATAATGCAAAATTAGTTGGACGGATGGGCAGACTGAATGAGCCATATGGCATTTTTCTGCCATCATGTTTCTATGACAGACCAGGAACAATGTAAGGAAGAGTCTATTGAAATAGGGAAAGAAATCTCTAGGTGGTTGTAAATGAAGGCTCTTGATGCCAGGTCTCAAATGGAAGAGAAAGGGAGAACTACTGGGTCCAAAAAAAAAATGCCTAAGTCAAATCTGAAGATTCTTCCCCCCCCCCCCCCCAGTGCCATCTTATTTAACATGTCACCATAGAGACATTTATATTTCTACTGTATTATAAACTAGCATCAGCATTTTCTTTTTAAATACTTAAAAAAAAAAATGCATTAATTTAATTAAAAAGAAAAATTGTTGAGCCAGTGTATGCATGCTCAGTTCCCTTAGCAACAAGAATGCTGAAATTTCATATTGCCATTACCAGGCTAGCTGGTGAACCCATCAGCATATATATGTTCTCTGAGTTGTCACCAGTGCTCTCTTAACATGACTTTATTAGGAAGGACTTTGTGTTTAGATGAAAAACAAAATGAACTATTTCAAAATGAATGGAACCTCCACAGCTTGTGATATTTAGGTAGTGATAAGAAGTTGGTCCTCTTCCTTGTCTTCATCCTGGTCACTGCAGTAAGTGTACTCAAAGGAAATGATCATTAAGACTAGTGCTAGCAGCACAGGAACTGAAGCCTGGAATCATAAAGTATGTTCAGATTTCTTCACTGCCATCACTATGCAATCTCAAGCAAGCTGCATAACTTCCATCTACTCCAATTCAGTTTGTAAACTTTTAACTGTGATTTTATCTTGTACTCCACCTTATCTGCAATACTAAACAGTGCCAAGATCTTCAGAATCCTGTCTCCAGTTTGTAGACACTCAAAACCATTGCTGTACAGTACATGGATCTTCCTGCAGATATCCACAGAAATCTATTTGATTACGCGTTTTTCCTAAACCACAAAACAGGTTACAATCAAACATAACAGCAAAATACAATAAAGCCCGGATTTTAAAAGGGCTATGCACGTAAATTTCAGGGTTTACGTGCATGGCTGGGCCTTGCGCGCGCTGCACGCATTTTACAAGGAACTCAGCCATGCACGTAAACCCCGGTACGCGCAGAAGTGCCGGACAAAGGAAAAGAGGCGGGCCAGGGGCCAGCTGGGAAAGTGGCTATTAGGCCCTGTCCAAGGAAAGCATGTGCTGGCAGTCGGCCAGCGCACAGAATTTACTTCTGCTCGTCAGAGCACAAAGATAAAAAGACAAAAAAAAGTTAGAAAAGTTAGAGAGGATATAGGGGTCAGGGAGAAGAGGGGAAAAGGTTGGAAGGCCAAGGAGGGGTGTGGGGAAGTTCCCTCCCAGTCTGCTCCTTTTTTGGAGCGGACTGGGAGGAAGCTAGGATAAAGGCAAATTGTGTTGCTACGCGCAATTTCAAAAATCCCCCCCACCGCACGCAAAAGAGCCCACCCACCCATACATGCGCATGCGGATATTAAAATCCGGTGTGCATGTACGCGCGGGAACAGGATTCTATAACATGCGCGTGCCGATGCGCGCATGTTATAAAATCGGCGCGTCCATGTGCATGCACCGGGAACCACTTGCTTGGGTCTTAAAATCAACCCCTAAATAAAAATCATTCAAAATCCAGCAAATAAATCATCATATATCACGTAAACAGGTTACTGAATTACACTTTAATCCATTCTCAAAATTAAGCAAATGCTTCATTAAATATCCAAATCTTTTTTCTCCTTCATAAAGGTTAAAGATTTCAAATAGCTGTAACATCTTAGTGACCTGTCCTATACGTATTGAAGACAATTTTCAAAGCCATTTATGCAGATAAATAGCAGTTCACACATGTAAATTGGCTGTCTAAATGTTGCCCTCTCATGCAGCTAAAAGTACACATGGTGTTGTATAACATGTACTTCTAGAGTCATATAGAGGAGGTATTCCAAGGGATGTGTTTGTCAGGGAAGAAAATAAGGATCCCAGCAATGAAATGGAATAAGGGAATAGGACACAACATAGGGGTGGGGTAGAGTTGCAAGGAAGGAGCAAGGGAGAGAAGGAAGAGGAGACCAGGGAAAGGTTAAGTAGGTGGAATGTGGGAGGGCTGAGAGAAGGAAATAGGCAGGGCAGCGAAACAACAGTAGGGCAAACAAAAAGGATTTAAAAGACCCTGCATTAGGACAGGCAACCCCTTTATGACCGGAACTTCACAAGAACTTCCGAATTTCAAAAGCTTACCTTCCCAGTGTTGGAACTTGCCCCAAAACTAGACTTCCACAGGAAAACAAGAGGCTGTGTTGGCTCAAAGCTGCAATATGTGGGGAACAAAGACATACAGGACTGCTGGCACAGTAAAAATTTAAAAAATAATAAATGCATAAATACAAGAGAGGAGAATGAGAGGAACGCATGGCCACACAGGGCTCAGAGCAAGGGCATTAATGGAGCCTGGGTGAAGACTGACAGGATGGCTGCGAGGCAGCAGATACTGGGTCTTCGGGTAGGCGAACTGTGTCAACTCTAGTTGGCGACTATCCTTTCACCTCAAGCAAAAAAAAAGGGGTGCTTTCCCTTGAGAGAGGTGCGTTCCCATTCAAGAGGTATGTTGTGATGTCTGGTTCTGGGCAGGCGATGTGACTAGCGTTGTAGGAAGAGTCAGGCAGAACTTCAACAAGATTTCAAGACTGGGGCCTTTCAGGGGTAGGCCAGCTGTCTGGCAGTAGTGATCGAAAAAGGTCTCTCGTGTCAACTATTTCCAGACATTGAAAGGCTCTGTCCAAATACAGGCAGGCAGCACTGGCAGCAGTTAGTAATATGTGCAATGTGCAGCTGCCACTATGGGAGCCCCTGAAAGAAGTCGATTATGCACAAGCGTGCCCCCCATATTGCAGTAGCCATCTGGTTAGGGGCGTTAAAAGGAAAGGATAGTGGCTATAATGGAAAGGTCACAAGCTCCTATAGGAGAAGTCAAGTATCATTTACAGTCAAATGGTACAGTGGCCTTATATATTTACAATGTTTGTGTATATAAATAGATATAGCTATATAGTCCAAAAATAAATTTATTTAGATTTTTATATTCCGCTTTTCACACTTTTTTCAGCACTTCAAAGCGGATTACATTCGGGTACTATAGGTATTTCCCTATCCCCAGAGGGCTTACAATCTAAGTTTGTACCTGAGGTAGTGGAAGGTAAAATGACTTGCCCAAGGTCACAAGGAGCAACAGTGGGACTCGAACCCTGGTCTCCTGGTTCATAGCCCACTGGGTGGTGCATCAAGCCACAGTAGTGCTCTTACATGCATCAAACAGTGTATATCATGTAATATACACAATATTTTGCATGGCCTTGCCCAGTTTGCTTCCCCTATTAAAATGAGCTGATTTGCATGCTGTTTGCATGCATGCAAAGTAGCTCATTACTAAGCAGTTTGAATTTAATATATAATTGCAGCCAATCAAGAACTTGGTAAGGTTCAATAAAATAACACCTCCTGGAATTTTGATAAATGTAATGTTAGAGCCCTGGGATCCTAATGCAGGCCCCAAAGCTCCTGTGTTACATTTAAAGGGGCACTACAAAAAAAAGTGCTGGCAAAAAAGAAGTGGAGCGGGAGTCAGGGCTGATCTTTAGCTCAACCTGGGGCCGCCACTAGAAGCCTTGACCCCTAAAAGTATAAAAATAGATTAAGTGCTAGGTGTGATGACAGTCCCCCAACTCTGTTTTCAATTAAGTCCATCCCCCACCCCCTTCCCATTGACATAATGCCTTCAAGGACCACATTCCACTCCAATAGTCCCCCAAAATCTTGGTGGTTTAGTGCTCCCCCTTTCCACACATCCCCCAAAAGTATTTAAAAAATTCATTGATGGTGGTGTGGGACCCTTTCCCCTTGCATCACCAGGCACCCTGACCCCTCACACTCTCAAACCTTGAAAAGATAGGAAGTTCTCACAATGGTGCCCAGGGCGCCCCCTAGCCCTGGGTCCAGTCGGTGCCATTTTGAAAAATGGCGCTGACCTGCCTTGCTGCGGTTATGTGACTGGAGCACAGTCCAGTGATCAGACTTCATGGCCAAGGTCCGATCACAAGATCTGTCAAGTCGGCACCATTTTTCAAAATGGTGTCAATCAGGCCCGGGGTTTGGGGGCACCACAGGCCCCATCGTGGAAACTTCAACTATTTTTTCAAGGGGTAGGGAGTGCCTGGGATGCGGGGGCTCGCACACCACCACCACCAATTAATTTTTTATACTTTTGGGAGAGAGGGGGGCACTATACCACCAATGATTTGGGGGTTCTGTTGGGCTAGGAGGGGGTTCCTTGGCTGCACTATGTCAATGGGAAGAGGAGGTGGGGGGCATGGACTTAATTGAAGCTGGGTGGGTGGAGGGCCATCATTGTGCGTGGCACTAAATCTATTTTTATACTTTTAAGGGTCGAGGCCGACTCGAGCTGTGAAATAATGGAGCAGTTCAGATGGGAGTGAAGCAGATCAAGTTCTGTCTGATGGGGGCTAATGATTGAATTTTCCCTCAGCATTTGTACTTTCCAGATTGATATCCACTGCCAGCATGGTTCCCAGGAAGCATGCGTTAGTAGCGGGCACATAAAACAGGAAGAGCATAACAGCTGGAAAGAGCAAAGCCCACAAGCACAGCATAGTGGACAAGATGGCCATGGTTCCGAAAGGTACAATAATTTCGTGCAATCCCTCTGTCTAATGTGTAACCAAAAAACTGATATACCAGAGGTAAGTAGGCAAAAATCCAAAGCCCAATGATTAAACAAATTTATTAAATGTATTATCATTGTACACCATGCTGACTTCATGTGAAACATATACACATCCTAAAATCTAATAACGTAACATCAATGATATCTCAATCATACCGCATACATCCATTCATTCCATAAAATCCTAAGACATACACAATGTAAACATTATGACATGAATTAATACATGCTGAGAAATGCCCCTATTAACATCAATCAACCCACTCCATGTACATTTAACATATATTTTCCAAAAATTCCCCTGTTAACATTAGTCTACCCCCCATTTAACATATGTTTTCAAAAAAAACCCCTGTTAGCATTAGAAATTCTCTGCTCCGACGAGTTCACTCGTTTCGCCTGTGAATACAGGCTTCCTCAGGGAACCTCTATATATTGTCAATCAGGGTCACTTTCCTTATAAAACTTCTGCTTTTAATATTTCCTGATCTCTCAGTTCTTCTCCCAATCATGGATTCATCACCATGCTTTGTAAATCTCCTTCCAGATATATGTTTCTCATTCAGCCATGCTATAGTATATTAATAGAAATAACACACCCATAAATAAAGATCAATTATACATGATGAATTCTACATCTCACCCAACAACCAAATATAATATAGTGTCCAGGTTTATTCTTACCATTATTGTATACTGGCTTATCTCAACAATATTCCTTATATAGACCGCCGGTAACCATTTGGCCATGTACAAACAAATCTTCACAATGAAGTACGCATCTCCGTATTAACGCTCTGCACTCAACTACAGTGGTGATCGTGACCACCTAGAACATATTTAAATAAATTAAACAAATTAACCTAAATATACTTAAACGGGTCCACAATCTAAACCCATATTACCAACCACTATTATATGACCGATATATACGACTCATTTACCAGTATATGTCTTGTATCAACATCTCAAAACTTCCATTCTCGTTCCAAATGTTACCGTGTGTGGTCCGCCGCTTCTCCCGTTACCTTGCTATCAAAACGCCGCCATCGAACTGAAACGCTAACCGGTGTTTAAATATCCCACTTCCTGTAGCGTGACGCTCAACGGCGTCACGTGTTGACGTATTCAACATAATTATTCAGGGGATCTAACAAACCATACCTAATCTATTACATGAAATGATTGTCCTCACAATACAACTTTAAGACCCAAAAAACGCCTCCCATTCAATCATCTCATTGAGACCATTGGGATAAACGGTCTTCCATTGATATATGAATTTCTGCTCAATTTTCCTTAAAATATTCGAGACATCTCCCTGCTGTCGTATACAGCATTGCTGAATGACAAAAAATCGTAATTGGTCAACATCATGATCCTTCTCCTCCCAATGAGATACTAAAGGGGCCCCCGTTTTTTTGGTTCTTAATCTACTTTTGTGCTCTATTATCCGTTGTCTTATGGTTCTTGTAGTAAAACCTATATAAACCAACTCACAAGGACACATAATAGCGTAAATCACCATTTTACGCGCGATGAAAAAGATTACACTACAGGCTATGTTTATCCGTGGATGCAGACAAAAAGAATTAATAGGTACAAGCAAAAAGGTGACTTTTCATCTTCATCTGAAGATTCTTCAGAAGAAGAGAGAAGAGGTAGTGATAGAAATAATGATAGAGATGGTGGTAGGCAGGTGAGATTCCAAGAATCTAATACACATCAGGAAGGTAATCGTCCCACAAAAGATGGAGGTACTACTCGTGGTCGAAGTAACAGGGGTGATCAGAGTTATAAAACTAGGAAAACTTATGGTTCCAGGGAACCGTATAATTTTCGTAGGTAACAACAGTTTATTGTCTGCAGGCATATTGACTCAGGGTCAAAAAGATAATGTAGTAAATTTATCTAGTAAGGTATTTGATGATGCCACATTAGATTTACTTAGCAAAGGCATGTCATTTGTTCCGGTCAAAAAATACGATGGATTTCTTACTCAGGTTGATTTAAAAAAGTTTTTTCGTAGATTGAGGTTGAGGGACTTTTTTGGTCCTGACCAAGCGGGTTATGTTAAAGACAAGTTGTTTAAACCATCCTCTTGGATGCCTGATGAACCACCTAACCCGCTACTTATCGCATTTGAAACGGTAATTGGTAGAGAAGTGGCTCTTATCGAAGATCAGAAGGAATGGACTAGTTACAATATTACTAAACAGATGAATATTATTCATAATTTAAGTCAAGACCCTAGTATTACCATCAAGGGAGCAGATAAGGGGGGTGCCCTGGTCATAATGAATACCACAGATTATGATAGGGAAGCATGGCAACAACTTCATAATCAGCAGTTTTATGAGCAGATTAATTCAGACCCAGGTCAGGACATAAAAATTCGCATCAATGATGTAGTCACGGAAGCTCAAGGATTAAAATCCATTACTAACCGTGTTGCGAAATTTTTACATGTAGATACTTTTGTCACGCCTTACATTTACTTTGTACCGAAGATACATAAATCAATGGATAAACCCCCAGGACGTCCAATCGTCTCAGGTAGGGGTTCACTGTTTGAGAATGCTGCAAAGTATATAGACAGCATGTTACAGCCGTTAGTGAAAGACATTAGATCCTATGTGAGAGATTCCACTGATTTCATTAACATGTTAGAGCAAATGAGTAATATAGGCAGGAACAGTTTGTTAGTTACAGCAGACGTAACTACTTTATATACCAATATACCGCAACAGGATGCGTTAACGATTATAAGTAATGCTTTGGATAAATTAGAGGTACGTCCCTCAAAAAAATGTATGATCATACAATTGGCGGAAATAATCATTACTGAGTTTTATTTTGATTTTCAGGATCATTTATTTAAACAGATAAAAGGAATCCCTATGGGTTCTCCGTTGGCGCCTTCTGTCGCTTGCCTCTATGTGGCGGCGTATGAGGAGAAGTATTTATATACATCTGTTCATTTTGATTACGTAATATTTTACAAACGGTATATAGACGATTTATTTTTTGTCTGGACCAGTGATATGCAACACTTGCAGGCATTTACACATTACCTTAATGAATGCGATTCTAATTTGCACTTTACAGTTCAATTAAATAATATACAGATACCATTTTTGGATATTTTAGTGAAAATATGTGATGGTAATATCACAACATCGGTATATATCAAACCCACTGACAAGAATACAACACTACATTTCGACAGTTTTCATCCGAAGAGACTTAGGGAAAGTATTCCCATAAGTCAATTTTTGAGATATCGTCGTATTTGTTCCACTGTCAATGAGTATAAATACCATGCAGAAAGTTTAATTCTGAAATTTAGGGACAGAGGATACCCATCTGGGTGCATTAAACGGGCATACAAGCGGGCATTATATGCCAATAGAACTAATTTGCTTTTACCTAGCTCCCGTAACCAAGTCACTAGATCCATTTGTACTTTACCGTTTTCAACGAAATCTCACGTTATTAAACGATGTATTCTTAAACATTGGCATATAGTGCAGTCTCTACCAGGTTTTGAAGAACCTCCGATATTTGCAATGCGCCGAGGGGCCAGTATTAGATCTTTATTATCTAAATCACAGAATAAACCGGCTCAGGATAATTGGGGTCAATTTAAATGCGGTAAATGTTCCACATGTCAAAATGTGATGGAAATTAAAACATTAAAAATTCCCCATTGGAGACATAATTTTGTTATTAAGGGTCATTTTACCTGCGATTCTAAAATGGTGATTTACGCTATTATGTGTCCTTGTGAGTTGGTTTATATAGGTTTTACTACAAGAACCATAAGACAACGGATAATAGAGCACAAAAGTAGATTAAGAACCAAAAAAACGGGGGCCCCTTTAGTATCTCATTGGGAGGAGAAGGATCATGATGTTGACCAATTACGATTTTTTGTCATTCAGCAATGCTGTATACGACAGCAGGGAGATGTCTCGAATATTTTAAGGAAAATTGAGCAGAAATTCATATATCAATGGAAGACCGTTTATCCCAATGGTCTCAATGAGATGATTGAATGGGAGGCGTTTTTTGGGTCTTAAAGTTGTATTGTGAGGACAATCATTTCATGTAATAGATTAGGTATGGTTTGTTAGATCCCCTGAATAATTATGTTGAATACGTCAACACGTGACGCCGTTGAGCGTCACGCTACAGGAAGTGGGATATTTAAACACCGGTTAGCGTTTCAGTTCGATGGCGGCGTTTTGATAGCAAGGTAACGGGAGAAGCGGCGGACCACACACGGTAACATTTGGAACGAGAATGGAAGTTTTGAGATGTTGATACAAGACATATACTGGTAAATGAGTCGTATATATCGGTCATATAATAGTGGTTGGTAATATGGGTTTAGATTGTGGACCCGTTTAAGTATATTTAGGTTAATTTGTTTAATTTATTTAAATATGTTCTAGGTGGTCACGATCACCACTGTAGTTGAGTGCAGAGCGTTAATACGGAGATGCGTACTTCATTGTGAAGATTTGTTTGTACATGGCCAAATGGTTACCGGCGGTCTATATAAGGAATATTGTTGAGATAAGCCAGTATACAATAATGGTAAGAATAAACCTGGACACTATATTATATTTGGTTGTTGGGTGAGATGTAGAATTCATCATGTATAATTGATCTTTATTTATGGGTGTGTTATTTCTATTAATATACTATAGCATGGCTGAATGAGAAACATATATCTGGAAGGAGATTTACAAAGCATGGTGATGAATCCATGATTGGGAGAAGAACTGAGAGATCAGGAAATATTAAAAGCAGAAGTTTTATAAGGAAAGTGACCCTGATTGACAATATATAGAGGTTCCCTGAGGAAGCCTGTATTCACAGGCGAAACGAGTGAACTCGTCGGAGCAGAGAATTTCTAATGCTAACAGGGGTTTTTTTTGAAAACATATGTTAAATGGGGGGTAGACTAATGTTAACAGGGGAATTTTTGGAAAATATATGTTAAATGTACATGGAGTGGGTTGATTGATGTTAATAGGGGCATTTCTCAGCATGTATTAATTCATGTCATAATGTTTACATTGTGTATGTCTTAGGATTTTATGGAATGAATGGATGTATGCGGTATGATTGAGATATCATTGATGTTACGTTATTAGATTTTAGGATGTGTATATGTTTCACATGAAGTCAGCATGGTGTACAATGATAATACATTTAATAAATTTGTTTAATCATTGGGCTTTGGATTTTTGCCTACTTACCTCTGGTATATCAGTTTTTTGGTTACACATGGTTCCGAAAGCACATCAGTGCATAGCATCACCAGCCACGAGTGGGAAGAAAAGCAGGACCTCAATGACATAATGATGGAACTCAGGCAACAGGCCCGGAAGCATGGAACAGCCTGGCTGAGGCAGCACTTGGTAGATAATGTCTTAACACCCCAGAAAGGGCTTGCTCAGGCCCTGGGCACACGGCCATTAACACAATGCTAGAAGGACAGGAGGAACAGGGTAAAAGTCTCATTTGACTAGCCCTGGTACAGAGAGCGACTTCAATTCTAATGCTAATACTAATGATGAGATGGCTTTAGCAACTGTAATGCAGAGTGCTCTCAAGACCTTCAAAAAGAGAGATCCAGCATGAAGATACTGGCATCTAGGGTCAAAAGACTATTGGCACCAGCTCAGGGCAGCGAAGAAGTACTCTCGGTAGAGTGTGCAATTGACAACGTCCTATGTGGCATCACCACATTAGCACTTGGGGGTGGCACAAAAAACAAAAAAAGAAAATCTGGAGGCATGGGTACCTTGATATGTTTTCATTGCTCATTAGAGACCAGGAAGGAGTAAATAGTGACACAAAAGAAAAAGAAGGGACTGGTGAGAACAGAAAAAAAGCAAAAATACTGAAAACCATAAATTGGATAAATTAGATGTCAGCATTTCATATTTTATGAATGTTGTACTTGAATGTGAACCAGAGTGGAGGGTGCCTTATCATGTATGTACACAAATAATTTAGGGGTTGGGCATGGATAAATTATGGCATTATTTTCAGAAAAAGCATGGAAGAAGACAGATCTATATTCTGGAGGCATAGGGTGCTCAATCTGTGGTTGGATGAGATGACCACACAGAGGCTTGCCAACACCGAAAGGCTACTCAACATTCCAAATAGCTTAATGGACAAGGGCACATCATGGTCTGGAGGGAGGCAGGACATGTGTAGGCTGTATAATGCTGGCCATTGCTTATGATCCCCCCTACCGATTTCACCATACCTGTGCGAATTGCGACTCAATCCACCCAGCCATTCAGTATAGGTTGCCAAAAGAGCACAAGCAGCAGTTAAGACCTGCGTAACAAAACAATGAGGGAACTACTTCCCACCCAGTATGCACCGAGTCCATGATTTCATGGCTAAGATAATACCCCTTGTTAATTAGCTGGAGAAAATCACTTGGGGTTTCACACAAGGTTTTTCTATTTCGTACAGGAGTGACTCCATCCCACAGTGGAACAGATTCCATAGTTCCATATTCTTGTCCCAATATAATTCAATGACAATGGAGAAGTTTAATCAAGAGCTAAACCTGGGGACAAAAGGAAGATTCCCCATTTAGAGATATGATCATTCCCCCCTGGGGATAATTTAAACAAAAAAAAAAGGAACCTGCAAAATTCTGGCTCATCCATAATCTCTCGTACCCTAAAGGCTGTCCAGTAAATAATGCCATTGACCCAGTGCCATGCACTATGCATCCCTAGACCAGAATATAGCTATCGTAAGAAACTTTGGCAGCCAGGTACACAGCACAAAGCATATACTGAATCTGCTTTCCATCTCCTGCTAGTTCATCCAGATTCATTTCACCTCCTAGGTTTCCAATTCAAGGGTCCTTTCTGTTTCGACAAGTGCATCATACTAAAACAGTAATGACAGTAGAAGAAGACCAAATGGTCTTCCCAGCAAGCTTCTAATGGTAGTATCTGGTGCGCCATGCAGGTTACCCCCATTTTTCTCTTAAGGGTAACAGCTGATGCTCCGTGCAGTTGTTCCCAGGCCTTATGATAACCCATAAAAACAAATTTACTGCTAGCAATATTTTTACTGGGTGACGAGCCTTCTTGAAAATTCAGACAGTGCTGATGTGATTTGCTTATGTACTTGGCTTTAGAAACAGTCCTGTGCTTTTTCACTTATGTCTGACCATAAAAGTAAGGCTCAATCTCCTGTGTATATTTCAAGAAATTTAACTTGTTCGTGCAGCGGGTGATGGAGCAAGTCTCTGGATACTTGAATACTGTTTACTACTTGGATGACTTCCTGTTCATCAAGAAAGATATTTCAGAATGCACATTTTTACTGTCACCTTTCAAGACGTTGGCATTCAAATTTGGCATCACATTGGCCCAGGGCAAAATAGAGAGTCCTGCATTTGCCATTCAGTTTTTAGGTATTGTTAGATGTCTGTGCAAGAGTTTCCAGGCTGCCTCAAGAAAAAGCACAGAGACTAAACAAGGCCATACAGGCACTGAGTTGAGTGAAGACGGCAACATTGGGGCAATTCCAAATGCTGTTGGGGGTTGCTCAGCTTTGCTTGTTCAGTAATGACCATGGGAAGAATATTTATGAAGAGACTCACTTTGGCCATGGCAGGTTCCAGTAAGAAGCACCACCATATTTGGGTCACAAGGACAATAAAGCAGGACTTCTGGATATGGGAAGAATTCTTGCATTCCTTCAATGGTTTGGCAATGTGGCCATACCCACCCAGATACAATAGTAAACTTGAGCTTTTCAGACACCTCTAGTGCATTGGGCTTTGATACATATTTCAGAAAGGCATGGTATGCAGAAGCATGGTCAGAGAAGTGGCATAGATTGGGCACCACCTGAGATATCACTTTCCTTGAGCTATTCCCAATTACAGTCACCCTGAATCTATGGGGGATTTAGCTATGTAATAAAAATGTCATCTTCAGCACGGACAACATGACTGATATTGAATCTATCAATAGGTTGTTGGCCAGGACAGAGGGAGGGATGGCATTGATAAGAGAAATTGTTTTGAGTTACTTGCAGCAAAACCGCTTAGAAAGTTTGACTTCCAGTATATAAATATTTAAATATTTAATAAATAAGCATCTGTTTTCACGCCATGCATGAACTGGGTACTGAAAACAATATTGCCAATTCTCTCTTAGTTGCAGTGGTCGACATTCAGAATGCTAGCCCTAGGATGCTCATGATGACCCCTCCAGAAGTTTGACAGCTTGGAACCCCCTCCCCTAAGTTTTGGGGTCTGATGCTGGACTTGCTGTTGATTGAAAGAACAACTTGAAAACTCTACAAGACTTCCAGAAATTTCATGCATGCCTCACATGGCCTATTACTGTGGCGACACTGATACAATTAATACTGCTTCACAAGAGTGAGGGTTGTTATGATTTTGAATGTGAATCCACAGTAGACCATGGTCTTACCTTCTGAGGATGGTAAACCCCGGTAGTGTTGTTAGCGAGCGGCGTCTCTCTGGCCAGTCGAGACTAGACAGCAACAAACAAGTCCAAATCCGGGCAGGCAGCAAGCAGAGAAGTCCAAGTCCAGTCCGGTAACAAGGCAGACAGCAAGCAGAGAAGTCCAAGTCCGGTTCGGTATCAGGGCAGGCAGCAAGCAGAGAAGTCCAAGTCCGGTCCGGTATCAAGGCAGGCAGCAAGCAGAGAAGTCCAGTTAACAGTCCAACTCAGAGCACAAGCAAAAGCAGAAACCCACAGGAGCACCAGCACAAGCAAGCCTGTAGCCGAGGCAAGATTGTGCTGGGCTCATCTCTTTAAATAGTTGAAGTTCCCGCGCAAACGCGGGAAACTCCAGCTTGACGTCAGACGCGCCGTGGTGGGCGGAGCTTGTTGTGATTCGCGTCGAACCGCGTTGCTGCCAGAGGACGTCGGCCGGGAGGCATGGACGCCGGGACTGCTGCGCGGCGCGAGGTAACAAGGGTATGGCGAGATCCATGGTGGCAACTTGATTGGTCGGTCTATGGTTCTTCTCCAAGACCCTTGGATTTGATAACCCCATATCAATTTTTACATTATGAAGGATGATGCAAGGATGGGCCCACAGTATGGAAAAATCATGGCATGCAAGGTGTTCCATTACATAAGAAATGAAATTGATAATGAATGCCCTAAAAAGTGTTGCTTCAATAATTTTGAGACCCAACTATTTTGTTGCATGTTCTCAATAGCCATTTAAGTGTCGCTGTGAATCAGTGAACTAAGGGTTCATTCGAGGCATAAGCCTCTTAATGGCGGCCTTCTGTGAAATGTTCCCAGAGCAAGATTATTCTGATGATACAGATGGTTGTGGATGCTAAGATAGAGTTGAACAGAACAGAAAAATATCTCTCATGTCCAGTGCAAAACCTGAGCTGTTTTATAATAGTGCACTCCCCGATTAGCAGAGCCCTGCTCATCCACAAGAATGGACTCCTATTGTCCTGATTCTATTTCTCAAAGGTCTTAAAAGAAACTGATGTTGATGCACAAAATACCTCACTTTCTTTCAAATTCGGTGTGGCTATGACAGCCACAGCAAAATATCTTAACACCCTTCCTCCTGCTGAAACCGTAATGTTGGTGGGCAAATGGCATTCCAGGAGATACCAATTATATGTACAACCAAAAGAGTATTTCAAGGAACAATAGTCTTAATAGCTGTGCTTATTTTCAGGTCTCACTCCACAGATGTACCACGTATGGATCATTGGGCACTCTTTTGTTCAACGGGCCCACAAGCAAGCAAAAGAAATGCCATTGGGCAAACATTTGGGTATGGCTGCCCATCATATTGCTCTAATCTGGAAAGGATATCCCAGGATGAGATGGGACCAATTACTAACCATCGTACTCCAAATGAATGGACAATTACCCCTGCAATGGGCTGCTATCCTACATGTTGGAGACAATGATCTGGCATTATCGAATGGTGACAATCCAAAAAATCAAAAACCTCCCGATAATTTTAACTAGACACTTCTATTAGTTATATTTGACCTTCATAATAGGCATCCTCATATGGTACTCTGACCTTATTACTCTGCCTTATATTTAATCATCGGACAATGATGGAAGTAATATCTTTTTGTAATTTTTATATATATGCTTTTTATCCAAATACCAAATTCCCAATGTGATCAAAAGTTAAAACTTATCCTGAGATTTAATGCCATTAGTTCACGTTAACTTATTATGATGCCAAAAAAGCCCAACATGGGTCCATGTTTCGAACACGATTCATTCTTTTTCAAGGGCGTAGTCAGCGTTGTTGGCGTGTTTGTCTCACATTTACCTTGACGATGTAATCAGCATTTTTCCGGTGATTTGAAAAAGAATGAATCGCGTTCGAAACATGGACCCATATCTGGCTTTTTTGGTATCATATTAAGTTAAAGTGAACTAGCGGCGTTAAATCTCAGGCTAAGTTTTAACTTTTGATCACATTGGTAATTTGGTATTTGGATAAAAAGCATATATATAACAATTACAAAAAGATATTACTTCCATCATTGACCGATGATTAAATATAAGGCAGAATAATAAGGTCAGAGAACCATATGAGGATGCCTATTATGAAGGTCAAATATAACTAATAGAAGCGTCTGGTTAAACTTATCGGGAGGTTTCCTGCGTTTTTGGATTGTTATCTTTGATAAACACCACAACCAAGAAACTTAAAACCTGGCTCTTCCTCCAAGCCTACCCCCCTTCATCCTCACCTTCTAACCCTCCCCCTCCTTGACCCATCTCCAACCTTCGTCTTCTAACAGTTGCCCCCTCTTCCCCCCCTCTCCCTATTTCTTCCCCCCAAACATGAGCCAGCTGTATATACGAATGTATTTCTGAATTTTGTACATAACTTTATCCTGTTTTACTACTGTTTCACTCCTTCCTCTCTCCCATTTTACGTTACTCCCAGTTATACCCCCCCCTCTTAACATATCTAGTTTTTGCTTTGTTACTGCGTTTTATTGTTCTTTGTTCCATGTAAAGGCAATGCCTACATATACCTTGGTTATTAAGTTACATGTAAACCAACACGATGTGAAAACGGTTGTCGGTATATAAAATTATTTTAAATAAATAAATAAACCTTATAATTCCATCTAATAGCAGGCATACGTGGCAATTATTAGATTATCGAATGGTGTACATCTGGTCCAAAAAATGCAGAAGGACTGTATCTTCTTGGCCAGTTTATTGCCGGATACTTGCATCATTTGGTCTTGCATCACACCTCGGTGCATCTGGAAAGGAGAGCATTCCCATCAGGCTTTAGAGAGAACAAGAAAAAAGATTAACAAGTGGTTGTGTAGATTAATGCCTATTTTACTAGGTATTAGTCTTAAGTATGACCTGATCGATAATAACTATTTAGGATTATTTTATGTTAAAGAATTTATATGCCATCTATGCATCGTTTTAGACAGATTGGGGGTGGGGCTTAGACATAAGCCTGGATATTTTTAATAGTGATTTGCACAATATTTTGGAAGCTTGGTTGCAGGGGCAAGGTCACAGTAGTTAAATGGGGGGAGCCCCTTGGCAAATAAGATTGTTACCAAGGGGTAATGGCAGGGTGGCCAGCGTTTAGTGACACCAGGAATCAATTGGGTGAATAAGCTTTGTGGGGGAAGAAACCCAAATATAGCCCCCCCCCCCCCCAGCAGTGAGAGATTCACTTATGGTGGGGTGAATCTTGACTTATATGGGAGGGGTCCATAAAACTGATTCACAAGATTAGATCAATGTAGCTACAGTGGCTTGAACAGTCTAATTGTTAAGTAGGCATTTTAATTGGCAGAGGTGACGGACAGGACACCTCTGCTAATTAAAATGGGGTTAGGATGCTGGTCAGCTAATGCTATGAGCTAGGCTATAAAAGGCAACTTTTAAAAGTGATGTTGATATGTTAGCATGAAGCTTATTCAGTATGCAACATTTGCTTTGTTCTTCTGTTTATGCTGAAGCCACTTTGTATCCACAAATGTTAGAGAAATAAACACAGAATTTGCAAGAAGTAATGATGTGATTATTGATTGAAGTTATAAGGGGGCCATGGGTGTTTGTGGTCTCTTACCCGGGACGGACTCCTGAGGCGCCCCATGTTGAGATCCCAGTGACAAAATGGAATAAGGGAGCAGGGCACAACATGAGGATGAGGTGAAGTCTCAAGGAAGGGCAAGGAAGGAGTTAGGTCGGGGGGGGGGGGGGAAGCAGCCAGGAAAAGTTAGGTGGGTGGAATGTGCGAGGGCTGAGAGAAGGAAGTAGGCAGGGCAGCAAGGCGGGGCTAGGGTGGACAAAAGGGGTTTAAAAGGCCCTGCATTAAGACAGGCAACCCCTTTTTGTCTGGAGTTTTCCAAGAACTTCCGACCTGTCTGCCCTGATTGAAGGTAGGCAATGGGGGGAGAGATAGATTTGTCATGGCATGAGCAGGCGGGGTGGCCAACATTTAGTGACTTTTGGAGAAAATTGGGCGAGCAGATAAGGTTTGGCGGGGGGGAGGGGGCGAATATGACTCCATCAAGAAGAGATCCACTTATTGTGGGATAAATCCAGCTGGCAATGCAAGTTTCCACCGCTTCAATGGTAAGGGGAACATAGTGACAATGGCATAGCTTTAGGGGAACGTCAACTTATAGGGAATAGGATCCTTAAAACAGTGACAAAATTAGATCAACGCAGCTACGGTTGCTTGTATGGCATAATTGGCAGAAGCATTGGAAAGGACATATGGGGTAGGATCCTGGTCACCTTGCACTATGAGCTAGGCTATAAAAGGGCACATTTTAAAAGTGATGTTGAGATGTTAGCATGCAGTTAATTCAATATGTAATGTGTGCTTTGTTCTACTGTTTATGCTGTGGCCATTTTGTATCCATAAATGTTAGAGAAATACCCAATTTGCAGTGAGCAATGGTTTGATTGATTTCAGTTATAAGGGGGCCAGGGGTGTTTGTGATCTCTTATTTGCAGATACTTTGTACCCACAACAAGTTTCAGAGTAAAATGCATGCATACTTTCCCTTTGTAAACTGGTGCAAAGTCCATGAGTAAAAAGTACCTGTGAAGTTTGGCCCAAAGAAGACAGTTTGAATATTGCCCTCATAATTAGCATCGTTAGGCAGTTCTGGAGGCCTCACCTTTAAAAGGATTTACCCAAGATATAGTTAGTCAGGATGGCTACTAAAATGGTCAAATGATCTTCATTGTAAAGCATATAGGGACAGACTTAAAGATCTAAACATATACCCTAGAGGAAAGGCAAGATAGGGGAGGTATGATAGAGACATTTAAATACCTCAGAGGAATCTATGTACAGGAAGTGAGTCTCTTTCAACAGAAAGCAATATCTGGAACAAGGGTTCATGGGATGAGGGTGAAAGGGGTAGACCTCAGGACTAATCTAAGGAAGTATTTCTTTACCGAAAGGATGATGTGTGCATGGAATAGCCTCCCAATTGAGGTGGTGGAGATGAGGACGGTATCTAAATTCAGCAAAGCATGGAGCAAGCATAGAAAATCTCTGAAGGAATGGTAGGGATTGTAGAACCTGAGTAGTTTTGGGTGAATGGGCAGTCAAGGTAGGTTATAGGTTCTTTTTCTGCCATCATGTTTCAATGTTTCTAAGACTTGTTTCATCCTTATAGTGGGATCTTTTGGCCAACTTGAAGAGATTATAGAGAAAAAAATAGTTGAGTGGATTTTGTCAGTGGTTTGAGACAAGAGGAGTAAACTTGGGTAAGGGCTTTAAACTAAGGTCTCTGTGCCTATCACTCATGCCTTGAATATTTGCTACCAATTATGTATGGTTGCTAACTCAACGCTATTTAACTGAAGATTAAAGTACTGATGGAACCTTTCAGAATGCTTTTGTGGTTTCCAGATTTATTTTAAGTCTACTCTTGACAAGGCAATGTAGTCTCATCTCTATGAACATGGATGACTTAGCAACAAAAATTCTTTACTGCAAGAACATATTACACAAGATGTATTGTGGTTGCTATATCTAATGTTGTGAAGAAAAATGGCAGCAGGCATAGCAGTTCTCCCTTTCCCCAGCATCAGGGGTAAGGACAAAAGAAATCCATGGGGTGGATGGGAGTTCATTTTCCTGTATGTGAGGGCAGGGAAGTCAGACTAAATAAAGAAGTGTACAGAAAAGGTAAATACAAAATATATTTGTCTTTATAACAAGGCACATGTATTAGTACCTTTCTTATTTCAACCATTTCAAAATGTCATGTTTGTTGCAGGTAATCTTTAGAAAACACATCAGAATTCATAAAATATAATCTACTGTGCTATAACTACTACTAGTCCTAATACAAATTCTTTTCTTTTAAAGGAATGTGTTTGCAGGCCTTTACAGAAGCTTTTATATACCTGGCTCAACGGAGATTCAAATCCATTCCTCTTCATGAGCAAGTGGAGGCGTTGATTGATTTGTGTGAATGCCAGCTGGAAACATTGGATGAAAAGCGGAAAGGACTAACAGAATGTAGAACAACTCTGAGCAATTGGCAGACGGATGAACTACAAGTAGTTCCGCCTGCTCATGTTCCTCTTTTAAACCGTACAAGCGCTACCAGTAAACTTGTTGATTACAGAATGCATCGGTCTTAAGGGATGCTATGGCAGGGCTAACAATGTCTGTTTAAAAAAAAAATAGATATTCTCCTTTATTACAAGTTCTGCTGATTTATTGTCTTCGATGACTGTCACAAGTTATTTTTCCAAAAAAAAAACAAAAAAACTATGGCTCCCAATGGCAATCTTTATTATTAGGTGGTACACACACCACATAGATTAAATGACAAACTGCCTCTCATTTTTAGTCTATGACAAGCTCATGAAAGGAGACAAGATGGGCATGATGACAACAAGCATCATGGGATTGATGTGGCCTGGAATGATAGAGCCAGCTTCAGAAAAACAACAGATAAGAGAAACTAGTTTGCTAAAGAATGAATATAGTGCTTCTCCTGTAAATAAAAGCTGTTAATGTGCCCAGTTTGAACGTGTATATACATACATATATATATATATCTTTGTATATGTATGTATGTATATAGAGAGAGATACATCACAAAGAGAGATTTTTTTTCTAGAAAATGCATACATTTTTTGGCTATTTTTGCACCTTTGGTTTGTTTCTTTAAATAATGACTATAGTTTTAGCGCTGACAGCAAGAAATTTATTATTGTTCCTTATACTTATAGATTCCTGTTTAAGTTCTGCATAAACCTATAGAAGCAACATTTGAATTCATTGTGGTAAATTGGATAGAAAATCAGCACAAAGAAACTAAACTGAGCCTGTTGAAAGAAGAAATGTTATGGGGCTTGTGCTATATCTTCTTTTTGTAAGTTGTACAGCAGTCAATATTAAAGATGTAAATAGTGTTTTAAAAAGTTAACCATTTAAACTATTGAAATTTAAATGGTTAACTGTTTAAATGATAAATACAGAAACAGCTGTCTGTAGCTGCGGGGAGGGCTCTCTGGGCTGGCTGATCAGCGGGAGCCATGCAGCATGCCAAGAAAGGAGACCCCCAAAAGCCAGGCACAGGATAACTTGTGCCTGTTCCCAGCCCTCTGCAACAGGGCCGAAAAATTTTAAATGGTTAAATGACTAAATGATGTTTATGCTTACTGTTTGACCATTTCATATTTTACATCCCTACTTGGCATGTAAGTGGTAACAAAGAAAGTTTCACTCTGTTTGTTGAGTCGTTACTTGGGCCTATTTAGATAACTAACGTAAGACTGATAATTCTACAGAAATGAGCAATCCGAAAATATGTAAATATGAAGACTGAATTGTGCTATGCACTTACTGTGCTCTGTTTTTCTTCTCTGTTGCTTTCGGTTATCTACAAAGTACTGTTCTTGCTTTCTTTGTATGGCAGCTATAGCTTTAAGATTTAAAACATTACTGCAAGACAAATGAGATATAATTTCTGTGGACTGTCATATAGCAATGAGAAATCAAGATCTGATTGCTATTTGCCCATTGGAATGCAAGACAGATAAAATTGTGACTTTGAATATTTAGGGCTCATTTTTTTGGACAATTATTCGATAACTTGAATTTTCCTAAGTACAACATAAATACTATGTGGCATCTCTATGGTCAGCCACCTACAGCTGTGTGTTAAAGCTCTTGGCTTACCTTTGACTTATATCTTGAACCATGAAGAAAGAGGGGAGCCCAAGTTGATCATATAGGGCCGGATTTTAATACCTACGCCTGATTTTATAACATGCGCGCGCAGCCGCGCGCATGTTATAAAATCCAGGGTCGGCACGCACGCAAGGGGATGCACAATAGTGCACCTTGCGTGCGCCGAGCCCTTGGGGAGCCCTGCTGGCTTTCTCCATTCCCTCTTCCCCCCCCCAACTTCCCCTCCCTTTCCCTACCTAACCCGCCCCCCAGCCCTACCTAAAATCCCTCCTAACCTTTATTTTATAAGTTGTGCCTGCCTCTGGGCAGGCGTAGGTTGCGAGCGCCGGCCAATGGCCGGCCCGCGATCCCGGGCACAGCAGCAAATGGCTGCTGTGCCTGGAGGCTCCGGCCCCACCCCTGGACCACCCCGCCCATTCCCCGCCCCTTTTTTCAAGCCGCGGAACTTGCGCGCATCCCAGGGCTTTATGCGCACCGCCAGGCCTTTTGAAAATAGGCCTGGCGCTCGTAACCCCCCTACGCGTGTAAATCCTTGAAAATCTGCCCCTTTGTGAAGCATTGTAAATATATATGGTGCTTTTTAGTATCAGGTGAAGGCCCATACTGAATTTTAAATACCCCCAGACCAATAGTCTGGTCATTTATTAGGCAAAGACAGTTATTTGCACTGAGATACTAAATGAAATTCCAAAAACTAAAAAGAACATTAGTTTGAACAATTTTAGATTCCTGCACCCAGCTATTGATCCTTATGCTAGCCAGAGCTGTGGATGTTGCAGATACAGGGTTCAAAATTCTCAATAGAGAGTGATGTGAGGGTGGGCTTGAGGATGCAAGGAGTCCTAACTATTGTGCAGTCCATACCCCTCAGCCAGATGACTGTTGCTGCAATAGCTGGGACAAATAGAAGGAAGTGAAAAAAACAGAGGTGGAAAAACCCAGTTGACTACAAATGAAAATTCATGGCACTGTATCCACAGTAGGAGCTGGTTCCGAATGACTTAGAAGTCTAAAAGAACAGAGAAAATTGCTAGGCTGCTAAAATGGAAGTGCAATGCCCCCAAAACCGAGTTGTGAATGTGTTTTGTTTTAAATGTCTGCTTTAATAACATGAGTCATTGAGCTGCTGGCATTTAATGCTCAGTGAATGTGGCAGCTGATTAGCCAGTGGAACTATTTCAATTTCTCATCTATGATTATGCCATAGTGTCTTTCCCCCAAAGAGCTTACAATCTAAATTTAAGAACATAGAGGTTAAGTGACTTTCTCAGTCACACAATAGAAAGTGAGTGAGGGAATTCAGTCTGGGCTTCCAGGTTTCATAGCATAGTTTTCTCACCATTAACCTACACCACTAGTCCATTTCATGCAAACCTTCCTAAATTGTCAGCATTTCCTGTTTAAACCACTCCATTAGCTTGTTTTTTTTTTTATATGGAGGTGTTATTCTAACAAGCTTGTAGCCAAAATGTCTGCAGTTCTAGTCTTTAGCATTCAGATACATTTGCTCCTCCTACCTGCTCTTCTATAGACTTGGAACATTGGTTCATTGAAGTTTCCAGCCATCATTACCCCAAGATGAGAAAGTCCTAATGTGCTTTCTCATCACCAATGAATCCAGGCTTTTGGGGTGGAAAAGAGGGGAGGGAATGACATGTTCCATGATTGCATTGCTATTTCATGTTTGCTTTTCTATGGTATTGTGGCCATTAACCATAAGCATCTTTATTGAAAGCAACTATCGGACTTAAAAAGCCAGTTTGTGTACATAGGACTTTTCTGACCTGTTCATTGTGAAGGCAGTTTTCAAAGCCATATACCAAGGCTAATTTTCCTCCTATGTCTGGCTAAAAGCATGGCTAATAGCATATAATTCCTACATAGATTCACAAATAGATGCAAAGTATTTGGGTGCTTTTAGCTTGTGTACTTTATACTCTCTAATTTTCAGAGAAAGTACATGGGTGGCATCTTTTTTAAAAGAAGGTAAAAGTATCTGTATAATTTGCAATTATGCACAAGCTTTTTGAAAATTGTGTTCTATTGAAAAATCTAGGTGTGGTAATCTCAGGCAATGCTATATGGTTTAAAATGTTTGGTTTCTGCCCACTCAGTCTAATTGACGGGCGTGAAGGGCATTAATCCTCTAAATCTCCATGTTAATTGGCTATACTCCTTGAAATGTTGAAGTTTTTGTGGGGTAGGGTTTAATGAGAGTAAAACCACAAAATCTTTTTACAACAAACAGTTGTTGACATAATATTAATAATCCCTTTTGTCACAGTATTGTCAGTTAATGCGCTGTCTAAACTAGAGCATTAGCTTAATCTTTTTTCTCTTCAACACCTGCTGGCAGAGAATTAATTTCTAGTACATGCCCTGACTATATCAGATTATTGCTTAAGTATACTTTTGTTGAGGAGGTCTACAGTTCATCTTCTGTACAGTCTCTCATGTAGTGTTTTGCACAGAAAATTAATATTGTCTTGCAGTTAACCAATCGATTCCATAAATCTGTATGTAGTGTTAGGAGGTGTTGTCTGGTATTGAACTTAAAAATGTTTCTTTGCAGACAGCAGTAAAATTCTAAATCATTGCATCTGGCCTCTGGTAAATAACAGAGAAGATAAAAAGCAATAGCTACTGGTGGCATGTTCATGTCGCTATAATTTTTTTCAGTTTGCTCAATTCTTATAAGTACAGAAATAGATCAAGTGTTGTACAATATCTTTCAGCACAGTCTAGCTTCTGTTACATAATGGCTGTTTAATGCAATTAATGTTATCATACTGGCAAAATATTTAGTTTTACTTTTCTTGATATCCTACTTTAGTAATAAGCTATTGCCAGGTAGCTGCTATTAACACTATAGAAGGAGTTGACTGCAAGGTAGGTATTATGGTTATTGAAACTGCTTTTACAATAAGGGAAAGTATTCTTAATCTGCTTTTGTTATTTAAAGCACTGGAAGGAATTCATTTGGATAATCATGTCATGTCTTCAGTAACTAATGGCTAGTCAAGAACAATCTTGTAAAATGGGAAAGTATACAGCATATATGCTGCAAACCTCTTTAAGAGGAATCTGGTATGTGAAGGGAGACTAGAGTTGAGAGAGGACCTGACCCAGACTGAGACTTTGCAGTCATATGTGTTTGTGATTTGAAAATTAAGGACATTCTGTTTTTTAGTCAGTAATGACCAACATGGAATGTATTTTCAGGCACCTATTATCTTGTTGAAAATTCAAATTTAGAGTGGGTCCTGTAATTTTATTTTTTCAGTAAGCCGGGAATGGAAACCTTTTTAGGAACTTTGGCTTTAATAAATGCTCTCATCTTAATCCTTCAGAATCTAAGACTTGCTGAATATTATGTAGAATCATCTATTTGTTTATGATACATACATCAGTAATTGGGGGCCCCAAGAAGTTAATAAACCCCTGTTAATCGTTTTCCCTATTATATTATGCAGTATTTGTGCATGTTGGCACTAATCAGTTGATATGATTGTTGCAACAGTAGCCCAAAGGAACAGAATGTAATGGATTAGAGATGATAGAGGTAAAAGGGTTCTGATATCCAGAATAGTTGATCACCAATCTACATTCAGGAAGACCTACCAGCTAAGAGAAGATAATTTTGGTGCAAATATCTTTTCAGACACAATGGTCTTATCGAGTAAGTTTCATATTCATAACATGAATAGCTAATTAATTTGATTCATCCAATAATTAGTTCGAGTAGATGAATTTCATTAACAGGTAAACCTAAGAGCTGTACTTAAAATACATCAATTTCACAATATGTACTTAAAACCTGAATAAAATTATATTTAAATGTCTTTTAAATGTCTTACCTTTTTAACACACACAATTATTCCTACTAGGATTTTATTAATTATGGCAATCTCATTTAACATAAGTATTGCATTACCAAGTAGGTTTATGTCTGTGCAGAATTGTTAAAGTTCTTCTCTTTCTCTCAGAAATTAATATAATACAGTGATAGATCTCTTGCAGTCAGAACATTGAAGGACCCAACATTTTCTAATTGTATGACATTGAAAGAATCTTTCACATTTTTTACATCAGAAATCATTGAAGTTGAACAGGAATAAATAGAAAATGTATTTTCTCCTTTTCCCCCAATTGTATTAAACTTCGCCTTTTGATTATCCAGGGCAATATCTTGATATAGAATTTTCAGTTCTGTTAGGATGCGCTTATTGCCTTCAATTGGATTCTGTCTGGATTACAGATCTGCAGAAAATGTTATATGTTTTTTTGTTTGCCTTCACTTGAATTATGCAAAGGGTGTCAATAATACCAAGTGGATCAGGACAGTTTACATCATTTCTTACTCATCTGCATGTTTCATTATTTAATAGCTCTGACTTAACCTCAGTTGATCAGACAGGTAACCCAGACTGTTTTCCAGGTTACCCCGTAAAATCTCATAAGATTTTTGCAGCAACTGTGCTTTTCCCAGCAGAGGTAATCTGAGATAGTGCAGTTTTTCTAAATACTGTTTGGATCAGTTAGAGGACAAGTTATCCAGCTAAAGTTAGCTGGATAATTTGTCCCTTTTATTTAGCAGGAGAAATGTCCCGTTGAACATATCAACCTAAAGTTATCCAGATAACTAAAAACCTAAGTGGCTGTGTTTGAATATAGCCACCTAGGTTTTCAAGTTATTTGGCCAGATAATGCACCACTTAACCAGATATCTTGAAAAGACATCTGGCTAAGTAGCACTATCTTCTTCAAAAGTAAAAGACCAAATAAGCTAGGCCATCCCCTCCCTTCCTCTCCCCCCCACCCCCAAAGCATAATAACAGTGCTACATAATATTCTAAAACCCTCACACCACGCCACCCCCAAACCTTTTTTAAAAAAAAAAAGTCATGATTTCCCTGGTATTGGAAGCCGGACTCCATCCCGATTAAACTTTTAAAAGGAGCTCAGCCTGCCTCTCCCCCTTCCCACAAGAAAAAAGGGTAGCTCCTGCACCCCATCCTTGTCAATATCTTCGTCTTCACTGATGGGAGGGAGGGAAGTGGGTGGTTGGGAAGGGGAGGAGGCAGGCTGCGCTCCCTTTAAAGGTTTAATCGAGACGAGGCCTGGCTTCCAATACCAGCAAATCGTGAGGATTTTTTTTTTAAGTTTAGGGGGTGGGGGGAAGGGTTTTATAATATTATGTAGCACTGTTATGTTTTGGGAGAGTGGGAGGGAGGGGCAAGGCCAAGCTTATTTGGTCTTTTACTTTTGTAGATGGCAGCCCATTATCCAGCCACACAAGGCCGCATATACCTGATATTAAGCTAGATCTATTTATTTATTTATTTAGCACTTTTATATACCGATATTCATGTAAAAAATTTACATACCACTTCGGTTTACAGCAAAATGAAAACAAGCATGTAAGAATGCATTACATCGGACAAAGGATACTAAGAACTGGGATCAACAGAATAAATAATAATTAGGTTTATTGCATCGGACAAGGGATACGAGAACTGGTAACAACAGAGCAAATAATAATAGGCTCTTCCAGAGAGCAAGAGATTAACGACGGTACAAGAGTCATGTTACTACGAGATTGATAAGAGTCAAGTTTCTAGGGTAAATACTTGGATTGCTCCTCTGAAATAAGAAGGTTAACTTGAGAGCTAGACCAATACTAGAAGATGGAAGAATGCTGGAAGGATCATCTGAAATTAGGAAAGGCTTGATCGAACAGCCAAGTTTAAGTCTTTTTTTGAAGGTAATCGGGCATCGTTCTAGCCGGAGCTCTGGTGGGAGTGCATTCCATTGCGGAGGGCCAGCTGTGGAGAGAGCTCGTTTCCTTAATGTGGTTTTGGCGGGGGGGGGCATAGAGAGTCTCTTTAGGCAGATCTCATCGGTCTGGAGGGTAAGTGGGGACGAAGTGGGATATTAAGAATGAGGGGAGTGAGATTATGAATGGCTTTATGTAAGATCATTAGGACTTTGTACATAATTCTGAATTTGATAGGGAGCCAGTGCAGGTTCCGCAAGATGGGTGTAATATGTTCTCTTTTATTGGTCTTCCTCAGCCCCTTCCCTCAGAATGCCTTCCCTTCCCCTTCCTCAGCCCCTTCCCTCAGAACGCCCTCTACACACCCCTTATTTTTATCTAGCTATATTCTAGCCGGTTAAGGGCTGAATATAACCGGGTAAACCATATAGATGGATAACTATTAGGTTATCCGTCTCAATGACTTTTAAATATCTACCCCAGTTGTGTTTTGGTAACATTTTTATAAATTGTACCAAGTACGGGGGCAGCCAATGATAGGTACAGAACATACGTTTATGATAATGTGTTGTGGCACTGGTGCTGCAGGAGGGTTTTGGAAACCTCCTCCAGAGTGGTGCAGGATAGCATGATGAGGCTAGGGCTAGACTGGGGCAGTCCAGTGAGGCTGGAGCAAGGCAGGCCATGCTGGAATTCAGGAACAGACTGGAGCTAACCTGCTTTAACCTGAAACCTCTTTAACCTGAAACCTGCTTTAACCTGAGACTTTCAGGTTAAAGCAGGTTTCAGGTTAAAGAGTTTAACCTGAGACTTTCAGGTTAAAGCAGGTTTCAGGTTAAGGAGTTTAACCTGAGACTTTCAGGTTAAAGCACCGTTTTTAAGTTTTTAACTTGTACACTCTATGGTAACAATACTTTTACCGGCCTTTCTTCTTTCCAGCTTGTTGTAAGCTTCCAAGTTCTCTCCCCCTGTTGATTGTAACTTTGACTTATTCCTACCTATTATTATCTTTCGTTTACTTGAATTGTTACTCTAGTTTCCCCTTTGTTAAACTGTAAACCAATCCGATATGGTTATTTACTATGAAGGTCGGTATAAAAAACTGTTAAATAAATAAATAAATAAAATAAGGCCAAAGGTCAGGAATAGGCCTGAATAAGTCGCAAGCAAGGAAGGAGCTGGAAGGCCCTAAGGCCACAGGGAAAGGCTAAGAACAGAGGGCCAAAAGGCAAGACAAGGGAATGCTAGGGACAGAAGGCCTGGAGGCCACGAGACAAGGCTAGGCAAGGCAGAGGTCAGAAGGCCACAAGGCAAAGCAAAGGAAGACTGGAGTCAGAAGGTCACGAAGCAAAGCAAAGAAAGTCTTAGGAAGGCTGCAGGCAGAAATGGCTAGAACAAGGAGCCTATAGGAACTCGTTGCCAAAGCACTAAGGCAAGGGATAGTCAGGTTTAAGTAGGGCTGGAGTCTAGACCTGTTGCAGGCAGAAGAGAGGAGCTTAGCCAGATGGGGTAATGAGTTCATGGAGATCCCCTTCTGGAATGGAGACTGTACAACAGGCTGAGGTATGAGACCAGGATCGTGCTGCAGCTTACAGTTCAGAGTGGAGCTCGATGGGGTCCCCCAGTGGAGGAGAAGCTGCATCATAGTTGGAACCATAACAATGTGCACAGCATTAAAAATGTCTTTGTGGTTGACTAACATCAAATCTCACAAAAATGTAAATTCTGTGCAGTAACATTCATATTTATTTAAAGACTGGCACTGTAGTCTCTAACAATTACAGTTCAACCTTTTTTTCTAATCCCAGTGTTTCATTACATGAAAAGTATCAATAGATAGGTGATAAATTATTTTTGCTGGTGTAATTATGCTGATAATATGTGTACACTTAAATGATTATTAAGGATCCAACTGGCTGTCAAAGTACAACTGTAAGCAGGAGAGACAATGTCTGCAAATACCAACTTGAATTGTGAAACACTAACATAGTAAATGTCAGCGGATAAAGACCAACATGGTCCATCCAGTCTACACAGCAAGGTGTGTAGTAATGTAACTGCCACTCCATGCAGGTTATCCTAAGGGTAGGGAAGTTCTATCCAATTTGTAAAAGCAGGTGATAGCCAAACCTCTCTCTTTCTCTCTCTCTCTCTCTCTCTCAACTTTATTCATTCCGTTTTGCACTGCCTGCCTTGGCTGTAGAAGCACAAGAGCAGACTGCTCCTGCCCTACAGCCATCATGCATGAACTTGATCAAACTTTGTTGAAGTAATGTAAACAACTAGAAAGCTAAACTGTGTGTTTACTGTAAGCTTTGCCCATTTGATTCCTTTGAATGCACCACTAGCTGGTTGTAACTGGTGCTCTGTGCAGTTATCTGCCTGCAGAAATTTCACCAAATTTACCACAGTTAACCCCAGTCTTTCATTCCATCCTCAGGTTCCTAAGGAGTCTCTGTATTTACTCACTCTTTTTTGAATTCTGTTACCATTCTTGTCTTCATCTTTTCCGGGAAGGCATTCGAGGCATCTATCACCTGTTCTGTGAAAAAATATTTCCTGAAATTCATGTCTACCTCCTTGAAGCTTCATATCATGACTTCTAGTTCTCCAGATTCTTTTCCATTGGAAAGGTTTGATTCTTGTGCACCATTAATCCTAGCTCTCCTGTCTCTCCTTTCCTCTAGGGATGGAGTGGGCAAATTATGGCCCACAGATCAAACCAAGCTCAATGACAGGCCTTTTCTGGCCGTCCTGACAAATCCATTTGCCCCATTATCTCTGGCCCTCCGATACCTTGAAAGAGGTCATCCACAATGGCCTGACATCATAGGCCTTTGTTGATGACATTATGCTGGGTGTTGGTGGCCAGCAGTGACGTCCTCCTCGCACAGGCATAGCTAGCATAGGCAGAACATCACGACTCCGCCTGAATTGACAGCGTGACCAGGGAGACCTTGAAGAGGAGGAGATTGCAGCCCCAATGGAATCAAGAAAGAGGAGGAGCATTGTGGCCTGCTGGAATTGGCAATTTGGCCAGCAGGGCCTTATGTTAGGAGGAGCAGCATCACATGGTTTTCTCTTATCAAGGTCAGAAATCATCCTGTTGGCCACGGGGGCTGAAGACTGACTGCTGCAGCTTCAAAAGGGGAGGAAAAAGTGAGTGAAATTGTGTGGGTGAGTGAGAGTATGTGTGTGGTTGGATGGGAGCGTGTAGGGGTGGGTGACAGCATGGGTGAGGTGAGAGAGAATTGTGTGTGGATGAAAGCATTGTGTGTGTGTGTGTGTATGTGTGTGTGAGAGAGAGAGACAGTATTGTGTGAGGGGTGAGCAAAAGCTTTGTATGTGGGTGTAGGTGAGGAGCATTGTGTGTGGGTGGTTGAGCAAGAGCTTGCAACTGTGGGATGTGGATGAGTGAGAGAGCACATGTGTATGTGTGCATAACAACCCCTTTCCTCTCTGCCTGCTAATCCATGACAATCTCAGGGCATCTGGAAATCAAAGTTTCCTGGCATGGAGAGTGAGGAATTTAAAAAGAAAATCCTTACTAGTTTTAATGATTAGATATTACTTGATGTGTCTGTTTTGAAACATTTTATGAACATTTTGAAAATTTTTATGTGAGCTTTAACTACAGTATTTGATGCTATTCTATTTAACTTATTTTGAATTATTCATTTTATTGGTATGGTTTCTGTTTTGGTCCTCTCACTGTGGGATATATATATGCCACTGAATTCTCTCCCCAGTTCACAGAGTTCCAAGGGGACTCCAGCCCTCGGTTCCGATGAGCACAGATAATGTGGCCCTCTTTGAAAAATGTTTGCCCATCCCTACTCTAGAGTATACATATCTAGGTCCTTCAGTCTCATCTCATATGGTTTTGGTGCAAATCCCACACCATTTTGGTTGCCTTCCTCTGGTCTGCCCCTAACCTATTTCAATCCTTTATGAGATATGACCTCCAGAACTGAATGTAGGACACCAGTGAGGCCTCACCAATAGCCTATACAGAGGCATTATCACTGCCTTTTTCTTGCTGGTTCTGCCTTTTTATATACAATTTAGCATCCCTCTGGCCCTAGTTACTGCCTTTTCACATTGCTTCGCCACTTTCAGATTATTATAAACTCTCACCCTGTGGTCCCTCTCCGAGTCCGTACACATAGGTCTTTTGCCTCTCTCTCCTCCCCCCCGCCAACATGTATAGTCCTTTGAATTTTTGCATCTCAAATGCATGACTTCACTTCTTAACATTGAGCCTTAACTGCCAAGAGTTTGACCACTCTTCCAGCTTTTTTAGGTCATTTATCATCTGGTCTGCTTCTTCAGTGATGTCCAAGCTGTTGCAGATAGTGCCAGCTTCAAAAAGACAAACGTTTCCTTGTAATCCCTCCACAATATCTATTGCTCACAAACATAGTGAAAACTATTGCATTTTGTAAATATGTTCTAGATAAAATATTTGGAAATGAAATCTGCAAGTCAATAAAGAACAGGCACCATGAAAACACTGAAGGAAAATGATGCCTGGGAAATGCAAGCTCTTCTAAGCTGGAAGTTAAGGGTTCAACTGGGGTTATAATTAACATGTTTACATTTTTTTAAATATATTCCACCTTTGGAGAGAGGTCAGCCACTTCACAGCCAATTATATTCAGATACTGTAGGCATTTTCCTGTCTCCAGAGGGCTTACAATCTAAATTTTGACGTTCTCTAGTTTTTAGGAGTATTTGATTCTGTTCATAGAGTAGATTAATTTCTCACTCAAGCAAATTAAAAACTGGCTTAGGGACAGGATTTTAAAATTATCAATGAAACTGCTTTGTCAAGAGGAAAAAAGGAAACGGTAGAATCCCTTGAGATGCTTATAGAGCTCAAAGACTTTTTTTTATTTTTCTTTTTTTTAAATCTCTGCTAAAATATTTGTGGTGGTGGTGGTTGCCCTTGTTGATGAGTGTTGGTTGAAGTATGTGTGGGATTAAATGCAGAGAAAAATTTAAATACACAATGAATCCATACTCTAGCAATTAAAATATCACATACTATAATAAAAATAATCCATCCATACAAGAACTGAGTGTAGCCATGAGATGGGGTCATGATGAAAGTCTATACCACATTGAACAGGAGTAATTTCAATGTAAAATTTATATCCGTGCTTAAAAACACAATCCATACTATTTGCTTCTGTAGTTTGTATACTGTTCTGACCAGTCTTAGTAATTTAAGGGACCTGCAGCAACAGTCAGTATGAGAATTGCTCCTCTTGATAGATGTTCTGACCGAAAAATGAGTATCAGCATTACAGAGATGGCAGCTCATAATGAGGTAGATCTTTAAAAAGTACGCCGGATTTTATAAGATACACGCGTAGCCACGCATATCTTATAAAATCCGGGGTTGGCGCGCGCCAGGCTGCGCAAAATTGGCAGCCTGGGCGCGCCGAGCCGCGCAGTCTGCCTCCGTTCCCTCAGCATTCCCCTCCCTTCCCCTACCTAACCCAACCCCCGGCCCTACCTAAATCCCCCCCCCCCTTACCGTTGTTGGGCAAGTTACGCCTGCTTGAAGCAGGAATAACTTGCGTGCGCTGCCTCGCATCCCTCGGCACAGGCCGCAGTGCCGGGGGACTCGGGACCGCCCTCCCGGCCCACCCCCGAACTGTCGCCATGCCCCCAGACACCAGACACGCCCCCAGGCACAGCCCCTCCCACCCCTTTTACGAAGCCCCGGGACTTACGCGTGTCCCGGGGCTTTGCGCGTGCCGGCGGCCTATGGAAAATAGGCACGTCAGCGCACGAGTGCCCTGTGCACGTAAATCCTCTTGGATTTACACGCGCAGGGCTTTTAAATTCTAGCCCAGTGTTTGCTACCCAGAGCACTATTAATATTTAGTGAAATTAAGATGTCTGCTGTCTGTGGCCATGAATGCCCTGAGCCTATGACTTCATGGAGTAGAAGTTACAGCCCAAATCAGCTGTGGTATGACTGCATTTTGCTTCTTCGAAGGCATGGGGTAACTTGCATGGAGCAGTAGTTACAATGCTAAAAAACACATGAAGGAACTGGGAAGTGAGCATCGGATTCCATATAGGAATTTGTGTGCAATCTACCCAAAGCTCAGAAAGGCAAAATTGCGCACTGGCACTATGCAGGTCTCCTTAATCTAATTTCTTCCACTGATGCGAACGGATATTAAACTGCTCTCTCACCAGCCACAAAATTTTGTCAATTTAACTTTGGTGGTTCTTTTTTATTTTTCCTCATCTCCTCAGTAAGAAATAAAAAAAGATTTTGATTTTGAGGAAACATGTCAGACAAGCAGCTCTTCAAATTGTGGGTCAAAAGTTGCTACAAAATGGCATCTCTGGACCTCTACACACTCTTCCTAAGGTGTCTAGGACCCTCCCATGACACCACGCACTGCAAGGTCTGTGTCAGGATGTCTCCATGGGTCATCATGTACTGCCTACATCAGGTAACCTGCGATACCTCTACAAAAAAAGAGAGCCTCCTAGGTCAGAGGCATCAGTTTGCACACTTTCATTTTAGGTATTAAAGTGCGGCAGTAAACTGATCTTCCACCCTTACTTATCAAAGTAACAAAAGGTCTCTATCAGGTAACAATTCTTGGCACAGAGATTATAAATCAGCATATAGCACAGATGGGTATATCAACTAAATCTGCACTGTTTACAGATACCATCTCAATGCTGAGAGAATCTGCTCCTTCAACATCAATATCCTCAGTGCTAGATTTCCATCAGTGTTGAGATCTGAATTGGATTCATTCTCAGTTCTTGTATCATAATATGAAACTTCATCTGTAGCTTTTTCTTTAAAATCAACAAATCATACATTACTGCAAAAATGTGGCAAAATTGTTTTTATAACTACATATCAAATGTGAAGGGGCTTCCTAAAGAGGCAACTTGAGAATAGTTGGATTTTCCATCACCCATTTTATTTAAGAATATAAAAAGTTGCCATATTGGGTCAGACTGAGGATCAATCCAGGATACAAATACCTGGCAAATACCCCAATATTAAATAGATCCCAATCTACTAATGCCGGTAATAAGCAGTGGCTATTCCATAAATCAACTTGACTAATAGCAATTTATGGACTTCTCATCCAGGAACTTGTCCAAAACTTTTTTAAACACAGCTAAGCTAACTGCCTTCTAACCACATCCTCTGGCAAAGAATTCCAGAGCTTTATTGTGCATTGAGTGAAAAAGAATTTTCTTTGATTTGTTTTAAATATGCTACTTGCTAACTTCATGCAGTGCCCTCTAGTCCTTCTATTATCTGAAAGAGTAAACAACTGATTCACATTTAGCCTTTCTAGTCCTTTCATCATTTTGTAAGCCTCCATCATACCCCCCATCAACCATCTCTTCTCCAAGCTGAACAGCCCTAACCTCTTTAACTTTTCTTCATAGGGGAGCTATACCATTCCCTTTATCATTTCAGTCATACTTCTCTGTACCTTCTCTAATGCATCTATATCTTTTTTGAGATGTGGCGACTAGAATTGAACACAGTACTAAAGGTATGGTCTCACTATGGAGCAATACAGAGGCATTATGACATTCTCCGTTTTATTCACCATTCCCTGCCTAATAATTCTTCACGTTGTTTGCTTTTTTGACTGCCACAGCATACTGAACCAATAATTTGAATGTATTTTCCACTATGACACCTAGATCTTTTTTCTGGGTGATAACTCCTAACATGAAACCTAACATCGTGTAACTACAACATGAGTTATTTTTCATTATATGCATCATCTTACACTTGTCCACATTAAATTTTGACTGCCATTTGGATACCCAATCTTACAGTCTCGCAAGGTCCTCCTGCAATTTATCACTATCCACTTGTGATTTAACTTCTCTGAATAATTTTCTGTCATCTGCAAATTTGATCATTATTCCCCTTTCCAGATCATTTATAAATATATTAAAAAGCACTGATCCAAGTACAGATCTGTGAGTCACTCCACTATTTATCTATCTCCACTGAGAAAACACCATTTAATCCTTGTTTTTTGTCTTAACCTATTTGCAATCCACTAAAGTACATTGTCTCCTTTCCCATGACTTTTTAATTTTCTTAGAAGTTTCTCATGCAAGACTTTGTTAAACACCTTCTCAAAATCCAACTATGCCACATCTACTGGCTCACCTTTATCCACATGTTTATTGGTGCCTTCAAACAATTATAGCAGATTTGTGAGGCAAGAGTTGCTTTGGGTAAATCCATACTGGCTGTGTCCCATTAAGCCATATCTATCTATATGCTCTGTGATTTTGTTCTTTAGAATAGTTTCCATGATTTTTCCTGGCAACGACATCAGGCTCACTAGTCTATAGTTTCCTGGATCGCCCTGAAGCCCTTTTTAAATATCAGGGTTACATTGGCCACCTTCCAGGTTTCAGGTACAATGGATGATTTTAATGATAGGTTACAAATTACTAGCAATAGATCTGAAATTCAATGTAAGTTCTTTCAGAGCCCTCTGTCGTATACTATCTGGTCTGGGTGATTCGTTATTCTTCAGTTTGTCAATCTGACCTACTACATCTTCCAGGTTCACCGTGATTTGGTTCAGTTCATCTGAATCATCACCCTTGAAAATCATCACCCTTGATCCAGAGATGGTTTTCGAGTATCTCCTCAATATCTTCATTTGTAAACACCAGAGCAAAGAATTAATTTAGTCTTTCTGCAATGGCCTTATTTTTTTCCTAAGTGCCCCTTTATCCCCTCAATCATCTAATGGTCCAGCTGACTCCCTTGCAGACTTCATGCTTCGGATATATTTTAAAAGGTTTTTGTTATGTGTTTTTGCCTCTACAGCCAGCTTCTTTTCAAATTCTCTCTTAGCCTGCCTTATCATTGTTCTATATTTAACTTGCCAATGCTTCTGCTTTCCTATTTTCTACAGATGGATCCTTCTTCCAATTTTTGAAGAAAGTTTTTTTGGCTAACATTGCCTCCTTCACTTCACCTTTTATCCAAGCTGGCAGTTGTTTAGCCTTCCTTCCATCTTTCTTAATATGTGGAATACATCTGGACTGCGCTTCTAAGATGGTATTTTTAAAAACCGTCCATGCCTGTTGTACACTCTTAACCTTTGTATTTGCACCTTTCAGTTTTTTATATCTTCCTCATTTTATGAAAGTTGCCATTTTGAATGTTTAGTAATACAGCTATAGATTTAATTATTGTCCTCCTACCAGTCATAAATTCAAATTTGATCCATATCCTACTTTCCATTAAGAACTAGATCCCTCTTTTGTTGGTTCCTGAACCAATTGCTCCATGAAGCAGTCATTTATTACATCCAGGAACTTTACCTCTCTAACATGTCCTGATGTTACATTTACCCAGTCAATATTGGGATAATTGAAATCTCTCATTGTTACTGCATTGCCAAATTGGTTAGCTTCCTTTATTTCTCTTAACATTTCATTGTTTAACTTATTATTTTGGCCAGGTGGATGGTAGTATACTGCTAACATTATACTGTTCCCCCAACATACATGAGAATTCTACTCGTAAATATTCAGTGTATTGCAGGATCTTTATCTTGTTGGACTCTATGCCATCTCAAACATAAAGCACCACCCAACCCCCAAGTGATCTACCCCATCATTGTGGTATAATTTGTACCATGGTATAGCACTGTCCCATTAGTTATCCTTCTTCCATTAGGTGTTAGAGATACCAATTATGTGTACCTCTTCTTTCAGTGCTATACAATCTAACTCTCCCATTGGAATATAGATGTTGCGTCCGTCGGTCTTCGACGTCTTCGCCCCACTTGTTGCACCCCTACCTCGGCTCCTCCCGCTTACCTGGGCAAGATGGCTACCGCAGCATCATTAAGCCGACTTCTCTGGCGTCCCTGGAACGGCTATGGGGCAGCCATACGCCATTGCTCCTCCCAGGTACCTGCTAGGGTGCACACACAACCCACGTCTAAGTACGCCCAGTGGCACGAACCTCGAGGGCGTTCCCTCATCTGACGTCACGCCACTCCGGATATATCTACTTCTCAAGATTGCTAGCTCATTGAGTTGGCAAAGACTTGAATGGACACGAACTGTTCCTGTCTGCGCTACTCTGCCGCTTCCCTGCTGCCTGCAGGAAGCTCTCCTTCTGCCCTTCTGGGTTTACTACTAACTTGGGTACCCGCTCCTCGGGAGCCCTCTGTTCTATTTCAGGTACCATTCAGGGAACAGGCACTCGCTCCTCGAGGGCCTGCTCTCCTTGCCCCAGTGCCTGTACCTACTACTAACCATCTGGTGGAATCGCATCCATTACAGCTAACACCGAGTGAGTACTTTAACCTCTCATCTGTCTCATCCACAGTATCTGCTGCGGAACCTCTTGCCGTCATCCTGGAGAGAAGGACTCCCTCTGCAGAGGTCCCTGAGACTACAACTCACTACTGCCACCTGGTGGCTATTTCAAGCTGTATAAATAAAGAATTATTCCGGTGTTTTGTGTATAGAGTCTAGCCCAGTGCTATGGGTCCTCACGGGGCTCCTCCCCGTGGGCATGGTCATCTCCACAGCACCCAAGGATCCATTAAAACACACGTAATAACAACAGATTGCCAACTCCATGGATCCGGCTCAGCTCACAGCATTGCAAGCCATTCCAGGCCTGGCCCAGCGGATCGACGAACAGTAGACTGCGCTGGAAGGACTGACCGCTGCATTCAATTTGTTACACAAACAGATGAACTCCCCTTCCACCTCAGGTAAAGAGGCTAAACCATCGGAGGTGACGGTCAAGACAACTGTAACTCTAGCAGCTCCTACCCGCTTCTCGGGAAAAGTATGGAGATGCAGAGACTTCATTAACCAGTGCTGCATGCACTTTGCGTTACAACCTAGACATTTTCCCACAGCTTATGCGAAGACTACGTATATCCTGTCATACCTAGAAGGACGAGCCCTATCCTGGGCATCTTCGCTGTGGGAACGCAAGGACCCGATCCTTCATGACATTGAAGAATTCCTTGAACTGTTTAAATCAGTTTTTTATGACCCTGCCCAATATTCTGTTGCAGGATCTTCTTTGGTTCACCTAAAGGAAGGGAACAAGACCCTAGCTGACTTCGCAATCAAGTTCAAGACACTGGCGTCTGAATTATCCTGGGACCCAAGATGCCTAAAGATGCTGTTCTTTGAAGGGCTGAACACTCGCCTGAAGGATGAACTCTCAGCAAGAGAGATGCCTGAAACCTTGGCTGAACTGGTGAAACTGGCAACCAGAATCGATCGCCGGCTTCAAGATAAAGTTCAAGAAATCAAGACTTCCAGGAGACCCTTCTTGAGTGAAGTCTGAGTCAAGACTGCATCCAGGGCTGCCCCTACGGTTCCAGCAGCCGGCAAAGAGGAACCGATGCAATTAGGCTGCAGCCACCTGATGTCTAAAGAGAGAAGAACGCGGAAGAAGTTAGGGCTGTGTATGTACTGTGGACAAGCTGGTCATGCTGTCCAAAATTGCCCTATATGTCCGGGAAACGGACAGGCCTAAGTCCTGCAGGAGGACTCTTCTTAGGCCTCACCAATCCTTCTCCTCTGCTCTCTCTTCCGGTATCTCTCATCTGCGGTCCTCTACAGTACCAGATTCTTGCCCTACTGGACTCAGGGGCAGGAGGCAACTTCATTCTTCAACGACTAGTGGAACATCTACGGATTCCCACTTCCACCATGTCGCCTCCCTTACTTCTGTCATCCATCTATGGAGAACCCTTGCCGGGAGAAGTAACACTACGTACCGAACCAGTGTGTTTACGTACCGGTGCTCTCCATACGGCGTCTATCTCCTTCTTTGTTTTAGAGAAGACTATGCACCCCATAGTACTGGGATTACCGTTGCTACAACAGCATATGCCTCAATTGGATTGGGTCACTCTGGAACTGTCAAGTTGGGGTCCAGACTGCCATAAGTGATGCCTGACTGAAGTTAAGCCATTACCTTGTATGCCTACCACCCCAGTAATGCCGGGCTTGCTGCCTCAATACGCATCTTTTCAAGATGTTTTTTCAAAAGAAGCTGCAGATATACTTCTGCCTCACAGACCCTATGACTGCGCCATTTGTCTGAAGCCGAATACGGAGCCACCCAAGGGCAGAGTGTACCCCTTGTCTGTGGCCGAGAGCAAGGCCATGTCTGAATACATTCAGGAGAATCTCAACAAGGGCTTCATTAGACCGTTCAAGTCTCCTGCAGGCGCAGTCATCTTCTTTGTGGGCAAAAAGGACGGCACATTGCATCCTTGCATAGATTACAGAGGCCTTAACAAAATAGCAATTAAGGACCGTTATCCCCTGCCTCTGATTTCAGAACTCTTTGATAGACTACAAGGAGCCCAGATCTTTTCAAAACTAGATCTGAAAGGAGCATACAACCTACTTCGCATTAAAGCTGGCGATGAATGGAAGATGGCCTTCAACACTCGAGACGACCACTTTGAGTATTTAGTGATGCCGTTCAGCCTGTGTAATGTTCCGGCTGTCTTTCAGAACTTAATGAATGGCATCTTCTGAGACCTCCTCTATAAATGTGTTGTTATCTACCTAGATGACATCTTAATCTTCTCACAATACATCATCACTCATCAAGAAGATGTCAAGAGAGTACTATAACGGCTTCGTGAGAACCATCTCTACGCCAAGCTATCTAAATGTGAATTTCATAAGGAATCAGTGTCTTTCCTAGGCTACATTGTCTCCAAAGAAGGTTTTCAAATGGACCCACAGAAGCTGGAGTGTATCAAAAAATGAGCACAACCCACCGGGTTAAAGGCTCTCAGATGCTTCCTAGGGTTCACCAATTATTATAGGACCTTCATCAAAAATTACTCCTCACTCACAGTACCACTGACCGCTATGACAAGAAAAGGTGCCAACGTGGCTAATTGGTCTCCCGAAGCGATTGCAGCATTCCAAAAACTGAAGGATGCCTTTTCTACCAAGCCATGCTTTCAACATTTATTTGTTATCCTGTTATTTGTACCCACTTGTTTGATGTAATTTCCAACTTTGGTTCTATGTAAACTGACGCGGTATGTACTAGTACATGAACATCGGTATATAAAAGTCTTTAAATAAATTAAAAAATAGCATCCAGACCCCTCAAAACCTTTCATCGTAGAGGTCGACAACTCAGACTTTGGCGTAGGGGCAGTACTAAGCCAGGCTGGCGATTCTAAGGTACCACATCCATGCTCCTTTTTCTCACGTCGCTTTTCTCCTGCTGAGAGAAATTATGGAGTTGGAGACAAGGAACTTCTGGCTATAAAGATGGCATTCAAGGAGTGGCGCCCTTGGCTTGAGGGAGCACAACATCAAGTACGTTCTTCACAGACCATAAGAACTTGGAGTATCTCTGCCACACACAGCGCCTGAACCATAGACAAGTGAGATGGTCTCTGTTTTTCAGCAGATTCAACTTCATGCTCAAGGATTGTCCAGGAGAAAAGAATATCAGAGCTGATGCTCTTTTATGCTCCTTCCTCTCCGAGGACGTACCCGAAGAGCCGCAACACATCATTGACCCCGAGAAGGTCATATTGGCAGCTACCCATTCGGTGCCTGCAGGAAAGACAATGGTACCCAAGAACCTCAGGAAAAAGCTATTGGCTTGGGCCCATGACTCCAAACTCTCAGGACACCCTGGGCAACGAAGGACGTTGTCTAAACTGCAAACCTTTTATTGGTGGCCCAACATGAAAGAGGACACGTTCGCCTACGTCACTTCCTGCACAAACTGCGCTAAACAGAAGTCACTGCCAGGACGTCCATGGGGTCTCCTCCAACCCTTGCTGGTCTCGGAAGAACCATGGACACATATTGCCACTGATTTTGTGGTAGATTTACCATCATCAGGAAGGAACAACACCATTTGGGTAACCGTTGACAGGTTCTCGAAGATGGCACATTTTGTGGCTCTCTCAGGCTTACCCACTGCCATGGAGCTTGCCCAATTATTCATCACGGACATCTTCCATCTGCATGGCTTGCCTAAGCACATAGTCTCCGATCGCGGCATTCAGTTCACTGCTAACTTCTGGAAGGCATTATGCAAGAAATTCGATATAGCCCTAGACTTCACATCGGCATATCATCCTCAATCCAACGGCAAAACAGGATGAACAGGACACTCAAACAGTTCATTCATGCCTACGCGAATACCCAATGGAATGATTGGAGCGAACTGTTGCCATGGGCAGAATTTGCCATAAACTCTCATCCAGCAACATCCACTGGATCAACACCATTCAAAGTGGTCTATGGACGACTACCACTACTACCACTGCCACTTCCATTATCAGTGTCATCCCCAGCAGCACAGACAACTGCTTCTGATATCCATCAACTCTGGACTCAGACTAAAGGATACGATGCTCATCATGCTCATCATCGCAAGGCTCCAGACTTCAAACCTGGTGACAAGGTCTGGCTTTCAACAAAGCATTTAAGACTCAAACATCCTTCAGCTCGATTTGCTCCTCGCTTCATTGGACCATTTCCCATTCTCCGACGACTGGGCAACCTCACCTACAGTCTGAAGCTACCAGCTACTCTAAAGATCCACAATGCATTCCACGTCTCACTATTGAAACCAGTGATACTCGGTGAATTTTCCAACAAGATACCCGACTCTACTCCAGTAGATACAGAAGAAGACATCGAATACAAAGTCGACGCAGTTCTCGATGTAAGAAAACGAGGCAGAGTATGGGAATACCTCCTGTCATGGGATGGTTATGGCCCAGAAGATAACTCTTGGACTCCAATGTCCAATATCTTGGATAAGAAAATGCTACAGGATTTACATCATCTACATCCGCAAAATCCTAGACCTGGTAGGTCATTGCGTGGACGCCCTTTGAAGGAGGGTACTGTTGCGTCCGTCGGTCTTCAACGGCTTCGCCCTGCTTGTTGCACCCCTATCTCGGCTCCTCCCGCTTACCTGGGCAAAATGGCTACCGCAGCGTCATCAAGCCGACTTCTCTGGCGTCCCTGGAACGGCTATGGTGCAGCCGTACGCCATTGCTCCTCCCAGGTACCTGCTAGGGTGCGCGCAACCCACGTCTAAGTACGCCCAGTGGTGCGACCTTGAGGGCGTTCCCCCATCTGACGTCACGCCACTCCGGGTATATCTACTTCTCAAGATTGCTAGCTCATTGAGTTGGCAAAGACGCGAATGGACACGAACTGTTCCTGTCTGCGGTACTCTGCCACTTCCCTGCTGCCTGCAAGAAGCTCTCCTTCTGCCCTTCGGGGTTTACTACTAACTTGGGTACCTGATCCTCGGGGGCCCTCTGTTCTATTTCAGGTACCATTCAGGGAACAGGCACTCACTCCTTGAGGGCCTGCTCTCCCTGCCCCAGTGCCTGTACCTACTGCTATCCATCTGGTGGAATCGCATCCATTGCAGCTAACACTGAGTGTGTTCTTTAACCTCTCATCTGTCTCATCTACAGTATCTGCTGCGGAACCTCCTGACGTCATCCTGGAGAGAAGGGCTCCCTCTGCCGAGGTCCCACAATTGTACAAGAAGCCGGATATGAGGTGCACAATAGTGCTCAGAAGCCAGGGAGTACAACTCAGCAGAAGGAAGAAGTGCCGCGTTAGCAAAAAATGGGAAAGGGCAGCAGACGTCTTCGCATGAATTCTGATGGTGCCATTCCCGATTCAGAAAATACATGACTTTGCTGTTGCTGATTCGTCAAGTTCTTTCTTTGATTTGGCGAGTCAACAAGCAGCCTAGTTGGACTGTTTCGATGGCTGTAATGTTTTTGACTTAGGCTATTTCAAATATTGCACTATGCTTATATTTTATTTTTTCTAGGTGTAACTATTTAGGAGCAGATTTTAAAAGGCCTGCGTGCATAAATCCCGGGGTTTATGCGCGCTGCGTGAATAATCAAAGGGACCTGGGCACGCGCATAAATCCAGGAATGTACACAAGTGCCGGGCCTCTTCAAAGGGGTGGGCTGGAATGGGGTGGGGTCTGGGCAGGGCAGGGGGCAGGCCACATCAGCACCATTGTACTCTGTCCTGATGACTCGTGCGCCAGCAGCTGGCTGGCGTGAGCAACTTACTTCAGCTCCAGGCATGAAGTAAGTTGCGAAACAAAAAAAAATAGATCGGTAGGGTTTAGGAGGAGAGGGAAGAGGGGAGGGAGTTAAGGTAGAGGGGTAGGGAACTGGGGAAGTTCCAATTGTTTGCTGCATGGAAATTGCAAAAGATGACCCCCCCTTGCACGCACCACCTGCACCTATGTACGCGGCCCCCCAATTTTATAACATGCATGCGCCAGTACACGCATGTTATAACATCAGTGCATCCATTTGAAAATCTACTCCTTAATGCTTACTTTATTTACCTAAGGGGGTGGGAGCCTAGGGTCTCTGACAAATCCTCCTATATTTTGAATGAACTGCCACCTTCTTTAGGCGGTTACACATGGAGGGGGAGGGGGAGGAGAGTTGGGCTGGGGGGTTTATAGAATGGGCTTGGTTTGTTAGGGTGATATTTTTGAACAGTGATTATATGGGAGGGAATGATACTGACTTTGATTGGCAGTTATTGTTTTGTTCTGCCTGGTAAGAGTGGTCTTCTGGATACTGCCAGTGAGTTTTTGCGAATGATTCTTTTTCTTTTTTACTTTCATTTCATCATGGCCACTTTTAAAATATTGGGGCGGATTTTCAGAGCCCTGCTCGCGTAAATCCGCCCAAAACCGGGCGGATTTACGCGAGCAGGGCCCTGCGCGCCGGGAAGCCTATTTTACATAGGCCTACCGGCGCGCGCAGAGCCCCGGGACTCGCGTAAGTCCCGGGGTTCTCCTAGGGGGGCGTGTCGGGGGGCGGGCCCGGTCATCGCGGCGTTTCGGGGGTGTGTCGGCAGCGTTTTGGGGGCGGGTACGGGGGCGTGGCTACGGCCCGGGGCGGTCCGGGGGCGTGGACGCACCCTCCGTACCCGCCCCCAGGTCGCTGCCCGGCGCGCAGGAGGCCCGCTCGCGCGCGGGGATTTACGCCTCCCTCTGGGAGGCGTAAATCCCCAGAGAAAGGTAAGGGGGAGGTGTAGACAGGGCCGGGCGGGTGGGTTAGGTAGAGGAAGGGAGGGGAAGGTGAGGGGAGGGCGTTAGAGGATTCCCTCCAAGGCCGCTCCGATTTCGGAGCGGCCTTGGAGGGAACGGGGGTAGGCTGCGCGGCTCGGCGCGCGCCGGCTATACAAAATCCATAGCCTTGCGCGCGCGCCGATCCAGGTTTTTAGCAGATACGCGCGGCTCCGCGCGTATCTACTAAAATCCAGCGTACTTTTGTTTGCGCCTGGAGCGCAAACAAAAGTAGGCTATTCGCGCTCCTTTTAAAATCCGCCCCATTATCTCTAAATGTTAAAGGGTTAAATTCCTATCACAAGAGGCTGTTATTTGCTGATTTAAACAGAATGCATGTCTCAATAGCGTTAGTACAATAGATACACCTAAAAAGCAGACATGCACATCTTATGCTTTCAGTTATGTACCCCTTTCAGTCTTGGACGGCATGTCCCAAAGAGGCGAAATATTAGGGATGTGAATCGTTTTTGAACGATTAAAATTATCGTCAGATAATTTTAAAATCGTCCAAAATCGTTAGAGTGCACGATACAATACAAATGCCCACGATTTATCGTCAGGGGCATTTGTATTGTATCGTTAAATAGGGCACACCAAAAAAGCCCCTAAACCCACCCTGACCCTTTAAATCGACCCAACCCGACCCATCGCTATTTTTTTTTTACGGAGGCCTGCGCCGCAAAAAAAAAAAAAAAACCCATCTGACCCTTTAAATCGACCCCCCCCCCCCTCCCGACCCGACCCATCGCTAATTATTTTTTTACAGAGGCCCGCGCCGCAAAAAAAACAAAAAAACCCATCCGACCCCTTAAATCGCCCCCCCCCCTCCCGACCCATCGCTAATTATTTTTTTACGGAGGCCCGCACCACAAAAATAACAAAAAACCCCATCCGACCATTTAAATCGACCCCCCCCTCCCGACCCGACCCGACCCATCGCTATTTTTTTTTTACGGAGGCCCGCGCCAGAAGAAAAAAAAAACCCATCCGACCCTTTAAATCGACTCCCCCCCCCCTCCCGACCCCCCCAAAACCTTTTAAAGTTACCTGGTGGTCCAGGGGGTCCTCGGGGAGAGAGCCAGGGGGGCCTTGGGGAGAGGAGAGATCCAGGGGGGCCTCGGAAAAAGATTTCCCAGGCATCAGCTGTTCTAAAAAAAAAAAAAAATGGCGCCGTTGCCCCTTTGCCCTTACCATGTGACAGGGTATCCGTGCCATTGGCCGGCCCCTGTCACATGGTAGGAGCACTGGATGTCCGGCGCCATCTTTACTCATCAGCCCATATTATACTATGGGCTGATGGCCGGCGCCATGTTTAAAGATGGCGCCGGCCATCTTTACTCATCAGCCCATATTATACTATGGGCTGATGAGTAAAGATGGCCAGCGCCATCTTTAAAGATGGTGCCGGCCATCCAGTGTTCCTACCATGTGACAGGGGCCGGCCAATGGCACGGATACCCTGTCACATGGTAAGGGCAAAGGGGCATCGGCACCATTTTTTTTTTTTTTTTTAGAACAGGTGATGCCTGGGAAATCTTTCCCCGAGGCCCCCCTGGATCTCTCCCCGAGGTCCCCTGAGGCCCCCCTGGACCACCAGGTAACTTTAAAAGGTTTTGGGGGGGTCGGGGGGGGGTCGATTTAAAGGGTCGGATGGTTTTTTTTGTTTTTTTTGCGGCGCGGGCCTCCGTAAAAAAATAATTAGCGATGGGTCGGGTCGGGAGGGGGGGGGTCGATTTAAAGGGTCGGATGTGTTTTTTGGGTTTTTTTGCGGCGCGGGCCTCCGTAAAAAAATAATTAGCGATGGGTCAGGTCGGGAGGTCGATTTAAAGGGTCGGATGTGTTTTTGTTTTTTTTTTTTGCGGTGCGGGCCTCCTAAAAAAAATGTGAATTGGAATCGGAAACGATTCCAATTCACATATCGTAACGATCAGATTCGAGCCCCCCCGCAGCCGAATCTGATCGTTAAGACGATCTGGCACACGATTCACATCTCTACTAAATATACAAGGATAGGTATCCTTTTTCCAAAGGATTTTATTTTTGAATGTGCATCCTGCACTAAAGACCTACATGGTAGATTCTTCATTTTGGTGATTCTCATGGAGGGGGGGGGGGGGAAATACACACTTGTAAATGTATATGCCCCTAATACGAGTCAGGGTTCCTTTTTCTCTACTTTGGAAGAAGCTATTTCTATTAGATCTGAGAGCTATTTATTGATAGCAGGCAACTGCAGTATTACCATCAATTCTGTTCTGGACAACTCTCAGGGATTTAGCACACACTTTGTTTAGAGATTTCATAGACACAGGAAATCTTATTGACATCTGGAGTTTCCGATATCCTAAATCCAGAAATTATACATATTTTTCAACTGTACACAAGTCTTATTCTCGAATAGACCTGTTACTTCTAGATAAAGGGCTTGTGAATAAAGTATCAGCAGTGGACATAAAGCCAATAACCTGGTCAGACTATGCCCCAGTGTGGTTATCTCTGGTCTTCCAGGAATATGATAGGGATCAACTTTATTGGAAATTAAATGATAGTTTATTGGAAGATGAGCCATTTGTTGAACAACTGAGGGCTGATATTAAGGAATACTTGGATTATAATGATATGGGGGCTATATCTCCTATTATGTTATGGGATTCCTTAAAGGTAGTGACCTGGGGAAAGCTAATTGCCAGGTCCTCCTTTGTTAAGAAGTGAGCAGAGAAGTATAGGGCAGACTTAATGACACGAATAGCCCAGTTACAGCTCACTCATAAGAGGATGGATTCTCACTCCTGTTTGCATCAGTTGAAGGTCTGTAGAACAAAATTAGTGGAGTTAGAGTCTGCAAGGATTGCCCATCATTTAGAAATGGTACAACAGATGTATTATGAAGAAGGAAACAAGGCAGGCAAATTATTAGCTAACAAATTAAAGGCAAAAATGTTGCAAAACAACATAGTTAAACTCAAGGATAAGTCAGGCAATATGTTGACTGCAAATAAAGATATTCACCTACGGTTCATGCGCTTTTATTCAGACTTGTATAGCGCCAATACTTCCATTGATATGGCATCCATAGATCAATTTTTAATGAGAATCCCTCTACCTGAGTTAACTGATGCTCATCAATTACATTTAGAAAAGGAGATTTCTCAATTAGAAGTGGCCATGGCAATAAAACAGTTAAAATTTGGTAAATCGCCAGGCCTAGATGGCTTTACAGCCCGCTTTTACCAAATACTGTCATCGGTTTTTATTTCTCCCTTAACAAAAATGTTCAATTTTTAACATGGTAATTGTTTTCTACTACAGAACTCCAATCTGGCAGGCATTACCTATATAGTTAAACCGGGATGAGATCCTACATTATGTGGGTCCTACCGCCCAATCTCTCATTAATATTTATTTTTTTTATTATTTATTATTTATTTATTGTTTTTGTTATACCGAGTTTCATGACAGGCATCACATCAACCCGGTTTACAATTAACAAAGTGTATAAAACATAACATAACGTAAAACAATGTTCTCAAAAAGAACCTTGAACTTTAAATATCGTGAATCAGATAAAGGAATTGAGAAAGTTACAATAAATCAGGGAAATCAACTTGGAACTGGAAAAGGGGGGAGAAATTGCACAGAGCAATATTTAATATTGATTTAAAACTGTTGGCCAGCTTCATCCCTGGGCGGATGGCCTCTGATAATGTCTGTAAAATAATTGACTCTCTATATGGTGGGCCTGTAGGCAGCAATTCCAATTCCTGCTTCTCACGGTTAATGCGGAGAAGGGCCTTTGACCTAGTTCATTGGCCTTTTTTGTTCAAAGTACTTGAGAAAATGCAGTTTGGGCCCTTTTTTATCACATGGCTTCGCAAGCTTTGAGTCCCCCAAAGCTTGTATAAAGTTAATGGAGGATACTCGCAGGCCTTCCCTGTCTGCCATGGCACTAGGCAGGGATGCCCGTTATCCCCATTTCTTTTTGCTCTGTTCATGGAGCCCTTTGCTCAGCATATCAGAGATAATGATAAGATAGGGATTAGAGTTGGGGATTATCTTTCTAAATTATCTCTATTTGCAGATTATATTTTCTTCTCTCTGACTGTGACCCTACCACTTCTTTGAGAGAGATTGCTAGCAAGATGTCCCAAATTAGCCTGGTGTCGGGTTTTAAAATCAATTGGGATGTTGGAAATATTAAATATTTCTTTACCTGCTTTGCAAGCAGAGGTGCTACTTACTGGCTTCCCTTTTAAGTGGGCTTCACAAAAAATTAAATATCTACAGGTGTACATTGGCAATAGTATGGACTTGCCTCAACTGAACTATCCTCCTTTAATGGCTCATCTTTATAAATATATGAAAGAATGGGATCGTTACCATATCTCCTGGCTGGGTTGGATTGCCACGGTGAAGATGAACATCCTGCCTAGACTTAGTTATCTCTTTCAGACTCTTCCTCTGAATGTTACCCCTGTCCTACTAAAGAAATGGCAAAGACAGATAATACAATTTATTTGGAAGGGCAAGCACCCTAGAATAGTGCAAAGAATTGTCTTTCATTCTAAATTACAGGGTGCTCTTGGGGTCCTGATCAGTGACTTTATAATGATCAAGTAAATATATTAAGTTTTCGGTTGTATATTTTGGGCCCGCTGTTGGTTGGATATGGGTCATATACTGTACCTTTATTCTTTTGTAGTGTGATTTCTAATAAAAGTTCTAATTTTAAAAAAAAAGCAAATAAGTGGAAGGTCTTTGTCTTTCTTCAACGAATTAGCAAATATTGTAACTGATTCAGTCAGTGCACAGTCAGACAACTGTGTTGGCCAAAATATTTATGGAGTTCTTCGATCATGTGACGACCACATCCACATAACTCCTTCTCCTGATTACACATAAGATGACCTCAATGGCATCTAAAATGGCATTGGAATCAACATTCTCAACAGCTGTTATACAGGATACCTCTCACTCATCTTGTTTTACACTCTCAATTGATGGAATCACCCACCCAATCTCCTTTTGGATCAATTCTTTCACCTTCCTCTAATTCAAAAGACCTTGACAGATGCTTCTGATCAAGCCTGTGATGCACATTTAGACAGTCTGTTATCAGGGCTGATGGACCAAACAGGAACAAAAGCTTCACTTAAATCTTGTGGAATTAAAAGCCATTTTCAAAGCGCTCATAGCTTTTGACTCATTCATAAAGGGATGGATTACTCTAATCCAGACCAACAAAGTTGTAGCCATGTATTACATAAACAAACAAGGAGAAATAAGATCTTTCAGTCTGTATCAAACACTCAAGATATGGACGTGGGCAATAGACAAAAACAATCACCATTATGCCACACATCTTTCAGGTCATCCAAATACCATAGCAGAGAGACTGAATGAATTATTTGCTTTGGTCATTATTGATGAAGATACCCAGGCCAGAAGTGATATTTAAAGGTGATGATTCAGAGGAACTGAAACAAATTTCAGTGAATCTGGTAGATGTACTTGGACAAATCGATAATCTAAAGAGTAGCCAATCAACTAGTACAGATAGTATACATCCCAGAGTACTAGAATTGAAAAATAAAACTGCAGACTTGTTATTGGTGAAATCAGTTACAAAACCTGAAGATTGGAGGGTAGCAAATGTAACTACAATTTTTAAAAAAGGGTTACAGGAGTGATACAGGAAACTACAGACTGTTGAGCCTGATGTCACTGCCATGAAAAAATGGTTGAAAGTATTCTAAAGAACAAAATTACTGAACATATTGATACATAGTTTAATGGGACAAAGTCAACTTGGATTTAGCCAAGCGAAGTCTTGCCTCACCAATTTGCTACATTTTTTTGAAAGCATGAATAAACATGGATAAAGGTAGATATAGTGTATCTGGATTTTCAGAGCATGTTTGACAAAGTACCTCATTAGAGAGACTTGAGGAAAATAAAAAGTTACATGATAGGAGGCAATGTTCTGTTGTAGATTGAGAGCTGATTAAAAGATAGAAAACAGAAAATAGGGATAAATGGTCAAATTTCTCAATTGAGAAAGGTGAATAGTGGTGTGCCCCAGGGATCTGAACTAGGGCCACCGCTTTTTAACATATTCATAAATGACCTAGATCTGGGAATGATGAGTGAGGTGATCAAATTTGCAGATAATTCAAAATTATTCAAAGTTATTAAATCAAAGTGGATTGTGAAAAATTGCAAGGGGAGCTTGCAAGACTGGTCATCTGAATGGTGGAATACATTTAATGTGGACAAGTGCAAAGTAATGCACGTAGGGAAGTGTAATTCAAATTATAGCTACACAATGCAAGGTTCCACTTTGGTAGTCACCACCCTGGAAAATAATTTAGGCGTCATCATGGATAATATGTTGAAATCCTCTGCTCAGTGTGTAGCAGCAGCCAAGAAAGCAAGTAGAATGCTAGGAATTATTAGAAAAGGAATGAAGAATAAAATAGAGAATATCACAATGCCTCTGTATGCCTGTTGGAAACAGGATGCTGGGCTTGATGGACCCTTGGTCTGACCCAGTATGGCATTTTCTTATGTTTCCATGGTGCGACCTCATCTTGGATATTGTGTTCAGGTCTGGTCACCGCATCTCAAAAAAGACAGCAGAATTAGAAAAGATACAGAGAAAGGCAATCAAAATAATAAAGGGGATGGAATGATTCCCTTATGAGGAAAGGCTGAAGAGGTTAGGGCTATTCAGTTTGGAGAAGAGATGACTGAGGGGAGATATTACAGAGGTCTTTAAAATAATGAGTGGAGTGGAATGAGTGGAAGACTAATCAGTTGTTAACTCTTTCAAAAAGTATAAAGACGAGAGCATTCAATGAAGTTACTAAGTGATATATTTAAAACAAATAAGATAAAATATTTTTTACTGAACTCATAAAACTCTGGAATTCATTGCCGGAGGATATAGTAAAAGCTGTTAGTGTAGCTGAATTTAAAAAAGGTTTAGACAAGTTCCTGGAAGAAAAGTCCATAAACTATTATTAAGGTAGACTTGGGGAACTCCACTGCTTATGCCTAGGATAAGCAGCATGGAATCTATCGACCTTATAGGATCCTACCAGATACATGTGACTTGCCTGGCTTAATGGACCTTTGGCCTGACCCAGTGTGTCAAATCTTATGGTTTTATGTTATGTTCTTATGAATCGTCATCTGCAACCCCACGAATGTTCTCTCCACCAGGACACATTTCTAAACATTTTCAAGCAATGAGGAAACATGCAAGTGGATCTTTTTGTAGCTCCTTTCAATCACAAACTTCCACACTATTGTTCCGAGAGACCAGACCCCAAAGCCATGGCATCAGATACATTTGCAATCTCTTGGTCACATGGCCTATCATATGCATTTCCTCCCAATTCTACTAATTGCCAAAACAATCATCAAGTTGTGTCAAGACAATATCAAAATTATTCTAATAGCCCTGTTCTGGCCACACCAAGTTTAGTTTCTTTGACTTCAAAGAGTGGCAAAAGCTCACCCAGTTCCCCTCACAATCTCTCCATACATTCTCATCCAATGTGGTAGGTCGTCTCCTCACCCAACTTTCACCCTCTAGTGCAGGGGTCGGGAACCTTTTTGGCTGAGAGAGCCATGAACGCCACATATTTTAAAATGTAATTCCGTGAGAGCCATACTAACTACAACCCCCCACCCTCCTGACCCCCCCAAGACCTGCCAAATTAATTTACTACAACCCCCCACCCTCCTGACCCCCCCAAGACCTGCCAAAAGTCCCTGGTGGTCCAGCAGGGGTCCAGGGCTCGCAGACAAATCTTTAATGAAAAAGTAAAAATCTAACAAAACCCCCCACCCTCCTGATGCCCCCCAAGACCTCCAAAATTAATTTACTACAACCCCCCACCCTCCTGACCCCCCCAAGACCTGCCAAAAGTCCCTGGTGGTCCAGCGGGGGTCCAGGAGCGGTCCGGGAGCAATCTCCTGGACTTGGGCTGTCGGCTGCCAGTAGTCAAAATGGCGCCGACGGCCCTTTGCTCTCACTATGTCACTGGGGTCGACCAATGGCGGCGGTAGCCCCTGTGACATAGTAAGGGCAAAGAGCCGTTGATGCCATTTTGGGTTGTAGTAAATTAATTTTGGAGGTCTTGGGGGGCGTCAGGAGGGTGGGGGGTTTTGTTAGATTTTTACTTTTTTATTAAAGATTTGTCTGCGAGCAAGATGCAGCCATCAAAAGAGCCACATCTGGCTCGTGAGCCATAGGTTCCTGACCCCTGCTCTAGTGGATAGCATATATGTTGAGTGCCGAATCTTAGACAGTATAATTATTTCGTGAAGATTACTACTAGCATCAAGAAAATCGTCCACTAGACCTTCCAACAGTTTCAAATGGAAGAGAATCTCAGGCTGAAGTAAATCCAAAGGCCAAAATCTTTTGCACTGCAAGACCTCCACATTTTTACAAAACCTTTTTCATCTTTCGAACTCAGCAAGCATTGACTGTCGAATTGGGTCAGAGTACATGTAAGAGCTATAGTGGTATATTGCCACTCTTCTGAAAGACTTCTGGTATACTGCCTTCCAATCATAAGAGTCATAAAAAGTCTTTCATTTACATCAGGGGTGACCAAATCTGGCCTTTTGCGCTCTCAAACAGGACTGGTTTTCAGATAGCCACAATGAATATACATAAGATATAGTAGCATACAAGAGACAGTGTATTAAAATCTAATAAATATTCATTGTAGATCACCAGAAAACCAGACCTGTTTGTTGCTCTTGAGGACTGAAGTTGCCACTCTGATCTACATCCTTCTATGAAGGAACTTCCAACTCAGTGTCAAGATCAATGAAACTGCCATTTGAACCTTTGGCATCTAATCACATAAAATTTCTATCCTGGAAGATTCTTTTTCTCATAGCAGTTACTTAGCTCATAGGGTAAGCAAGCTCTAGGCATTATTAGCAGTCCCTCGGTATACTCAATTATTCAAAAACAGAATAATATTGAGAACCCCAACATTTCTGTCAATATATTAGAGGGGGCACTCCATGAAGTTAGCATGTGGCACATTTAAAACTAATCAGAGAAAGTTCTTCTTCACTCAACGCACAATTAAACTCTGGAATTTGTTGCCAGAGGATGTGGTTAGTTCAGTTAGTATAGCCGAGTTTAAAAAAGGATTGGATCAGTTCTTGGAGGAGAAGTCCATTACCTGCTATTAATTAAGTTGACTTAGAAAATAGCCACTGCTATTACTAGCAACAGTAACAGTAACAGTATCTACAGAGAACACCTGTTATAGGTAAACAATTTTGCTTTATTCCTACATAGAAAAATAGCATGTATTATAGTTAGCACTGACATTTTTAGATTTTAGTCAATAAAACACCCCAGTGAAAAAAAATGAAATTGGTGTTTACTGGATAAACACACACACAAAAAAAGAACTACTAAAAAGCATTCCTTCTGCCCCAGTATTTTCTTAACCTGTCCCTTTGCTCGGTAGTGGTTGGGGAACTGAGAGAAATGAAAAATTACAGAAATCAAAGTTATTATGTACCTATTTTATTCTATTAATGTCTTTTATTTTAGAGTAAATCTACAAAAAATGGTGAATTTATATCATTACAAGCTGCACCATGAAAACACCAATTTTTTAAATATCCACAAAGATACCCTACTTGGAAAATAACCATTGCCTAATTATAATACAGTAACTCATTACTTGGGTTGAGTCATTGGCCTAATTGGATTAAAATCAACATGTTGCTGGTCTGAAAACCCAAGTATACTCAATTACTTTTCAGGTTGGTTCCAGTTTGTTGATCTGCAAGAATATTTTAAGTTAGCGTTTAAAAATTTTCATTGGGCCACAATAGTCTGTTTTTCTTAATGATAAATGCCTATACTATTGCCAAAGTCAATTATGTTTTTTATGTATGTTTAGCTCATGCCTTTCCATTTGTAACTCAAGGCAAGTTACATTCAGGTACAGTAGGTTTTTAATAGACTGCAGGATAGAGCTATGCAAAATACAGTGTATTGTTCTAGGAGTAGGTCTTACTCTTTTTTTTTAGAGTTCTATGTGTGTTGAACTTGTATGGAACTGGGTTCTTGTGATCAGTCCAAAATGCATTTTCTTGGGGTGCTTTGAAAAACAGCCACACATCCTATTTTAATTTATTAGCCCAGTAAATTTAATTCTGCTTTCTTAGGCTTCTAGCTCAACTGGAAATGAATCTTTATTGGGCTTACATCACCCTGAGTCTTCATGCACAGGAATTTTCATTTTTAATCTTTTATCCCTTCCTACCTATCCCAGCCATTGCAGTGGCAATCCTCAGCCCATGGTTCACAAACCTGGGCCCCTTCCCGAATCTATTATGTGTGCGCCTTGAGTCTGACAATTAGGTGACACTCTTGTGCAATGGCAGGGACCTCCCATTCGGAGGCTATGAATGCTGCCAATGCAGCATTCCCAACCCCAGCTGGGCAGAAAAACAGAAGCAGTTCTTGAGAATTGGAGGCTTTTTAAAAATATATATGTTGGTTATAAAATTAACAAAGCAATAGAAAAAGCAGGCAAGCACAATCATGCATCAGTATCAAGTCAACTGACATGGAGAACAAACAAAATGCATCCCTTATGCAGCTTTCCAGGAGAATCACAATGGGGCGGATTTTAAAAGGGTTACGCGCGTAACCCTATTAAACCCACTTCTGGTTGTGCTGAGCCTATTTTGCATAGGCCTGGCGATGCGATCAAGCCCTGGGATGCGCGTATGTCCCAGGGCTTGAAAAAAGGGGCGGGGCGGGGGTTGGGAGGTGCGGGGGCGAGACCAGAGGCCTCTGCTAGGCCGCTGAGCTGGGGGATCGCGTGTTGGCACTTGACCAGCAGGCGTAACTTCTGCAACAAAGGTAAGGGGTTTTTTTATTTTCGGGCTAAGGGGATGGTTAGGTAGGGGAAGGTGGGGGGGGGGGGGGGGGGGGCGCGGAAGGGAAGTTCCCTCTGAGGTAGCTCTGATTTTGGAGCGGCCTCGGAGGGAACGGGAAAAGCCATTGGAGCTCCCCTAGGGCTCGGCGCGCACAAGGTGCACTAGTGTGCACCTCCTTGTACACGCCGACCCCAGATTTTATATAAAACCCCAGATTTTATAACATGCGCGCGGCTGCATACGTATGTTATAAAATAGGGCATACATTTGTGCGTGCCGGGTAGCACACACAAATGTACCCTGCACGCGGAGATTTAAAAATCTAGCCCAATATGACTTGCACACCACATATGAAAAAATAAACCATCCAGAGAGGAATTACACACACAGTTCCAAAGCTTATCCATGCTTTGCTGAAGTTTGAGATGTGAGCCTTGAAGGTTGCACGCTCAGCATTTTTAAGAAATAAGATACTCTTGACCCAATTGGTAAGACTCAGATATTGTAGGGTTTTTCCTGAGTAGAAAAAAATAACTGCATGAAGAACAATAAATAGTGCAGGAGCTCCTCCTTAAATTTAGGGCTTCTCAGTTCTTAAATTCTCTCCCCCAACAATGCAATTACTGCATTCAAGCAAAAATGAATCATAGCGGGATCCTTAATTCAAATAGACATTTCATTCCGAAAGAAAAAAAATGCACATCCAGCATTTCATAACTATTGGTTATGTTCTTGATAACTACAGTTATTCCTAGACCTCAAAACTGAACTAGCAGAAAAGTTGCAACAAGTTCTATTGAAAAATTAGTAACCTCATTAATTTATGGATACTGTAATTGATAAAAACAGGTTGTGAGGATACTTAATTAGGTAACAGTAGCAAAGTAAATGGCCCATCCAATTGGAAAAAAAAAAAAGAGTGAATGATGGCAGAAAAATACCCAAGTGGTCCAGCCAGTCTGCCCAGCAAGATTTTTTTTTTTTTTTGTAATGGTTAGTAACTGCCGCTCCATGCATGCTACCCCATGCCTTCTTTTAAAGGCAGTAACTGTTTCTTTGTGCAGGTTGCCGCCATGCAGATTACCCTTTTTCTTCATTTCCATCCTGTAGCCGCTATGGCTCATTTGTTTTTATCCCATGCCTTTTTGAATTCCATTACCATTCTTATGTTCCCAACCTCTTCCAGGAGTGCATTCCATGCATTCACCACACTTTCCATGAAGAAATATTTCCTGACATTCCTGCAACTCTTCCCTTGAGAATTCTTATTATGACCCCTAGTTCTAAGGCTTTCTTTCTTGTGTATCATTAATGCCTTTAAAGTATATAAAAATCTTTCATATCTCCCCTGTCCCTCCTCCAGGGTATACATATTAGGGATGTGCATTTGCACACTAACGGGAGTTAGTGAGCACTAATACAAAATTCGGGTCCCCCCGAATTTAAAAGGCCCGAACCATGGGAAATATGAAATTTCCCACGGTGGGCCGAAAACCAAGCCCGAGCCAAAAGGTTCGGGCTTCGCACATCTCTAATACATATTCAGGTCCTTCAGTCTCATCTCCTGTCTTCTGGAGCAGACAGACCTCACATCATTTTGGTCACCTTTTTCTGGACTGTTCCATCCTGTCTCTATCCTTTTTGAAATACAATCTCCAGAATTGAACAGAATACGCCAGGTGAGGCCTCACCAAAGACCTGTAGAAGGGCACTATTACCTCCTTTTTCCTGCTGGTTATACCTCTGTCTATGTAACCCAGGATCCTTCTGACCTTAGGCACTGCTTTGTTACGTTGCTTCACTGCTTTCAGATCATCAGACACTATAACCCTGAGGCCTCTTTCCCAGTATGTGCACATCAGTCTTTTGCCGCCCCCCATCACATAGAGCTCCTTTAAATTTCTGCACCCCAAATGCATGACTTTGCACGTCTTTGTATTGAATCCCAGCTGCCAAATCATTGACCAATCCTCGAGCTTTCTTAGATTATGTCTCATTTTCTCTACTCCTTTCATGTATCCATTCTGTTGCAGATCTTAGTGTCATCTCCAAAAAGACAAACTTTTCCTGCTAACCCTTCCACTATGTCTCTCACAAAGATATTAAACAGAACCAACCAACCTGCTAGGCCCACACCAACAGCTGGTAGACGCGTTCTTACTGGAACTGGAGCAGGACCTTCATCTATATCAGCTCTGTTCCCCGCAGGTTGAGCCTTTGGGTTCCAGGGGTGGCAGGGCTTAGAAGAAAGTCCCATAAGGAGTGGTCAGACAAAGTCAAGGTGTGGGCAGTGTTCAGGGCTGGCAGTGAGTAGACAGTATCTGAATCCAAGCCAATGTCAGGGCAGATAGTGAGCAGATAGTATCTGGGTCCAGGCCAAGGTTGGGACAGGCAAAAAGCAATCAGGCTGGGGTCAGGGCAGGCAGCAATTCAGAAGTGAAGTCAGTATCCAAAGCAGGGGTCAGAACTAGGTATCGGGCCCATTTAGACAAGATGGAGAAGACAAGATACTGAAACCAGGACCAGGCAGGGTGGATAGGGTAAGGAAAAAGAGGCAGGGCAAGAACAAGGTAAGGCAAGGCACAAGGACAGTGAGACAAGGCACAATGACTGCAAGGCATGGCACAAAGAGTAGCAACAAGCACTGCAAGGCAGGTGGACCTGTTGCTGAGGCACCTGCCTGTTGTTTTCCTGGCCTTTAAATAGGTCCAGTGTGTGATGTCATTGGGTCACGCCGCAGGGACTTTCCTGCTAAGGGCACTTTAACCAGCAGCAGCTTGCTTGCATGCCTAGGAATAGGTAGAGGATTTGGTGAGTCATGGCGGCATCTTTCCTGCGAGAGATTCTGGCAGTGGCTTGGCCTCGGCGGCACTCGATGTAGGGGCGGCTGGTCACGGAGCCTTCCCTCAGCCAGCCAAAACATTACAGCTCTTGTCTGTAAGTCAACCAGTTTCTAATCCATCCTAGCACCTTGCGACCCTCTCCCAGGCTTTTCATTTTGTTCATGAGCTTCCTATGCAGGACTGTATCAAAAGCTTTGCTGAAATCCAGATAAATCACATTGAGTGTGTGTCCTTGATCTTGTTCTCTAATCACCCAATCAAAAAAATCAGATTCATTTGATTGAATCTTCCTTTCGTCAAACCATGTTGCTTTACATCCTGCAACCCACTGGATTATAAATAGTTCACCATCCTTTCCTTCAGCAGCCTCTCCATTAATTTTCCCACCACTGAGTTAAAACTAATTGGCCTGTAGTTTCCAGCCTCCTCTCTGTTCACACTTTTGTGAAGCGGGACCACCATTGCCCTTCTCCAATCTCAGTGAACCACACCCGTCTCCAAGGATATATTGAACACGTTTTTCAGCTAGGGCCGGCAGAAGCACTAGGCAGGGGCCTAGGGCGCCAGGGTCCCAGGGGTGGCAGCCATGGTAGCAATGACCGATGAGCGATCCGTCCGTGCTCACCCAACCCAGGACTTCTCTCTCACTCAAAGGCACTGACAGCTTTCTCCATGCGGAGGAGTGGGAGAGAGTGTGTGAGCCTGGGCGGCACGACACAGCGCAATAGGGTGGTTGGCCCAAGGCAGAAGGTGCCTAGGGTGCCTAATACCCTTGCATCGGCCCTGCTTTCAGCAGACCCATCAGCACCTCTCTGAACTCCCTTAGTATCTTAGGATGTATTTCATCAGGTCCATAATGTTGTCCACCTTCAGTTTTGCTAATTACACCCAAACATGCTCTTCTGTAAAAGGGCTTGGTCTACCCCACTCCCATGCCATCCCATGTCTACCCCACTCCCATGCCATCATTCACTCTTTTTTTGTCTACCAGCAATGGTCCTCTTCCAAGATCTTACTTACTAAATATCAAACTGAAGTATGTATTTACTGTTTCTGCTCTTTTCCTTATCTTTCTCCATAGAATGACCCTTATCTCCTTTCAGTCTTATAGTACTGCCTCTAGCCTTCCTCTTTTCTCTGATATATCTGAAAAATGTTTTATCACCTCACTTTACCTCTATGGCCATCCTTCCACTTCAGCTTTTGCCATCCTGATTTCTTTCCTCATCTCTTTCAGCTTCACCAGAAGCTGTGTTCCGCTTTTTGAGTTCCTTTGTACTTTTTGAATACTGATCTTTATGCATTAATTTTTTCAGCCATGTCTTTGGAGAACCATATTAAGATATGCAGTTTAAAATGGCATCGTAAACACCAACATTAATTTCATTTTGACTTCTTTCCTATCCAAAATTATATATTTTGTTTTTGTTTTAGCATATGTTAACATGCAAAAAGCAAACTAAAAATAAAATGAAACAATCATTTCTTTCTTGGCATATCCCTAAAATAAATTCCAGTTGATTAAAAAATTGTATTAACTAGCTAGTATGTTGATATCATATGTAATATCTACATGCTATTCTCCTTATTCTTTCAGTTTCAGAGATGCTTTCTCCTTAGTTTGCTGTACAAGTTCAAATATATGTACCATGGATGTGCAGTTGATAGGGTAATTCAGGCTCGTGTTACACTCCTCAGCCTTGTTTAAGTTTCATAAAGATTATTGGAATATGATGATAAAACACTAGTCCTTGGGTTTTGTCATCTGTCAAAACAGATGAAGCTGAAAAGGCTGTTTTTTCACACTTTCATTGTAATATGTTTGAAGACATTCACTAGTTGAAAAATGGTTACCTCTTGTTCTCTGGCATCTGACATTTGTCTTGTGATTGGCAGTGTGTTCCCAGAAAATAGCTTACAGATTCTTTCATCTGATGATTGATGCCCTATATATACACACAGTCTTATATGAGAATTTGGCTTGAAATGTTATGAATTTCAGTACCTTTCCTTAGATCTTTCAAGTGGTAAAATCCATGCTTGAAAGATCTATTTTCTCCATCTTACAGCAGAGTTGCAGTCGGGTGTAGGTGGAATAAATTAACTTTGTAAAGTAAAAACCAGAAAGCCACCTTTTTCTTACATATTTCTGACCTTTTATTTGTTTTGATGATAATTATACAGGTTTTTTCTGTTTTATATATATTTCTTCCCTAGGAAACCTGCCAGATTTCTTTTTAAAAGATTAAGAATTCCTTGGGGTTTGGTTTTTTTTTTGAAAAATCAATTTTTCAGCAGTTGCTTTTAACTAATCAGAGCCCTCAGCTTGCTGCAGAATTACAATAAGTATTCTGCCACCATAGCCCTGGGATCCCGGCATGTTCCCTATTTTTATATATCACTCTCCCAACTCAGCCAAGCCATAATCATCATCATTACAGCCTTTAGCCAGGGAGCCACAAACTGAAGGTCTCTCTGGGACACAGCAAACCTAGACCCTGTGTAGCCATTGTGTGTCACAGTGAGTAATGGCTGAGAATTTCTCACCCTGTGGACTGTGAACAAGGCCTTTGCAACATCCTAACCTTTATATCCTGGCCCAGCAATCAAACCCAGGTCCACTTCGTGGCTGTGCACAGCACCTCCCACCGAGTCACCAGGTTGGCCCACAACATATGTGTTTTGTTAAGACAGAACCTGAGGTCACGAATGTTCTAGGGACCATCCACCTGAATCTATTTCCATTTATTAAAACTTATTAAACACCTAACACAAAAAGGTCTAGGCGATTTACAGCATACATACATAGTATCATTAAAACAACATGACAAACATATCAAAAACACAAATCATCAAGTTTCATAGAAACCACAATCTCAACAATATTATGTAAACGCATAATACACATGTAATCAGACAAAGATAAATCCTAAGTCATACCTAACAAAAAGGTATAAAAATTTGTCATGGTCATAAATTCTAGAAAATCTAAAGACCCGATGGAGCAGAAAATCTTTCAAAAGCCTCTTAAATTTCTTTATGTTGTCCAAAGAACGCAGCTCAAGAGGAATGAGATTCCATAAAGATGGAGCAACAATTGAAAACGATGACTCTCTTGTATAGAATAGACGAGCTTGCCGCACAGAAGGAATATTGAGCAAGTTTAGTTGAGAAGATCTCAAACCTCTAGTTGGTTTATAAATACGTAGCAATGCATTTGCCCAATGAGAACCATCCAGACTGAGAAGCTTAAACAAGATCATTACAATTTTAAATTCAATGCATTCACGCACTGGTATCCAATTCAATTTACAAAGGATTGGTGAAATATGTTTGGTCCGTTTCGTATGAGAAACCAGCCAGGCGGCAGCATTTAGTAAAAGTTGCATAGGTTGCAACGTGATCTTGGGTAACCCTATAAACAGGCTGTTACAATAATCTAGATATGGAAACATTATAGAACGAACTACAGTCAGAAAATCATGATCATAGAAAAGATGCCTTAAACCAGTGATCAAACGAAGCTTAAAAAAAACAGTTTTGATGACCGCTCTAACCTGTGGTTTAAAAGATAAGGACGCATCAAGCAGAATTCCCAGACTCTTTAGGGGCTTAGTAATAGAAAATGACTATCCGCCAGCATACTAATCACCAATTCTTATTCGGGGCAGCTGAACATTTGGGAATCACTATTTTTTTAATATTCGGGCTAACATCAGGTACAAATTTAGGCCTGAATTCATCATTCTTTGCAGAATGATGAATCCTGCGAAAACGGGGAGCGGGGGGCGAAGGGGGGGCAGGCCTGCGAAAGCCCACAGCCTTCGCATCACGGCAGTACGATTTTGGCGGCTGTAGTGCACCGGCTGCCGGCTTTCGCACCGAATAGCGCCACCGTGAAAGGTAGTGCTATTCGGCACAGACTCCGCCGACTCCGCCCCAATCTAATTTACATGCTATCGCACGTGAAAAGAGCCTTTTTGCGTGTGATAGAGGCTTATCGCGTGCGATAAGCCTTTGATAAATGACTCCCTTAGATTATAAGCCCTCTGGGGATAGGGAAATACCTACAGTACCTGAATGTAATCCATTTTGAAGCACTGAAAAAAGTGCGAAAAGTGGAATATAAAAAATCTAAATAAAATAAATAAACATGAGTTCCTATGTGACAAAAAAGAAAAAGGGACTTCACAGCACCTCAAAATGACAACTGTCAGTAACAAACCCGATGCGGTTCCTGTATCTAACCCAACTGTAGTAGAGCTGACAGAAGCAGTAGTTCAAGCTTTAGACAGTAAATTAGAATCTATGGTAAGATAAAAGTAGTTTCTTATTTTCTGGCTGAATTTAAGGGATGAGTGATTGAGATGGAGCAACACATCTCCAATGTGCAGGATGAGGAACAAGGGATCTCTTAGAAACTGGCCTCAGTAACAAAGGTGTTGCATGCATGTGAGGAGAAAGTAGAAGACCTGGAGAACAGATTCCGACAAAGAACCTTCGCTTGGTTAGCTTACCAAAATCTCTGACTGATGGGGAAATTTATGTATTTATTTATTTAACAACTTTACTATACAGACATTCATGGGTACATCATATCGGTTTACATGGAACTGAGGGAAATACAGCGAAACGGGGGGGGGGTAGCAACAACAGAAGGGGGATAAACAAGGCAAATAGCATAGAGTGCAATTATCTGGGGCTTCTTAGTGCATTTGCTGCCGAGTATGTTGAATCTGGTAGAGACTTGTTCCCCCCTGCATATTGAACACGTACATCATGTAGGCCTGAAACAGGCAGTGAATTCAAGACCTTGAGTGGCGATTACTCGGGTGTTGCATTTTGCTCATAAAGCCGTTATATTGCAAGCACCTTGATCTGGAAAATACAAGAATTGGAAAATACTGGTGTTTCAGAACTTTCCAGTGAAACTTGCAGCAATGCGTCGAACGTTCTCCCTGGTATGGTTGGCCCTATTCAAGTGCAAGATAACGTATGTGTTAGTATATCTGGCCAAGCTGAGAATCCATCACTACAGGACTACAAGATGGTTTGCTTCTCCAGCTGATGCATAGGCTTTTCTGCAGGGCCTCAAGATCAGTGGCAGAGATTCGGTGTTGGCTTCACAAGACAATTATGGTGGAAAGAACCAAGAGCTCACTTTAGCTTCAGATTTCCGAGTTTTTGGCTGGCCAGCTTCTTAGATCAAAATGGATCTGTGACAATGCTATCATCAATGGCCTGTGGAAATTACTCTGTGCCTTGCCACAGGTTTGGTGGAGGTTTTTTTTTTTAAGAGACCATCGGCATTGAGATGATTTGGCTGCACCGATTTCCAAGTATTGATTTAACCATGACAAGTAGAAAGAACAAGATACTTTATTCATTTTCAGTGAAAGAAATGACACACTTGAGCAGCAATCTTTGTTTTTGTTTTATTTTCGTGTAGACAGAGCAGCAATGGACTGGCTACCTGTGGGACTTGTGCATGCTAAGTAGTATTCTTTCAAAGATCTAATAAAGTTGTTTAACCATTTTTTTCTTTTCTTTTTTATTTCTCTTTCTCCCCAGGCCAATGGGGACATGAATCTGAGGGGTAGTAGACTGGAATTTTGAGGTTTGTTTTAATTATTATCCAGTAGTGGTTCTTGTTTGGGAATTGTTAAGGGTTGGTATTAAGGATTGGTGAAGGGTCATTAGGGGGAAATGGTGAAGGTAAAATGATTATTGCGATTGGAGTATAGACGAGGGGGGGTTGGTTCCTTAAGTATCAGTTGTGACCTAACTCTTCCGGAGGGGGAGGACCAGGTAAGGGGGAGAGATTTGGGGGAGGGAGGGAAAGGGAGTTTAGAAGGATACGGGGGATGATTAGATGTCAGGAGAGAGGAGGGATCATCAAGGGAAAATGGGAGATAAGGGGGGGTGATAAAGGGGTGGGTTAGCAATATCAGGAGAGTTATAGTAAGGATCTTTACATGAAGAATGTTTAGAGATGAGAGCCCTGGCTGGAGAGCTCTGGCATGCGAATTAAGGTTTATTAATCTGATTATGTATCAATAAAAGTTCATTGTGTGGAGGGATGAACCATAATACACATACATTGATCTCATGGATTCTGTGAGGGATTCATCTGCAATTAAAAGACAAAACATTCTGTCAGTTTTGACTAAGAATAAAGTGAATATTGATTTTTGCAACAAATGCATCTCTCAGACGTGGAGTATGCAAAATTTAAAAAAATGGGTGGGACATATAGGGTGGGCATCTGTATCAATGAAGAAAGCTGGTATAGCAATATTAGTACATAAATCATACCCTTTTCAGGTAATTAAATCAATCAATCAAGATCTACTCAGTTGTTACTTAATTTTGCAGGCGGAACTATTTGGACAACCTGTGGGCCAGATTTTAGAACATGCACGCGGGCGTAGATTTGTTCGCACAACCCGGCGCGAACAAATCTACACCCGATTTTATAACATGCGTGCGCTGCCGTGCGCATGTTATAAAATCCAGGGTTGGCGTGCGCAGGGGGTGCACAATTGCCTCCGTTCCCTCTAAGGGAACTTTCCTTCCGCCGCACCTTCCCCTCCTTCCCCTATCTAACCTGCCCCCCAGCCCTAACTAACCCCCCCTGACCTTTATTGAAGAAGTTACGCCTGCTGGCTCTCCATCCCCCGGCCCGGTGGCTGTTCCGGAGGCCTCGGTCCAGCCCCCGGAATGCCTCCAGGCCGGCGCCCCGCCCACGGCCCTGCCCCAGGAACGCCCATTTTTTCAAGCCCCAGGACTTATGCGCATCCCGGGGCTTGCGTGCGCCACCGATCCTATCTTGCATAGGCTCGGTGCGCGCAGGGGGAGGTTTTGGGGGTTGCACACGTATCTTTACATGTATCTTACATGGATACATGTAAAATGGGGGAAGGAGACTGTTACTCAGAGAATGTGGAAGTTTCCTATATATTTAGTGTAAGACCCCAAATTTCAAGAATTCCTTAAGAATAAAGGGGAGGAATTTTGCTTATAATAAAGAATATGTGGATAATCCCATTTTATTCTGGGAAACAGTGAAAGTTGTTTTAAGAGGTGAGATAATAGCTTATATGTTTAAACAGCAGAAGGATTCTGATGCCCAACTGCTCTGGCTGGAGAAGCAGTTGAGGAAAGAGAAGCGTATACTGTCTTTTAAAAAATCCATGGAACATAAAGCAAATTTCTTAGCAACACAGGTGGTTATCAACATCTTGCATCAAAGAGCTAAAAAAAAATCTTTATTTTATTTCAAGTATAAACTATTTCAATTTGGGGAAAAACCTGGGAAGTTCTTGATCAATTTAGTGAAAGGAAGTAGAGGTCTCAAATATATCACAGCACTACAGAATAATGAAGGACCTTAGTGACATACTTCAAAGATATTGGATATTATGGAGGGATATTATAAACTGTTATTGTCATCTCAGGAAGGTGATATGGATAAAGCTCGCCAGTTTCTAGAGGGAGTTCAGCTCCCTTGAATAATGCAAGCTCAGTTAGAGAGGTTGAATGCACTATTGTCTTGAAATGAGATTAGGGTGGACATTCAAATGGCCTATTTATGTAAAGCCCTAGGATCCAATAGGTTCAATGTGGAATTTTAACGCATTTTGGCTGATAAAATAGTGGATTCTCTATTTTCTTACTTCACAGCCTTTTCCAATACTGGGCAATTCCAGTTAGCCTCTAAGAACATAAGAAATTGCCATGCTGGGTCAGACCAAGGGTCCATCAAGCCCAGCATTCTGTTTCCAACAGAGGCCAAACCAGGCCACAAGAACCTGGCAATTACCCAACACTAAGAAGATCCCATGCAGTAATCACGAAGCTGGGTAAAGATCCATCTCATCCTGAATCCTATCGACCTATTTCTTTGTTGGGCGGATTTTAAAAGCCCCATACGCTTGGCTGGGCCTTGCGCATGTCGGGCGAATCTTCAAAGGGGCCCGGCCACGTGCGTAAACGCCAGTACAAGCATAAGTGCCAGGCTTCTTCGAAAGGGTGAGCCAGGACAGCGCCATTGATCGCTGTCCTGAAAACTCAGCTCCCAGCGTGCTCAACTTACTTCAGGTTGGGCCCTGAAGTAAGTAATAAAACAGAAAAGAAAAAAAAAGAATAGGTATGGATTAGGGGATGGAGAGGAGAGGGGAAGGGGAAAGAAGGTTAGGTAGGGGGGTAGGGAACTGGGGAAGGCTGGAAAGTATCGCCGCAAAGAAATTGCAAAATTCCCCCACCCCCCCCTTGTGTGCACCGTCCGCACGGTTTTTAAATCCGTGGATTTTCTAACATGCGCGCGCCAGTGTGCACATGTTAGAAAATTGGCATGTCCATGCCAGAAAGTGCATGCACGTTTGAAAAACTACCCCTAAGTTGTTAGCCAAAATATATGCTGACAGATTGGCATTGGTGATAACCTTTTTAGTTTTGGAGTCACAGGTGGGGTTTGTTCGGTAATGTCACTCTGTTACTAATATGCGACTGGAATTAGCAGCCATAGAACAGACTAAGAAATTAGGGGGTAGATTTTCAAATGTATGCTGGGCGTACATGTGCACGCGCTATCCGGCGCGCACATGTATGCCTGAATTTATAACATGCTCGTGCCTGTTATTAAATCAGGGGTCGGCGTGCGCAAAGGGGTGCACATTAGTGCACCTTGCATGCACCCGACACCCGCAGGCTTCCCCCGTTCCCTTCCCCCTAAACTAACCTTTCCCCGCAGCCCTACTCTAACCCCCCCAAATTTATACCTTTTGCACGTGCCGGCACATAATCCTCCGACACAGCGGCAAATGGCCACTTTGCCGGAGGCCTCTGGCCCCGCCCCCGGACTGCCCCTTTTGTAAAGCCCCGGGACTTAGACGCTTCCTGGGGCTTTACGCGCATCGCTGGGACTTTATAAAATAGGCCCGGCACATGTAACCCCGGCCCTAAGTCTCTCTTCTTTGATGCGGACAAGACCTTTGACCACGTGGAGTGGCAATACTTATTTTTGCTTTTAGAAAAGATGGGCATAGAAGGTGGTTTTTCCTGGGTCCTCCAATTGCTTTATGCTGACCCTAAAGTAGCGATCCAAGCGAATGGAGGATGATCAGATGAATTTGTCCTGGCTAGAGGCACTCAACAGGGCTGCCCTCTTTCACCTTTACCATTTCTTTTATCTCTGGAGCCCCTTTGAAGAGCAATCCAAAAAGCATCTTCCATGCGAGGCATCAAATTGGGGACTAGTTACTTCAAAATTGCAGCCTTTGTAGATGATCTTTAGGTGTTTCTCACTCAGCCCAAACAATCTTTGGTGGGGTTGATGGCAATTTTTGAAGCATTTGGAGTTTTTTTCAGGGTTTAAATTTAATGTATCCAAATTAATGGCAATGGCCTTCCCAGCTTCTATTAAATTATGGTGGAATAATGATTTCCCTTGTCAATGGGTTCCACAGGTGATTCAGGATCTTGGAGTACTTAGTCCTGAGGATCTGAGCCAGCTTTCCAAATATAATGTATCTCCTATATTGGATTATATGCAATTAAAGTTCAGTCAATGGTGATGTTTACCTCTTTCTTTGCTTGGATGATTTAATGTGTTTAAAATGGTTATTTTTCCTAAATGGTTGTATACTATTCAGACCATTCCACTTTATATATTAGGCAAAGATACAAAGTGGCTTGATTTCCTAGTTGAGACTGCTGCAATGGATAAAACAAGATTGGGAACGGGGCGAATTGGCTCTCCCCAATTTATGGGTATATAATGAAGCATCTTTGATAAGAATATTAAAGGATTAGATGTTTGGCACCTCCAGTTAAGCAAAAATTTCTATGGAGGCTGAGATTTCCTCTCCTTACTCGTTAGTTCATGTAGCTCATGCCAAGGGGCTCGGGCTTTCTAAGACACTGCATTGCAGAGTCCCAATCAAAACTTTATAGCCGTCTTGGAAGCAGTTTTCTAGGATGGTAGGGGGTCACTCTGAATATTTGGCTCTGCTTCCTGTCCTGGGGAATGGGGACTTTCCCGCAGGAGATCAGGTTTTATCAATGGACAGAGGGGAATTTCCCAACTAAAATGTATTGAACACCCTCCCTTCAGCATTATCTTTTCAACAATTAAAGGATGACTATGGACTCACTGATAGGGATTTTTTTTAATTACCTACCAAATTCAACATTATGTTCATTCATTGGAGGTGAGGATCCTTAATTTAATTCCTCTTTCGAAAGTGGAAGATTTTTCCCTAATTGAAAACGCAAATAAATTAACTGCTTCTAAAATATGCAAGGTCTACAAGAATTTGGATCCACCAAATTCATGTGATACTTTGGCTACTTCATGGACCAGAGATTTACCAACAACACCAGCCCAAAATGATCTTTTAAAATGTTTTAAGCCTTTGAGGGCGCTTACAGCTAAAAGATATTTGAGAGAAATGTATTTTAAAGTTTTACGGAGGGCATTTGCAATTCTGATTAGGGCTCAAAGAGCACACTGACAGTTGGATTCTTGTCCAAAATGTCTTTTGGACATGCCTATTGATACAGAAGTTTTGGAAATGAATCGCCAGCTTTCGTGGTTAACTGGTGAATGGGATGGTTCCATGTCTGGCAGCATTGATGTTATTTGATGGTTCCACAGTACTGCACAATTATCACAATGGAGATTGTCTACTGATTAGGAAGGGGGTTCTTGATGGGGGGAAAAGGTGATTTTAACAGTGTGGAGAGATCCAGACCTCCATGGTTTTGGCTGTGGCAGAACCAGTTTCACACGCTATTGCAAATGGATAAATGTGGCAAGTCTATCATATTTTAAGCAAAGAACCTTCCTGAGTACCTGAGATAATTATATACAAAAGGGCCGATGCAATAAAGTCAGCGCCCGCTCTCTTAATGTGTCCCAGGCGCCCCCAAGGGGGGCGCCATGCAATATTTAAATGAGGGGGTCGGTTTTCCTTACAGTTGTACGCTGGTCATGAAAACTGATGCCAGGTTTATTGGCATCTGTTTTCGTGGCCAAGTTTGGTTTTCGTGACCGGCGTACGGCAGTCACGAAAACCGATTGTGTTCGCATTAGCAAGGATGCTTTTCTGTACTTTTTTTTTTTATGCGCACAGCTATTAACGCCTGCTCCTGATGATCACTATTTGATTCACTCCGCGTTGGATGTGCGTTGAATATGCGCTAATCCCCTTATTGCATTAGGGGATTGATTAGCACCTATTCTACCCGTGTCAGACTGCAGGTTAACAGTGCGCTCGGCTCAGCACACTGTATTGCATCGGCCCCAAAGTTTATCTCCTAAAGCTTGAAGTTGGATTCTAAATAAATAATTTGGGAGCTTTTATTAATATTCTTTATTTAATACTATCTAAAAGCAAATAAATGGACTTTCAGGGAAGGGGAACAGGGTTGGAAAGGGTGGGGGGGGGGTTAAGCTCATTATACTGAAACAAAAGAATGTATGCAAGGTCTTGGATTTGGGGGGGGGGGGGGGGGGAGGGTGAATCCACACTCCCTGTAGTGGCTCGGGATGTTAATGGTTATTCTTTTACTTCCAAGATGTGATATTGTAAACCAATGAAATGTTATATTATGATTTTTAATAAACATATTTAAAATTAAATACGAAGCCCGCGAATCGCCCTCTTTGTTGCCGCTTACCTGGGAAGAGCTGCTGCCGCTCCTGCCGCAAGGCCTGCGCAATCGGCGCCGGCAACCCATCGGGGTAAGGCCTCTTTAAAACCTCTTACCCGGACGGGGCCACCGCGTTTAACCAACCTATTACTGAAGCAACCAGCCTCCATCCCAGCAGTCAGCCAACAACAAACTATCTCCCCACCTTATTGCACCCAACCAGCACCAGACAACATCCTCCTGCCTTCAGCAGTCAACAACTCTTACGGTTACTGTCCTAACATGCACTCCCTAACCATCCCCATCATCCACAACCAAAGGTGGAGAGCACCCAAGCTCCCCACCACACCACTCCACCACAACCGCCAACAGAGACTCAGGCCCATCATGCTGACTCCTATCACACAATGCCTTGGCCTGGCTCTTTTCTCTATCACGCTGTTTAACGCACAATCCATATCCAAGAAAACACACATACTCAATGACTTCCTATCCGACTCTAAACCAGATATCTGTGCCATTACAGAAACCTGGTTAAAACCAACTGACACAACTCTAATCAACCAGCTTCCCACCCAGACCTATGACATACTGTCCATACCCAGACGCAAAAAAAGAGGAGGAGGCCTCCTCTTAGCAACAAAAAAATCACTAGGTCTGACATTGCAGACATCCAATACCATAGCCAATATGGAATTCGCTTTATTCAACTCTAAACATCTGACCATCGCCCTAATCTATGCTCCTCCTGGTCTTTTGGAATCAGACCCTTCCCCAATCATAGAACTTACAGCAAAACACTTAAACTCAGGAAAACCGGCCATCTTGATGGGAGACTTCAACCTCCACGTGGATGTCCAACCTCATTCCTCCAACTGCAAAACCCTTCTCTCCTCTCTCAACCATATGGGTTGCAGACAAATTGTGACAGAACCTACCCACAAAGCTGGTCACACCTTAGACCTGATCTTTATAAACGAAGGTCTTTCATCCCACTCCACCCCAACCTGCCTTGCGGTACCTTGGACCGACCACCGAGTCATATCATCAATGTTAGAGATCAAGAAGCCTCTTCCCCTAATAACTCAAACAATCAACATATCAGTCAGGAAACAATGCTCAGGAGATCAACTAAGTAAACACCTAGCAAAAGAACTAATAAATCTGGACCTCACTGACGCTAACTCAGCAACCTCATCTTGGCTCAACATCACCTACAAGGTGGCAGATCAAGTGTGTCCCTTGACAACAAAGTCCATCAACCCGGATAAAGACAACAGGAAACCTTGGTTTACCACAGAGTTGAAGTCCCGTAAACACGAGCTTAGAAACAAAGAAAGCCAATGGCGTCAAAGCCCATCTACGACAACCCTCCTCAACTACAAGTCATGCCTCAATACCTACAGAAACGAAATCAACAAAACAAAAAGAGAATTTTTCTCCAAAAAGATACACCATTTCTCATTTGATTCAAGAGCCCTCTTCTCTTATGTTTCAGCCCTCACTAAACCCCCCGGACCAAACATCCCAGACGACCAAGCTCAAAAAAAAGCCAGTGAACTTGCCGACTTTTTCAACAACAAAATCACAGCACTCATAGCCCCCCTCAAAGGACTAACGCCACACACAAGCCTCGCAAACAACCACAACCAGCAATCAACTACATCAACCGCTTTTCAACCCATCACACACACAGCTGTCCTTGAATCTCTTGAACCCACGTCCACCTTAGAAATAGCGAATATCCTAAAGAAGATAAAACCGTCCTCTCACCCCTTAGACCATATACCATCAAACCTGCTGAGTTCAATCCATGACATCATTGCCAAGCCAGTTGCCAATATCATTAACTGCTCCCTCGCCCAAGGCCAAGTTCCGGACCAACTCAAGTCAGCACTGCTCAAACCTCTCCTCAAAAAACCCAACCTTCCCACCACAGATCCGGCCAACTACAGACCTATAGCTAACCTCCCCATGCTAGCTAAAATTATGGAGAAAGTTGTCAACAGACAACTTGCTGAATTCCTTGAAGAGAACAATATCCTCACCAATAATCAATATGGATTCCGAAAGAAAAAAAGCACCGAATCCTTATTAGCCACACTAGCGGACACCATCATCTTCAATCTCGAAAAAGGCCAACCTTGTCTCCTCGCGCTCCTGGATCTTTCTTCAGCTTTCGACACCGTGAACCACCCTAACCTACTACAACAACTGACAAATATCGGCATCACTGGAGCAGCTTTTAACTGGTTTAAATCCTTCTTAGAGAACAGATCATACAAAGTTAAGATAAACAATATGGAATCTCACCCCATCCAAGCCAAGATGGGGGTACCACAAGGATCATCACTCTCCCCCACCCTCTTCAACATTTACCTTCTCCCACTCTGTCATCTGCTTACTAACCTCAAACTCACCCATTTCCTATACGCGGATGACATACAAATTCTCATACCTATCACAGAGACCATACACAAAACCATGGATCATTGGAAAAAATGCCTCTCATCCATCAACGATCTTCTAACCAGCCTCAACCTCGTTCTAAACACCAAAAAAAACGGAAATCCTCATAATAGCACCAGATAAATCTGCCCCGCCAACATCCAGCAACCCTCCAGACGCCTCAGGATACTCCACAGCACCTCAAGTCAGAGATCTGGGAGTACTACTAGACAACAGACTCAGCCTCAACAAATTCATAAATAACACCACAAAAGAATGCTTCTTTAAATTACAAGTGCTGAAGAAACTAAAGCCCCTTCTACTCTATAGGGACTTCCGCACAGTACTCCAGGCCATCATTCTCACTAAATTAGATTACTGTAATTCACTCCTGCAAGGCCTTCCAGCATACACTACCAAACCACTCCAGATGGTACTGAATGCCACTGCAAGAATACTTACCAATGCCAAAAAAAGGGACCATATCACCCCGATCCTCCAACATCTCCACTGGCTTCCCATCAAATATAGGATTCAGTTCAAGACCTGCATGATGATTCACAAGGCCCTTCACAACATCTCCCCACTCAACCTAACTTTCCAGCTTCAACTACACTCTTCTAACAAACCAACCAGAACGGCATACCAGAATAGAATGATCACACAACCTGCAAAATCTACCCTGAGAAAACGTGCTCTATCCACAGCGGGCCCGTCTCTCTGGAACTCACTACCACCAGACCTCCGTCTTGAACCATGCCACATTACTTTCAAGGCGAAACTCAAAACTTGGCTATTCCATCAAGCTTTCCCAGAGAGCTAATAGCAATAAGAACAAACATCCAGCCTTGCCTTGCAGCAATAATGTAATGTTCATCTTGCTTCAGTTACATGTACCAAGTTATTTCCTAAGTTTATCTCAGTTGTTTTAAATTAGATTGTACTTTACTATAGTTTATTCGATATGTTCCATGTATGTTCCATGTAAACCGCCTTCCCGGCGATAGTTTTCTCTGTTAATTGTGAACCGGAGTGATATGTATTGTATACAGGAACTTCCGGTATATAAAAACCTAAAAATAAATAAAATAAAATAAATAAATAAACATAAGATACAACCCTATCTCCTCTCCATATTATATATAACCTTGGTTTTAATGGGAACTAAGTGTCAGTTACTTTTAGTTCTGATGAACTTCCTTTAAATTTTGTTTGTAGTCCCATATAAAATGTTTTACTAGTGAACCCTCAGCATTGCACAAACGGTACATAAAATGACCTATAAAACATCTTTAGCTTTAAAGAATCTCATTCAGGCCGATACAGTAAAAATCACGGGAGAGCGTACAGGCCACTTTCCTGTGCGCACGATTCAGTAAATAAAATTATTCAAATTAGGGCCCGTGGTAAAAAGAGGCATTAGGGACACTAGCGCGTCCCTAGCACCTCTTTTTGGACAGAAGCGGTGGCTGTCAGCGGGTTTGACAGCCGACGCTCAATTTTGCGGCATCGGTTCTCAAACCTGCTGACAGCCACGGATTCAGAAACCGGACGCCGGCAAAATTGAGTGTCCGGTTTTCGAGCCGCGAGCCGATTTTACTTTTTTTTTTTTTTTAAATTTTTGATTATTTTTAACTTTTGGGACCTCCGACTTAATATCGCCATGATATTAAGTCGGAGGGTGTACAGAAAAGCAGTTTTTAATGCTTCTCTGTACAATTTCCCAGTGCCGAGAGAAATTAACGCTAATTTCTGAAAGTAAAATGTGTGGCTTGGCTGCACATTTTACTTGCTGTATCGCGCGGGAATAACTAATAGGGCCATCAACATGCATTTGCATGTTGCGGGCGCTATTAGTTTTGGGGGGGTTGGACGCGCATTTTGGACGTGCTATTACCCCTTACTGAATAAAGGGTAAAGCTAGCATGTCAAACGCGTGTCCAAATGCGGGTTAACAGTGCGCTCCGCTGGAGCGCACTGTACTGTATCGGCCTGATTGAGTATTTTACTGGTAATTTGATAATGCAATTCAGACCTCATGTTGTGTTCACTGCTTTGGTGGACCCTTCCCAGGAAAAAGTTCAATGCATGTAGAACTAAAAAGAAAAACCTATTTGAACATTGAAAATCCATTTTTTTCATGTTCATAAAATTCTCAACCTTTACCAGCACTGACTGTAACCTAGGTGTGTGTGCACATCACTGAAAACAAGAATGAATTGCAGATTTTTCTTTTTTGTCCAAGTGTGAAAGTCTTCTGCAAGAAGACTGCTCTCATCACCTACTCCAGGATTTATTTATTTGATTTGTATGCTGCTTTTTTTGCACTTCAGGTACTGTAAGTATTTCCCTATCCCCAGACAGCTTACAATCTAAGGGCCATATTTACTTAGCATCATAGGCAGAGAATGGGAGAAAAGCCTTAGATGGTAACTTTTAAACAGCACACGGGCGTACATGCACACACGTATGCCAGCTCGTGTATATGCATGAATGATATAAAATCGACTGCACACATGTACACGTGTGTGCAATTTTGTATGGAAGCGTGCTTGTGCGCGCAAATGCCGGCTCTATCTCGTAAGTGGGGGGGATTTTATTAGATACACGTGGCGACGCAACTACCAGTTTCCCCAGTCTTACCAGTTCACCCAGGTAAAGACTAGGACTTCCTAACTCCCCTAATTAAACTTCCTTCCTTTTACCCTATTAGCCCTGAGCCTTCAAATCCCACTGACTAGCCCTGATTTTTTTTGTTTTAAAAATTTCCACACCATCCATAATAGAAGTAAAGTTACGCGGTAGGGGACCCCAGTGTGCACTTGTACCAGTAAATATGAGCATAGTTCAGGTTACAGACCCGGAACACCCATGTGCTAGCCATGCCCCATCCAGACTCTGCCCATCCCCCACCCCCTTTTTTGTAATTAAAAAAAAAAAGTGAATGTACCAGGAGTTGCAGATATACTTGCACGCTTTTAAAATCTGCATGGCACACACCAGCCAGACTTGTGTGCTGATCTCCTGGCTTTGGTATGTGTAGCCCTTTCAAAATTCACTTGTTAGTAAATCAGGCCCTACGTTTCTACCTAATGTAATGGAGGGTAAAGTAACTTGCCCAAGGTCTCAAGGAGTTGCAATGGGATTTGAACCCTAGTTTCCATGGTTCATAACTGCTTTGCTAACCACTAGGCTACTCCTCCACTCTTATATACACTTCAGCCCACTCAGATGTCTAAGAAGGCAGATTTAATATAATCAAACCACAAATCTTGACCAGGAATCCAGTTTCTTGCTCTTGGTTTTCCCAATAATTCCAGTATTGATTTCAGTTATAGTGCTGCATTAAACATGGGTCCAAAATATTTTTATTTCAGGGAAAACGTAATTGTTGATAGAATTGTATTTGCTATTGCTGTGGAGCTGGGAAGAAAGGGGCTCAGAAATCTCTACCAGGCATCAAACATGATTTACAGATTTGAGAGGTGAAGGATGTAAAATATATCCTCGATACAAAATCACCTGAGAAGGTGGGCTAAAAGTAAGAAAGAAGAATGAAACATGTAATTAAGGCCATTCCCAAGCATTTTAGGATTCTTCGGGGTACCTTATAGACTCCCAAGACCACCAAATTTAGCCTGTCTAGATTGGATGAACTGGGTTTTGCATATATAGATTAGATACCTTCTGCAGCCCAAATTTTCTGCACAAATCCAAAGTTCAATAAAAATTTCCATCCAGAACTAATAGAGCCTACTTTCTGGGACACACGTGTGTCCATGGGTGTAGGATGATCCCAAAAAATGCTTGTGTCAAGGGATTTTTTTGGACTACTGAAATTTTCTGAAAATGTAGTGCTGATAGGGTACCAAACATGCAAGTTATTAAGGGATGGAGGGGGAAACACATGGACACACATGCATGCCCAGACATGCCAATCTCATAATCCTTATTCCCTTTGGTAAGTAGGCTAAAAATAGCATGATTTGGGTTTAATGAGTTGCTCTGTGTCTAGTGCATTCTAGTAATGAAAACATTCCTTGCTGGTAGATTCTGGCACAGCTGCTGTGCTCCTAACAAGTGTTAAAGCTACTTACTTTACTTTGGAACATATTTTGTGTCCTTGTCTAATCAAAACAGAGTTGCTGTTTGCTTATTTTTTATTTTTTCTGTCTACCCCTCGGCCATCTGCTTTCAATTTTTTTAAAAACTGTATTAATTTCTGTATAGCGCTTTATGCCAAAAAACTTGCACTGCAAAGAGGTGCTAGCATAATTTCATCAACCATAGTTGTATATGTGACAATTTCTCTTTTTCTGCTTAAACTAAATCAAAATACCCATCATGTATTTTTTTCTTAAAGACATTTACTCTACTTTTAAACCAACCTATTTTGGGAAGGAAGGACAACACTAACTCTTAGGATCCAAAAATTGTTATTATCATGATTTATATATACTATAGCATACCAGATGTCCATTGTGCTGTACAGAGACGCAAAGAGGGCATTTTTTTTAAACAGGTACTTCAGATAAATTAATGCTTAACCTGTAGCAATGGCAGTTTAGAAAATTGTACAACCAATCTGTGTATAAAATCATGATTATACACACAAAGGATAACTTTCCTCAGCATTGAGCATTGTCTCCCTTGCTTTTCAACATCTATTTGGCCCCCTATGTTAACCTGTTGTCCAGCCTCTGTGAGGGCTTCAGAGTGTATGCAGATAACATCCAGTTTTATATACCGATGGAAAAATCCTGGGAAGAAACAACACCTTCTCTTAATAAATGTATGATTGCAATTAGGAATTGCCTCTCTGAGAGCAGGTTAGCATTGAATCTTGCTAAGACAGAACTGTTGGTATTAAGATATTGTGAATCTGTTTCATAGAAACATAGAAATGATGGCAGAAGATGACCAATCCAGACTGCCCAGCAAGCTTTCACATTTATTTTCTCATACTTATCTGTTACTCCAACCGCTGAGTTCAGAGACCTTATTGGTAACTTTTTTATTCTAATTTCCTTCCACCCCCGCCATTGATGCAGAGAGCAGTGTTGGAGCTGAATCAAAATGAAGTATAAGGCTTAGGGGCAGATTTTAAAAGCCTTGCGCGCATAGGCCGCCGGCACGCGCAAAACCCCAGGACGTGCGTAAGTCCCGGGGCTTTGCTTGGGGGCGTGTCGGTGGCAGCGCGGCATTCAGGGGTGTTCCGGGTGCGGGGCTGTGGTGCCGTCCTGGGGGCGTGACCGAGGCCTCCGAACCAGGCCCCGGGCCGGGGAATGGCCCACCGGCGCGCGCAGGTTACGCCAGCCTCGGGCAGGCGTAACTTTCTGCACTAAGGTGGGGGGGGGATTTAGTTAGGGCTGGGGGGTGGGTTAGGTAGGGGAAGGGAGGGGAAGGTGGGGGGGGGCCGGTTAAAAGTTCCCTCCAAGGCCACTCTGATTTTGGAGCAGACTCGGAGGGGACGGAGGCAGGCTGCTCGGCTTGGCGCGTGCAGGTTGCACAATTGTGCACCCTCCCTGCGCGTGCCAACCCTGGATTTTATAACATGAGCGCGGCAGCGTGCGCATGTTATAAAATCAGGCATAGATTTGTTTGTGCCGGGTTGCGCGAACAAATCTAGGCCTGCGCATAACTTTAAAAATGTACCCCTTAATGTTTGAGGGTAGTAACCGTCGTATCGAGCAAGTTACCCCAATGTTTGTATACTCATACTGCTCAGATCAATGCCTTGTTAGATGTTGTCTGGATGTAAATCCTATTTCTTCATTCCCCCCTACCGTTGAAGCAGTGAGCTGCGCTGGATATGCATTCAAAGTGAAGTATCAGACTTAATTTGTTAGGAGTAGTAACTGCCGCAAAAAGCAAGCTACTCCCGCGCTTATTTGTTTACCTAGACTGTGCAATTCAGTGCTTGTCGGTTGTTGTCTGAATATAAATCCCCTTTTCTTTATTCCCCCTGCCATTGAAGCAGTGAGCTGCGCTGGATATGCTTTCCAAGTGAAGTAACAGACTTAATTGGTTCGGGGTAGTAACTGCCGCAACAAGCAAGCTACTCCCAAGCTTATTTGTTTACCCAGACTGGGCTACCTTGTTGGTTGTTGCCTGAATGCAAATCCTCTTTTCCACATTTCCTTTTGCTGTTGAAGCATAGAGCAATGCTGGAGTCACATTAACCATGTGAACGTCTATTGAATAAGGGTATTAATCACCAGATAGTAGCCAACCCCATACCTCTTTTCATTCCCATCCTCCAGGCTTTATGGATCCATAGTGTTTATCCCACGCTCCTTTGAAATCCTTCACAGTTTTGGTCTTCACCACTTCCTCTGGAAGGGCGTTCCAGGCATCCACCACCCTCTCCGTGAAGAAATACTCCCTGACATTGGTTCTGAGTCTTCCTCCCTGGAGTTTTAAATTGTGACCCCTGGTTCTGCTGATTTTTTCCAAAAGAAAAGGTTTGTTGTTGACTTTGGATCATTAAAACCTTTCTGGTATCTGAACGTCTGTATCATATCACCCCTGTTCCTCCTTTCCTCCAGGGTATACATATTTAGATTCTTCAATCTCTCCTCATAAGTCATTTGATGAAGACCATCCACCTTTTTGGTCGCCCTTCTCTGGATCGCCTCCATCCTGTCTGTCCCTTCGGAGATAAGGTCTCCAGAACTGAGCACAGTACTCCAGGTGAGACCTCACCAAGGACCTGTACAAGGGGATAATTACTTCCCTTTTCTTACTCGATATTCCTCTCTATGCAGCCCAGCATTCTTCTGGCTTTAGCTATCGCCTTGTTACACTGTTTCACTGACTACAGATCGTTAGACACTATCACCCTAAGGTCTCTCTCCTGCTCCGGGCACATCATCCCTTCACCCCCCATCGAATACATTTCTTTCGGATTTCCACACCCCATATGCATGTCTCTGCACTTCTTGGCATTGAATCTCAGCTGCCATAACTTCGACCAGTCTTCCAGCTTCCTTAAATCCTGTCTCATTCTCTCCACTCCTTCCAACATGTCCACTCTATTGCAGATCTTAGTATCATCTGCAAAAAGACAAACCTTACCTTCTATTCCTTCCACGATGTCGCTCACAAAGATATTGAACAGGACTGGTCCCAACACAGACCCTTGTGGCACTCTGCTCATCACTGCTCTCTCTTTAGAGTACGTTCCATTTACCATCACACATTGTCTTCTGTCCTTCAACCATTTTGCTATCCAGGCCACCATCTTAGCATTCACATCCAAGCTTCTCGTTTTATTCACAAGCCTCCTGTGTGGGACCGTATCAAAAGCTTTGCTAAAATCCAAGTAGATGATGCCAAGCGCTCTTCCTTAATCCAATTCCTTAGTCACCCAATCAAAAAAGTCTATTAGATTTGTCTGACAGGACCTTCCTTTGGTGAAACCATGCTGCCTCTGGTCCATCAATTCTGCTGCATGTAGATAGTGAACTATTCTTTCCTTCAGCAGTGACTCCAATACTTTTCCCACCAACAAGGTGAGGCTAACCAGCCTGTAGTTTCCAGGCTCCTCTCTGCTCCCACTCTTGTGAAGCAGGACCACCGTCGCTCTTCTCCAATCACTCGGCACCACTCCCGATTCCAGGAATCTATTGGACAGGTCACGCAGTGGAGCCACCAGCACATCTCTGAACTCCCTCAATATCCTGGGATGAACCTCATCAGGCCCCATGTCTTTGTCCTCCTTCAGTTTTCCTAGCTCTTCCCATACATTCTCTTCTGTAAACAGAGTTTCATCCATTCCACTCCCCTCCAGTTTCATGTTAACTAGCAACGGTCCTTCTCTGGGGTCTTCTTTAGTGAACACCGAACTGAAGTATTCGTTTAATATTTCTGCCATTTCTTCATCTGTCTCCACCCGTTGATCCTTTTCACCTTTCAATTTCAGTATACCACTTTGGACTTTTCTACTTTCACTGATGTATCTGAAAAATGTTTTGTCACCTCGCTTTACCTCTTTGGCAATCCTTTCTTCTGCTTGGCTTTTCACTTTCTTGATTACTTTCTTCGTCTCCCTCAGTTCCACCAGATATTCTTCCTTGTATCCTTTATATTTGGGATCCTTTATATTTCTTAAACGCTGTTCTTTTATCTTTTATTTTATCAGCCACCCTCTTTGTGAACCAGTTAGGTTTCATTCTTTTCTAGCATATATATTAGTCGCTTCAGTAATTGCTCCTTTAAGTTTGGCCCACTGTTGTTCCACATCTCTCATTTTCTCCCAGCCTTCTAGTTCTTCCTCCAAGAACTTTCCCATTTCAACAAAGTCCGTATTTTTGAAACACAAAACCCGGGTCTTTGTGCGACTTCTCTGTATCCTATTAGTGATATGAAACCATACCGTTTGATGATCACTGGTACTGAGGTTGGTGCCCACCTGGACGTTAAAGACATTATCACCATTAGTGAGCACTAAATCGAATATAGCTCCCTCCCTCATAGGCTCCATTACCATTTCTTTGAACAGAGTTTTTGCAGGGTATCCATTATCTCTCTACTACTGTTAGATTCTGCAGAAGGGATTCTCCAGTCTACATCTGGCAGATTATAATCTCCAACAGTCACCACTTCTCCCTTCTTCCCTATCTTTTGGATGTCTTCAACCAGATCTCTGTCTAGTACTTCCATTTAATTTGGAGGTCTGTAAACCACTCCAATAAAAACGGATGCCCCATCATCTTTTTAAGGATGGCCCATAAAGCTTCTTCTTTGCCTCATCTTCCTTGCAGCTCGGATGCTTGGATATTGTTTTTGACATAAAGAGCCACTCCTCCCCCTTTTCTGTTCGCTCTGTCCTTCCTTAACAAGTTATATCCCAGTATGGCCGTATCCCAATCATGTGAATCTGTGAACCACGTCTCCATGACAGCAACAATGTCCAAGTCCTCCTCTACCATTAGGGCTTGCAGATCTGGGATTTTATTGCCCAAACTATGAGTATTTGTGCTCATAGCTTTCCAGCTATTCTGGTACAGGTTACTGCTTTTCTTGGACTCCCTTTGTGACTTATTTAGCTGACTTTTGTTATCTCCTTTGCCCTTTTTCATTGCATTTGTATTTGTATTTGGGGGTGACATTTTAATGTTCTACTGTCACCCCCGTCCTCTAGTTTAAATGCCTTATGACATAGGATTTGAATTTATCTCTTAGGATCCTTTTTTCCTCCACAGACAGATGTAAGCCATCTTCTGTTCCATACACAGCCCCAGCCCCCAATATATCCAAACCATTTTTCTTTACACCAGGATTTGAGCTATACATTGAAGTTATCAATATGGCTTAGCCTCTCCTTCCCCTTTCCATGAACAGGTAACACTTCTGAAAAGGTAATGTTTGTTGCTATGTGACTAATCTGCTTCACTAGAGACTGGAAATCTCTCTGTACTGCTTGGATGCTGTTGTTTCTCTGCACTTACAGAGGTTTATCGATGGCTAGGAACTCAAGATAGTTTCCCACACTAAAAGTCTTAGTGTTATCCTAGATTCAAAGCTTTCCCTTACCCATCGAGTAAAAGCTGTGATTAAAAGGGGTTTTTATAAGCTCAGGCTTCTCCGTGGTATTAAACTACTTCTATATTACAATGACTTTAGGGTGGTCATGCAATTGATGATCTTACCTGTTCTCGACTATTACAACACATTTTACCTAGGTTTGCCTAATGCTGTAATTATTATGCTATGAAGTTGTTGCAGAATGCTGCCACTCATTTGGTTTCAGGACAATCAATGCGGGAGCATATTTGTCCTGTGTTGGCTGACCTGCATTGGCTCCCTGTATATACAAGAATTGAATTTAAAGTTGCTACAAATGTCTACATACTGTTTTCTCAGAACCCTCCTCTGGATATAATGTGCTGATTCAAAAATATGATCCTGACCGAGCTTTACGTGCTTCCCAGAAGGTGCCGTTGGAGGTCCCACATGTGTGTCTACTCGGAATTGTGCTTTTTCAGTTGCTGCACCTAATGTATGGAATAAGTTACTTGAGGCTTTACTATTTATCACATGTTTGAAAACATTCAAAATTCAGCTAAAAACCTTCCTTTTTCAGGAAGCATATTTTAAATAACATGGCTTTCTCGTTTGTTGTTTTAATATTTTTTTGTTTTGTATTACAGGTCTGTTCTTTTAGAATTTTAAAGTTTTGAACATCTTTAAGTGTCCATTAGGAACACTTGTATGAGTTCTTAAGTAATCTTGTCATGTTTTTCTATTAATTGATTTTAGCAATGTTTTTGTATACTGACATTTTATTGTGAATGCCCTTTATGTTAACCACTTACCGGCTCATTCATCAAAATGTGTTATGCACCGTTTTTCCAGGCATTAGGCTGTTCAGTATGCCCAAAATGGCCATAACACAATTTGCAACAAATTTTTAGAATTGCCATTTGGCCATTTTTGGGCTTGGGAAGGGAGAGGGAGTGGAGTATAGAGAGCGAGAGAGAGAGAGTGACTCTGGGGAGGCCCTCACAGTGTGCAACTATTTATATCTCTATAGGAGGGCCATCTAATAGGTCAAGGTGAGGTGGAGGTTTAGGGTTTGGGGGCCAGTTTCTCATGTAGAGTGAGATGTACGAACAACACAGTATGCCTTGGTGAAGGTTTGACGTCATTTGGAGTGAGGAAAGACTCACAAAGATGAAATTTTGCACTATGTTATCTCACCCTAGCTTGATGGTATCCTGTTTATAGAGTCCATCAAGCTAGGATGAGAGGACATAGTAGAAATGGCATCTTTGTGAGACTTTTCTCACTCTAAATGATGTCAAATCTTCCCGTGCAAAGGGGGGAGACAACGCAATTTCCACATGGCAACGCATTCCGGCCTTCCCCAGTTCTCTCCCAGTTCGCTCCAATTAAGGAGCAGACTGGGAGGGAAATGTCCTACTCCCTACCTAAATTCCCTCCCTCTTCCCCTCTCCTCTCCTCTCCTCCCCACCCCTAAACCCTACCTTTTTTCTTTTTTTCCTTTGACAACTTACTTCAGCTCCCGAGCTCAAGTAAGTTGTGCACGCCAGCAGCTGGCCAGTGCACGAGACTTTGGGACAGCCATCAATACCTCTGTCCCGGCCCGCCCTCCACCCGACCCCTTCCAGGAAGCCTGGCACTTGTGCGTGTACCAGTTTTTATGCGTGTGGCCGGTCCTCTTTGAAAATTCACCCAGCGCACGCAAGGCCCGGCCACGTGCTTAGGGCTTTGAAAATGTACCGTTTAGAAAATAGCAACTTCCACACATACCTCTTGGCCCCACTCAAAACAGCCCTAAACTCCCCCTTTTTTGCGCAGGTAAATGTACTTGTGTAACTGAAAACACATGCATACCTTTGATGTTTATAAAATAGCATGTACACAAATACTGGCTACTTCTGCACACAATTTTTTTTTTAAATTAGTTCATAAGAATGCAAGTACTTATACACACATAAGGGAGGAGTCTTTGCGTCGCTAAGACATGCATAAGTTTTATTTTAAAAAGTATGTGCATAAACTCAGCTAACGTGTGTGCATAAATAAAATAGGTATAATTGCGTGTGTCTAGTTTTGCTGGGAAAATTTTAAAAGTAGGCTTATGAGTGTAAGTCCACTTTGAAAACTGGCGTAGCTTCTGCATATATTTACTAGCTAACGTGTGTGCGATATTGCAAAATTATGTCCAAAATGGAATTTCGCTAGCACTTGGAGCTTACAGTCTAGTTAAGACAGCCAGGCAGGACACACAATGATAAAACAGATAGGAGGCCTTTAGCTTGACAGCGAGGTCATGACTGAGAAGCATTATGGTAGATGTTAGGTTTACAATAGGAGGGGAAACTTTTAATAGAGCATCTTCAGAGGACTCAGTTACATGGGTAGGATGAGGTGGGGTTCAGGTATTAAAAAGAGCCTCACAGGTGAAAATTGCCCTTGCCTAAAGGAAGAATTGATAATCTCAATACTTGATACCATGACAGGAGGTTGACACTGAGATTGGTGCTTTAAATCAGAAAAACCAATTTTCTTGTATGAAAACAAACATTGCGTATACATAGAATAAAAGTATTCTGTTGAATTATCGATGCAGATAATTATACTTCCAACCCGGGCAGTGGAAATTTCCAGAGGAACACTGACATCAGATATTGATCCCATATTTGGATTTTAATTTTGTAAATTTCTCTTGCCTTCTTTCCTTCTCTATTGGAATATTATTTGCAGTTGTTAATCTTGCTGATTCCTGACCTTTGACATGGAAGGCTATTGTTAATGAAGGATGATTTGTTTTTAACAAAGTGGCCCAATTTTTTGCACTTTTATATAAAAGGTGGTGTTGGGGGTTTTGATAGCTATATAGAGCAAACCAGTAAGAAGCTTCATCTTTCTTTTTTGAAAATACTTTTTTTATTCAGCAGAGGATACAGTAATTATTAACAGCCAATAAGCATAGATTAAACTGGGTTATCACCTAACCATTTGAACTTTGCTCTGTCTCAATATTTTACTTAATAGTCCATCCCCTCCAAGAATATCAGACACCCTTACATCAACATCACCCATTCTGAACATTCTCGCACCATATATCCAGACATGCATTCCCCATTCATACCTTGTTGCTAACATCACTTCCTTCCACTATCCACTCACTCGTTCATACTCTTCATGTTTATTGGAGGATTTGGTGCCCTCTAGTACTTCGCTAGAGTGGCATCATCAGTAGGCACTGCATTACAGGGAGGTTTGTGGGGTTGCTTCTATGGCCTATTTGTTTAAACAGAGTTTTGAACCAATGGAACACCCCAGACCACCATGTATCCCAAAGAAGTTAAATTCTGAATGGCATCTCCTGGAAGAGAGCCATAAAACTTCCTCCAGGCCTCCACACAGTTGGCTGATGTCTTTTGCCTACCAATCAAAATATCCATTCTTTCCATTTGCATAAGCCAATTATTTTATTCTGCCATACAGACACACACTAGATGGCAATTTATCTATCCATAAGTGCAAGATGCATTTTCATGCCAACTCTAGGGCCAGTTATAAAAATAGATCTGTGACTTTGGTTATATCAAGAATCTCTGCTACATCATCAATAAGATGTCCTCCTAAAAGCAAGTAATTTTAGAGCATGTCAAAAATCTGTGAACTAACGTGCTATTGCTTAATTGATATCAAGAGCTTCTGAGGGCAGTCTGCTGGCGACTCCATAGAAAATGGGCGTCCCCTGTGAGTGCCCAGGTTTCCTTGAGAATTTACAGCTTTATGGCAGCCTGTGTGGTCCTTCATTTGTCTTTCTAAGCATTTCAACATTCTGAAACCCAAATATCCTCCTCATTATACTGTTTTTATTAGATGTACCATCAGTTCAGTGCTCTAATAGCTTTTATTGGTTCTTAAGAAAACAGGAATCCCTTTCTTTTATTGAGACCACACATGTCCTGCCCTCTGGAGGTTAGGTTGAGAGCTGATAGAGCCTATGGGATCAGAACATCTTATCTAGGACTATTGCTTTGGCTGGTTGTATGACAGCATTCAGACTTCAGATATACCACAGCATGGTACAAACTCATATTCTCTACATTGTAATCTTTTATATTTTTATAACCTGTTTTAAGCCCAATTCATCAAGGGCATTTCCCAGAAAAGGAGAAAATCCTTAATGAATTAGGATGTAATTTTTTTTATCCCATCATATATAACTAGAAATTAAACTACCCTAGTTATCTTGGCCTGGGAGGATTTACCTTAGGCTATTTTTTTTTTTAAACAGCTTAAGCATAATAAGTATTTCTTCAGTTTTAGGCGTTTCACCAATTTTCCTACTGAAATTGTAAAACAATTTTTCATCTCCTTAAAGATTCTAAGTACTTGTGGTATTTGAAAGTTCTTTTAATATTCATAGTTTTATTTATTTTGTGTTAAAACTTCAGCTTAATAGTCCTTATTTGCAACTGAGGGCCAAATCTTCCCATCCTTGCAATGCCAACTTTATAAATAATAAATTCAGCTTCATAAAACCCATGTGCCTGCAGGAAAAGATTTACATATCGGGTCATTCCTTCTAGTGATGTCAGGAAAAGAGTCATAATTACAGCACATCCCTGGAAGATGTGCTAAGACTTTAGCTTGGACAAGAGGTAGACGCTAGCTATCTTTATTAATAAGCAGCTCAATGCATAGTTTTCTGATGCAAAAATGTTACGTGGGTAAGTCAAATGCCTGGAACTGTGAAGAACTGGAACTTTAATGAGGGTTGAAAAAGAGAAGCTGGAAGATTGCATGTTTAGCATAACACTGTCCTCAAGAGATGAATGCATGAAATGTATCTGATTCATGTATCTCCGTCTCTTTTTTTAGCTAAGATCCAAGTACAGGGTCTAGACTACAAGCTGAAGGAAGGGTCCCTTGGCCTTCTGGCTGAGATTGAGGATATGTACAATACTGGGTAAGAGGTTGGGGATTTAACCCTACTGGGAAGACAAGCATGTTACAGCCATTGCCAACTCAGATTAAGTCTGATAAAAATTAAAAAAAAAAAAAAGTCCATAGGGATGCGTAGTAGCAAATATTTAGTAAAATTTCTCCATTGTCTGTGCATAAATACGCATCTGGTGAGTTACAGAAGCAGTTTAAACACTTTCATCCGTAAAATCACACTACACTGATTTATAAAATGAGCAAACAACAAAACACCAAACGGGTTTCCAAAATAAAACTCATTGACTAACATTGAGGTAGCAGACACCTGCCTGTAAGCACTTCCAAATTTATTTATTTCACATATCCTATGGACTGTGAGCATTATGTCATCTTCTAAAGACCAGTGCAGACATTCAATTCCCTTGCTGTGGGGCATATCAAAAACAAATAGAAGAAAATTCTTTCACTCACAGTGCATAGTTAAGCTCTGGAATTCATTGGCAGAGGATGTGGTTACAGTAGTGTAACTGGGTTTGAAAAAGATGTGGATAAATTACATAAATTCTTTGCAAAAATCATAGATTACAATTATTCATTCCCAGATCTACCAATAAAATACTTGATGCTAGAAAACTGCTAGGGTCTTCTTTCTTCCTAAGGGCAGGGATAGCCCTGCCCCTGATAAAAACAACATTCCTAATAGAAGTGTCAATATTAAGCGACTATTCTGTATGGAGAGAGAGAACATAAGAACATGCCACACTGGGTCAGACCAAGGGTCCATGAAGCCCAGCATCCTGTTTCCAACAGTGGCCAATCCAGGCTATAAGTAACTGGCAAGTACCCAAACACTAAGGGCCGGATTTTAAAAGGGTTATGCGCGTACCTTATGCGCGTAACCCTTTAAAACCCCCCTGCGCGCGCGGAGCCTAAGGCCCGGGATGCGCGTAAGTCCCGGGGCTTGCAAAAAGGGATGGTTGGGGGCGTGGCCAGGGGGGCATGGTTTCGGATCGGGGGCATGTGGGCAGTCCGGGGTGTGCGAACAAAAGTACGCGCGCGCGTAGAATTATAACATCTACCCCTTAGTCTATCCCATGCTACTGATGCTAGTAATAGCAGTGGCTATTTTCTAAATCAACTTGATTAGTAGCAGGTAATGGACTTCTCCTCCAAGAACTTATCCAAACCTTTTTTAAACCCAGCTACACTAACTGCACTAACAACATCCCCTAGCAATAAATTCCAGAGTTTAATTGTGCGTTGAGTGAAAAAGAAGTTTCTCTGATTAGTTTTAAATGTGCTACATGCTAACTTCATGGTGTGCCCCCTAGTCCTTCTATTATCCGAAAGAGTAAATAACTGATTCACATTTACCCATTCTAGATCTCTCATGATTTTAAACACCTCTATCTTATACCTCCTCATCCGTCTCTTCTCCAAGCTGAACAGTCCTAACCTCTTTAGTCTTTCCTCATAGGGGAGCTGTTCCATCCCCTTTATCATTTTGGTCATCCTTCTCTCTACCTTCTCCATCACAATTATATCTTTTTTGAGATGCGGTCTCACCATGGAGTGATACAGAGGCATTATGACATTTTCCATTTTATTCACCATTCCTTTAATAATTCCTAACATTCTGTTTGCTTTTTTGACTGCCACAGCACACTGAGCCATCGATTTCAATGTGAAATCCACTATGATGCCTAGATCTCTTTCCTGGATGGTAGCTCCTAATATGGAACCTAACATCATGTAACTATAGCATGGGTTATTTTTCCCTATATAAATCACCTTGCACTTATCCACATTAAATTTCTTTCTTTTTTTTAAATTTTTTATTATGATAGATGTTTAAAATCATGAGATGTATAGAACAGGTAAATGTGAATTGGTTATTTACTCTTTTGGATAATAGAAAGACTAGGGGGAACTCTATGAAGTTAGCATGTGGCACATTTAAAACTAATCGGAGAAAGCTCTTTTTCACTCAATGTACAATTAAATTCTGGAAATTGTTTCCAGGGGATGTGGTTAGTGCAGTTAGTGTAGCTGGGTTTAAAAAAGGATTGGATAAGTTCTTGGAGGAGAAGTCCATTACCTGCTATTAATTAAGTTGACTTAGAAAATAGCCACTGCAATTACTAGCAACAGTAGCATGGGATGGGCTTAGTTTTTGGGTACTTGCCAGGTTCTTATGGCCTGGATTGGGCACTGTTGGAAACAGGCTGCTGGGCTTGATGGACCCTTGGTCTGACTCAGTAGGGCATGTTCTTATATATTTCAAGAAAAACACTTGAAAATGCAATCATATGAGACACTGAATAATTATAAAAATAATAAAGATATTCAATTCAACAAACAAAAGAGAAAATTTATCATAGTCCCATAAATTCCAAGACCTCTATAGAGATTCCAACATCACATCTTCAGGAAAACAATTCCCATTAAAGGAAGAAAAAAGGTAAGAGACTAGTCAGAGAGGTCATATACAATATAGAGCGACTATCATAGATATAAACTTCCTAACTGATATTAGGTGAAGAAAAAGTAACAGGAGGAGATTTATTACTCAGAAAAAAATGACAATTGTGATGGTAAGAAAAAAATATATGATGCATTCATGTACTTAATGATACACTTGCAAGGATACTTTAAGATAAATAAGGCCCACAACTCAATAACATTGGGTCGCAATAATAAAAATTGCTTCCTTTGCTTCTGAGTTTGCCGAGCAAGGTCTGGAAAAGCATTAACTTTTAAATCCAGGAAAGGTTCTGAGTGATGACGGAAAAACATTCTAAGGATCCAATCTTTATCAGATTCTAAAAGGAAAGAAACAATCAATGTGGCTGGTTTAACCAGATTCTTTTGGGATGTTTCTAAAACTGCTGTTAAGTCTAATGGTGACTTCACAACAGCAGAAAGGACCTGCATGTCATTCGAATCAACAATTTCCCTCTTAAAAGGGGGAATATAATATACTCTTGAGACCAGTGGGAATGTCTTTTCTGAGCTCTTCAAAATGTCTGTGAGATATTTCTTCCACATTTCTTTTGGAGCTACAGTTGGATGTTTAGGAAAGTTAATAAAGCGGAGGTTCTTCCCTCTCACTTGATTTTCCAAATGCTCTACTTTAGAAGTAAGCCACTTGTTTTCTTTCAAAATACTTCGTTGTAAATCCATAGCTGAATCAAGCTCTTTTTTTATAAGCAAGAATTTGAGTTTCCATATCTTTCATACGACCATCTTATCTAAAGTGGCCATATAAGCAATTACAGACTTAAGCTGGTTAGAAATGTTGATATTTAAAGCTTGAGTCACAGTCCAAATAGATTCTAAAGTGAATACATCAGGTTTTGCCAATTTAGACATCAGAATGAATGGCAACTGCACACATTCTCTCCCAACATGCCTGGAAATATCACCGTCTTCAACATCCACTGTAGATTCCAAATCTCCAGATGGCAAAGGAGCAGAGAGGGCCAGGTCACATATCTCCACCTTGGTCTTGGCGTCCTCGGCAGTTGCAGCCAGCATCTTGACCTGAAGCGAATCCGACGCTCGGGCTCCCACGAGATTTACAGGGGGAAGACACTCCTCCAGGGACAAGTAGATCACTAGGTCAGGGAGGGGGATGGGTATTACTTCTTCCCAATCCTCCTCCAGCAAGCACAGCCCTGGAGCCAAACCACCCAAACGAACATGAGCATCCATTGGGCCAAGCAGGACACCAGGAGGAGGAACAGGAAGTTGTTCCCACTCTCTGGCCCTTTGCCTTCTGGAGTGAGGCATTGCAGGAAAATATTTCAGCGCCCGCGGAACAGCCTCAGGCACATCCAGCTAAATTGCCCATCTTGGAATCTCCATCCACATTAAATTTCATCTGCCGTTTGGATGCCCAATTTTCCAGTCTCACAAGGTCCTCCTGCAATTTATCACAATCCACTTGTGATTTAACTAATCTGAATAATTTTGTATAATCTGCTAATTTGATTACCTCACTTGTATTCCTTTTCAGATTATTTATAAATATATTGAAAAGCACGGGTCCCAGTACAGATCCCTGAGTCACTCCACTGCCCAACCCCCTCCACTGAGAAAATTGTCCATTTAATCCTACTGTCTGTAATCAGAGGCCAAGAAAATGTGGTCTAAAGATATTGGGCTCCACTTGCCTGCTTAAAAAGAACATCCAAGCTCACCTCGATTTGCCACCCCTAGCATTTGTTTCCTAGGGAAGTGGAAGATTGGTGAATGGTGAGGATTTTTGTGTTGTGAACTCTCTCATGTTTGATGCAAGGATATCAGGCACACTAAGTGAATCTTACAGCCTTGTGGAATCCCCCCCCCCCCCCCCAGCACACACAATTAATAATTATGCATTTATATTAGATTTTACATGAAAAAGAACAAAGTTACAGTCTTCTGAGGTAAAATTATCACTTATAACATGTATGTTATATTTACATATACTGCTATGGTGCTAATGAGGATACCCTGCAAAAGACACTGTAGAACCCATGTGGTATCAGGCCTATTGTAAAATGTGTTGGGTTTGGGCTTGGCCCTCAGAAAGCCATATGTAAACTAAGCTACAATTACAATATATTAAACCTTCCACAGCAAAACAACACTAACTGATAGCATTCAAACAGTAAGAACCCTACCCATGAAATGCAACACTGTAAATATTACTCCAGGCCACTAGACTGTGCCCTCAATGTCCTCTGCAATGCTCTTTTCACTGCAGCCTTGGAGGCAAAGAGGAGAACTGCTTCCCCACTTGCCTTTGTGGCTGCTAGGATGGCCTTTGGGCCCACCACTTTAGTTGCAGCAGAAGCAAATTGATGGATGTTAAGGCTTGGCAGCATGCGACAGGATAACATCTTGCTAGCTGAGGGCTCCGCTGCCAAGTGAGTGCTTCCACTGTTTATTAGGTGATGCCAATTCAGATTTCTCTGGTGGCTGTATTCCATTGCTAATATGTTGGTTTTTATTTTTGTTTTTGTTTTCTTATGGCTTCCTTCTGCCTGTGCTACTTGCTTAGGTGGGGTCCTTACTCTCTCCTTCAGTGCACCACCTGTTTCCTTTGACCCAGCTCTAGTATTTGCTGGAGCTCTTTGGCAACTCTCCCTGCCTTCAGATTCACCGCTATAGGTGACAACTCCTCCCGGGTTTGTCCTGAAGGAAAACACCTCATCAGGAGTTAGAGATGTTCCAGGCATCTGAAAGGGAAGAGACGCCCCAGTTAGGGCGCCAAAGATTCCCTGGGGAATCTCTTCTCCTGGGGTAGAACTCTTATGTTCTGCTCACTTACATGTTCCATCTTGCCTTTTTTCAAGAGAGGGGGAGGGACGGGTCCATTTTTCTTGTTGCTATAATATTGATTATGTTTGACATTCCAGATGAGAGTAGGATGGAAAAGAGGGGATCCAAATGGGTCTGGCTGGATTCTTGGTTTTAGTTCTGCTAAAACCAAGAATTTTCTGCTCCAAAATCCTAATTGAAAATATAAGGGCACAAACAAACAAAAGCTTCTTTGGTAGTTGCACCTGCTCTCCCCCAGGCACACACCCCACCCAGCTGTCCCTGCTGCCCCAGAAGATGTCCCAAAGAAAAGCAAAAAGAGGGACTTACTGCCTTGTTTCTTGGAGCAGCAGGGGAGTTCAGCCGGTTAGCGGTCTCTGGAGAGGAGTAGAGGCAAGACCAAAAGACGGGGTGGGGGAGGGGGGAAAAACTTGATACAGCAGTTGAAAAATGGGGGTAAAATGAAAAAGAGTGGTAGAGGTGGGGAAAATAAGCAGTATTTTTCCCTATAAAAAGTGCTACTGCTCCTGGCCAGCTGGCTCCGGCAGCCTCGCTCCGAGCTGAGCTGTGGCAGGAAACACAAGGGACCGTGGAGGAGTCGCAGGACTGCCTGAGTAAAGCAGAAAATGTTTTGACCAAACATCAAGGAGCTAGCTAGAAACAGAGCTTCTGACTGTGGTTTTATGATTGCTGCGTGGGCAGGGGATTGAGACTGAGGAAAAGAAAAGCTGTGGTTTGTGTGTGATCCACACACACAAACCAGAGGAAGAACAGTGTGCTAGAGGAAGGTATTGCTGAGAGAAAGGGAAGATGTTTCAGCTGTGGAAAGGAGTGGAGCTGCCAAAAAGCTCTTCCCTGTTTTTCCTCACAGCTGCAGCCACACTGTTGGAAATCTGCTTCTTCTCACCCGGGACACATGGAGAAAAGTAAAGCATTCTAAACCCTGACACAAGGGCTGATTGCCCAGAGGTTTCCCTTGTATGTGTTTCCTTGTTCTGAGTGCCTACATAGCACTAAATACACAGCCTGCATTAGACTATGTGTTACGATTCAATGAATCGGTGAACCGTGGGCCACAATGACAAGGTAGAAAGGCTTACTGTGGTTCCTCGTCGGCAAGAGATGAACCTCAGGGCCAGCAGCCGGAGTAACCAGCAGGGCAGTGGTATAGACAGTCCAGAGTTGAGGCAGGCAGCAAAGAGACAAAGTCCAGTATCCAAAGCAGGGTCAGAGGCAGGCGGCAAGCAAGGCAGAGTCCAGTATCCAAAACAGAAATCAATGCAAGGCAAACAAGGCAGGAGAAACACCAAGCTGGACCCATTGCAAGGCACTGGCAATCCTTCAGAAGCCTCCTTATATAGTCCTGGGTGAGGAAGTGGTTCCTGGCAGCCTGGAACTACTTCCTGTTGCTGCTCCTATAAGTGGGGGGAGGAGCCAAGCGCCTGCATCAGAGAGGGGCTAAGGCTGCCCCTGTGGGAATCATGCTGCTGGCTCCCTGCTGTCTTAGCCGATGATGAGGACCGCGCAGAGAGTACCGAAGAGACCCGCCTCTGCCACTGCCAGTAGGTGCAGTCGGCCATGGGGGTTGGCCCCCACTGATTGCAACAGTATCCCCTCCTTTAAGACCCCCTTCCAGGAGGCCTAGGTTTCTCCAGGTAATTGGCATGAAAATCTACAAGGAGTGTTTTGTCAAGTATATTCTCCATGGGCTCCCACGAATCTTCCTCTGGGCCATACCCCTCCCAAGCTATGAGATATTCCCAATGTCTCTTATGATGGCAGACATTCAGGATCTCTCTGACTTGGTATGTCTCCTCCTCCTCCATGGAGATTTCCTGGGGAGTGGGCAGTTTTCATACAGGCCACGACAGTATCACTGGTTTCAAAAGTGAAACATGGAAAACATGGATTTTAAATGATGGAGGAAGACGTAGTTGGTAGGTGACAGGAGGGACCTGTCTCAAGATTGGAAAAGGACCTACGTAGCGAGGGGCAAGCCTCATGGAAGGCACATGTAGATGTAGGTTGTGAGTGCTAAGCCAAACCTTTTCTCCAACCTTAAGGTGAGGTGCTAGCCGCCGATGCTTGTCTGTAGTATTCTTTGTTCTCTGGGCAGCTTTGCTGATCATGGTTTCAATCTGAGTCCATAGCGCATGGAGATCCTGTGCTGTCATGGTACGGATAATGGTATTGGAATGGGAGGGAGTGGTTGTCTCCCACAGACACAGGGAAAGGGGGAGGATCCTGTAACTGCATTGGCATGACTGTTATGGGAGAATTCTGCCCATGGGAGAAGGTTGGCCCAATCATCCTGTCGTTCATTCACAAAAGCTCTTTAAAAAGTTTTTAAGGTGCAGTTAGTTCGTTCGGTTTGTCCATTGTCCTGGGGGTGGTAAGCTGTAGTAAAATCCAGTTTAACCCCAAATTTGTTGCACAAAGACTGCCAATATTTGGCTGTGAACTGGGTTCCACGATCGGACACAATATGGCGAGGTAGTTCATATAATCGAAAAATGTGTTTTGTAAACAATTTGGCCAATTCTGGAGCAGAAGATAGTGTTGGGAGAGCGATAAAGTGGGCCATTTTAGAAAAATGGTCAATGACCACCCAAATTACTCTATTACCATTGGAAGCAGGAAATTCCACCACAAAATCCGTGGCAATATGGGTCCAAGGCTCCTTGGGTGCCGGCAGAGGTTGTAATAAGCCCCAAGGACGTCCAACTGGAGTTTTCTGCCGGGCACAGGTTGGGCACGAATCTACATAGGCTTTCACATCCTGGTACATCTGTGGCCACCAATAATATCTTCTGAGGAGTGAGAAAGTTCAAGCTCGGCCTGGGTGTCCTGCTACTTTAGAATCATGGCCCCATTTCAACAAGCGTTGTTGTAACCAGGTTGGAACGACAGTCTTCCCTGGGGGAACAACATGGGTAGTGGCCATCAGGATTCGTGCTGGGTCGAGAATGAACCTCGGTGGGTCTAGAAGATCTTCGGCCTTGGAAGCGAGCGAGAGAGCATCTGCTCTGACATTTTTGGTGGCTGGCCTGTATTTCACCAGGAAATTGAAACGGTTAAAAAATAAGGACTAGCGCGCTTGACGGGGGTTTAGATGTTGAGCTTGGTGGAGATGTTCTAGATTCTTATGTTAAGTATAGACCGTAATAGTGTGTTGAGCTCCCTCCCACCATTGTCGCCAAGCCTCAAAAGCTAGTTTTTTGGCCAGGAGCTCCTTATCTCCGATACCATAGCCTTTTTCAGCTGGGGAAAATTTACGAGAAAAATAGAAACAGGGGTGAAAAATCCCCTTAGTGGAAATTTGACCCAAGACAGCCCCAACGGCAGTGGAAGAGGCATCTACTTCCAAGACAAAAGGACATGCAGGATCCGGGTGGTAAAGGCAGGTTTCAGAAAGGAAGGCCTTCTTAAGCCTGGAAAAAGCATCCAATGCCTCCACAGACCACTCTCTGGTATTGGCTCCTTTGCGAATTAGTGTGGTCAATGGAGCAACTAATTGAGAGTAATGAGGAATGAAGTGTCTATAAAAATTGGCAAAACCCAAAAATTGTTGTAGGGAGCGCAGACCGGAAGGCTGGGGCCATTCCCGGATGCAGGCCACTTTATCTGGATCCATTTGGAACCTGGGATTGGAGATATTGATAATGTATCCTAAAAAAGGTAAGGACTCCGCTTCAAAAATGCATTTTTCCAATTTTACATAGAGCTTGTGGGCTCGCAAGCATTGCAGTACTTGTTGGACATCACTGCGGTGAGATTGCAGATCTCAGGAGAATATCAACACATCATCCAAATAGACTACTACTTTATTATATAATAGATCCCGAAAAATTTCACTCATCATGGACTGAAAGACTGCAGGTGCGTTACACAGTCCGAAAGGCATTACTAAATATTCAAAATGTCCATCCCAAGTATTAAACGCAGTCTTCCATTCGTCACCCGGCCTGATGTGGACTAAGTTATATGCCCCTCGAGGATCAAGTTTCATAAACACTTGGGCGCCCTGTAACCGGTCCAGTAATTCAGGAATGAAAGGCAATGGGTAGTGATCTTTCCTGGTTATGGCATTTAATATTCGACAATCTATACAAGGCCGTAATATATCATCTTTCTTAGCCACGAAGAAAAAAACAGCTCCAGCTGGTGAAGTAGATGAGTGAATGAATCCCCGGTCTAAATTCTCTTGGATATATTGGGCCATGGCCTGAGTTTCAGGGAGAGATATACCCTTCCCCGAGGAGGTATGGTCCTGGGAAGCAGGTTGATGGCACAATCAAATTGTCTATGTTCAGGAAGAATTTCTGCATTTTCTTTTGAAAATACATCAGCAAAACTGGCATATTGTGAAGGGAGGTATCCTGAGGTGGTAGCAAGACATACAATAAGAGGACGTGTCACTGGAAGAAGGCATTGCTGTTGACAATGTGAGCTCCATTTGGTTAACTGAAGTGTTTCCCAGTTGATTGCAGGGGAATGTTTTTGGAGCCAAGGCATTCCTAAAATGACCGGATGAATGGCTTTGTCAATGACATGAAGAGAAATCTCTTCCATATGTAGTATACCAGTCCTTAGGTGCAGTGGAAGAGTAGTCTGAAGGATTCATCCAGGGAGTGGGTCTCCGGATATTGAAGAAAGTATCAAAGGTGTATCTTGTGGCATGGTAGGTAGACCAAGGTGTTCGACCAGATTACTCATAATGAAATTTCCCCCTGCCCCAGAATCCAGAAGGGTTAATGTCGAGAATTCTTGTTGGTTTTGAATTATAGTTACCGGAAGGATGAGCTGGGGAGCAGAGCCAGTACAACCTAGAACCATCTCCCCTGTTGGTTCTAGGCTCTGGAGTTTCCCCCTTTCTCGGGACAATTGGCCAAAAGATGTCCTTTGCCAGCACAGTATAAACATAAACCTTGAGTTCAGCGATGCCGTCTTTCTTCAGTCGTTAAAGGACTCCTCCCTAGTTGCATTGGTTCTTCCGGCTGTAGGTTCATAGCCGTTGGTTGAGAACCCGTCAGAGGCTGAGAGAAGGAGGGTGCAAGAGTGATTGATCTACGTGGTCCTCGCAATTCTCTGGCACGTTGTTGAAGGCATCGATCAATTGTGCCTGCTAGATCAATCAAATCATCCAGAGAGTCAGGGAGATCTTGAGCAGCTAACTCATCTTTGATGCGGGTGGCTAGTCCTTCCAAAAAAATACTTCGTAAACTGTCCTCTCGCCAATTCAATTCAGTAGCCATTGTCTGAAATTCAATGGCATAATCGGATAGCTTATGACTACCTTGGCGTAAATGAAGAATGCCTGACCCGGTGGCCGCCAAACGCCCAGGATCATCAAAGGTGCATTTAAAAACTTGAAGAAAATGTTGAAAGTCCTGAAGAATGGGATCTCCTCTTTCCCATAATGAAGATGCCCAAGCCAGAGCCTTGCCATCTAACAAGGAAACTGTGTGGGTTGCAGTGAAAAGTGCATTGAGCATTGGTTAAGAAAACCTTGGCATTGTCCTGGATCATCTGCATACCAGGGAGGGGCCGGTAGCCGCACAGGAGAGGTATTGTGTGCCAGAATAGTAGGTGGTCCACTGGAGGGTCCAGAATTATCTAGCTGAGAGTTCAGACGTTGTACAGATGCCACCAGGGAGTCCAGGCATTGTTGCTGTTGCTGTATCTTTAATGCTAGGCCTGGAATAGCTTGCAGACCGGAGAAGTCCATAGGGTTCATGGCCTTGCAATCTGTTATGATTCAATGAATCGGTGAACCCTTGGGCCGCAATGACAAGGTAGAAAGGCTTACCATGGTTCCTCATCAGCGGGAGATGAACCTCAGGGCTGGCATCCGGAGATACCAGCAGGGCAGTGGTATAGACAGTCCAGAGTCGAGGCAGGCAGCAAAGAGACAAAGTCTAGTATCCAAAGCAGGGTCAGAGGCAGGCGGCATGCAAGGCAAAGTCCAGTATCCAAAGCAGGGTCAGAGGCAGGCGGCAGGCAAGGCAAAGTCCAGTATCCAAAGCAGGGTCAGAGGCAGGCGGCAGGCAAGGCAGAGTCCAGTATCCAAAGCAGAAATCAACACAAGACAAGCAAGGCAGGAGACACACCAAGCTGGACCTATTGCAAGGCACTGGCAATCCTTCAGAAGCCTCCTTATATAGTCCTGGGCGAGGAAGTGCTTCCTGGGAGCCTGGAACTACTTCCTGTTGCTGCTCCTATAAGTGGGGGAAGGAACCAAGCACCTGTGTCAGATTGGGCTAAGGCTGCCCCTGCGGGAGCCATGCTGCTGGCTCCCTGCTGCCTTAGCCAATGATGAGGAACGTGCAGAGAGTACCGAAGAGACCCGCCTCTGCCACTGCCGGTAGGTGCGCTTGGCCATGGAGGTCGTCCCCCGCCGATCGCAACACTATGCCATCTGTATGCAATCCACTTTGAACACTGCTGGATGTACAGGTTGAACAGGGGTTCATTCCTGAATTAATAATCCTTGCTTATAAAACTGGGACACATAGTTGCCTTCTGCATCAGCAAATATATAGTTGAAAAACCATTTATCCAGCAGGGTCCTTCATCTATCAACACACTGCAGCATTTTGTGAAGTGTTTTTTTTTTCCTTTCAAGGGAGGCCAGGACCCCACAGAGTTTTATTTAGTTTTTTGAATGGTATGTATACACAATCAGGACTGGGGACTGTGTTGTGTGCTGGGTGGCCTTGCTTCTAATACACCAGCGCTGAAAGGATTTCAGGGTTGGGGTAACTGCCTGCTACGTATAATAGGGTACACTGATTTTCAGGCAGGCTGTTTTTGTTTATTGCTGTTTGCTTTTCCCTTGTATTTGCTGTTTCATCATTTTATGGTTCTTTCCACCAGATAAAAGGTAAGGGTTACCACATGTGGCGTTTTATCCTGTGTCACTCTGCTCAGGAATAGGGTCATTTCCCCAGTGTCTGAAGAACCCACGCCCTCCATCTGGTCCTATTACACGTGGGCTGGTAGGGTCTTTTGTTGCAGCACACCTCCAGCAATTGGCAGCAGGTTTTTCCCCACGTCCCCTGGTGGGGGTGCAACACAGACAAAAACTGAACTGGAAACAGCAACAAGCCAGATTCTGTCTCTCACTCACTGACTCCCTCTCTCCGGTCCCATCACTTCACCACACACACACATCCATTTTCTCTCTCTCCTTCCCTTCCCTCACACTCTACCCACTCACAGAGTCTGCTTCTTCCCCGTGAGCACATCATGATACCGCACCTTCATGGGTTCTTCTTTCTGCTCCCGGGGGTGGGAACCCCATGGGTGGGTCAGCATTTGGCGACACTGCAGTCAAAATATCTGGGATCTTCCTTCTGCCTGTAGGCAGCAATGGGCTTGCCCATGAGCTAAAGTTGGATGGGCTGGGACCTGGATGGCCCACTCCATTCCAACACCTACGCAGTATTTCCAACTCCTACTTGAAGAGAGTCACTAGATCCACTGTGAAAAGTCTCCAAATTGGGTAAAACATAGTTAAAAATATCTTGTTGCATAGTAGTGTAAGCATAGCTGATAAGCCTAAGATTGGGAGGGAAAGAGGGGTGGGTCACATTCACACATACCCTCTTGCTCCCTCAGAAACTGGCACATATATACTCATATTCTTTCAGTCACAAACATTTTCTGAGACATATTCAGACATTGACACACACTCGCGCTCTCTGACACTCTGACATACACACACACACACACACACTTCATCTGCTGCTCATATACTCATTTATGGGCACATTTTTAAAGCCTGGCATGCTATGGGCCTAGCCCATAGCTAGGCCGTGCACGCACCGAGCACATTTTCGAAACGGCCCGGCCTCGCGCATATCTCCCGGTACGTGCAGAAGTACCAGGCCTTTAAAAAGGGGTGAGATAGGGGCAGGATCTGGGCGGGGAACAGCCAGGACAGCGACCATTAGGCTTTAGCCCAGGAAACTGCATGCCAGCTGGCTGCCGGCGCGCGGAACTTACTACTGGTCCTGGGAGCAAGTAAGTAAAAAAATGTAAAAAAAGAATGAGGGTAGATAGGGTAGTTTAGGGGTCAGGGCGGAGAGGGGAAAAGGGAGGAAGGATAGGTAGGGGAATAGGGAACTGGAGCAGGCCCAATTGCGTCGCCACGCATTTTTTACTAAAATCGCCCCCCCTTGCACTCACGACTGGGCACCCGTGTGCACATGCGCGTGCCGATCGTATTGTATAACATGCGCGCACATGTTATAAAATCAGCGTGTCCATGTGTGCGTGGCTTTTAAACTGTACCTCTTAGCGAGTATCCCCTTCTCTGAACTGGCACTACAGCAGTATCGTGTAAAGTTCCTGCTCTTGTTGCCAGCCTTTACCCAGCCTGCAGCAGCCACCTTTATACTTTCTCCTCCCTCTTCAGGCACTCACTGTCTCCATTTGCTCTGTCAATGGCCTACTGCACTGCCTTTCTCTGAGATCAGCCAAGTCAGTTCACACGGCAGAGCAGAGAACTTCCCCTGACTCCCAGCAGCACAGCAGTAAAAAAAAGCAGATTACTGATGATAAAACATAGCCCTTGCCTTGCCTTCTGTTCTTCTCCTGCTGTCAGCCTATCATAAGGTGATAATAAAATTGCAGCTCCTGATTTTATTTTTTTTTTTTTTGCTGGCTTTGATTTGATCTCCTTCCAGCAGAGAGAGCTTGTCCATGACATCATCATATTGTCTGGAGTGGGGAGGGAGAAGAAAGAGGGGAGAGAGACTGAATCAGCAGAGCCTATTTTGAGGAGTGAGGGGGCTGGACCAGCAAGCACAGTACTCTAGCCAGAGGACTCACTCTCTTGCATTCTCCTGCAGCACTCTAACCAGAAGAGGTCTCACTCTCTTGCATTCTCCTGCAGCACTCTAACCAGAAGAGGTCTCACTCTCTTGCATGTTCAGCTTCCAGATATGCTTAGTAAATAGGGAACCCAATGGAAATTTAGAAGGGGAGGGGTGAGCAGTTGTTGCTGGCAGTCTGAATTTTGGGGGGGCCATGGCTTCTCTGGCCATTCCCTTCCTTTCTGACACCTATGTGTGGAGGAGTCTGCCTTGGATGAGGAAGATGGGCTTGAGGATCTGGAAGCTAGTAAACATGCCTTCCTTGTTAAAAAGCTAAAGGAAAGATTCATAAATAAGATTTCCAACAGACTGGAATCCAGGTTAGATTTCATTGTCGAGAAAGTGGCACAATTATTCCAAACTGTACAGCAAAATACCACTAGAAAAGAGGAATCTAAAACAAGGATCACTGACCTAGAAATGTCACTTACCTCAATCAGTGCAAAAGTGGGAAAAATAGAGCACATCCACACTTTGATGCTGGATAAAATTGACAATCTTGAAAATCCATCAAGACGCTACAATATAAGAGTGCTTGGTCTCCAGGACAAGGCTGAGGGTAATGACAGTTATCCATCTAAATGGCTTTTGAATATGGACCTTATGATCTTCTGTGACTTCTCTGCTGAGCTACAAAAGAAACACAATGAATTCGCTGGTGTTACAAAAGAACTCCAAAAGCTAAACTTGCGATTTGCGATGCTATACCCTAATAAAATGAGAGTGTTCGTCATGGGTAAGACCCTGGTCTTTGATACTGTTAAAGCAGCAGAAAAGTATACTTGAGAGAAAAAACAGAGGTGAGGCTGAGATCTAAATGGTAGTTTCCGCCCTGTTCTTTATGTTGGGTGCTGCAAACTTCGACGGGTGGGTTAGCAGGCATGTTGGTGTACAGCCCAGCAAATATCTGTGACCTTGGTTCAATGTTTGTTAACGGATTCAACCCACTTCCAAACAATGTTTTTTGCCAATTAATTTCAATCCGTAGCTTTCACATTGGCGATTTTATTGGGCCCAGAGCAATTGATTGCGGTATCGCTGCCTTGCTTGCTGGGCTTTTAGCTCTCTACCAGACTGGACTGTAACAAATGGCTAGTGCTAAATATTTTTTGATTGATTAGACTTCTCTTCTATAATGGGTTCGGGAAGTTTTTCAGTGAACTCCTGGTGGTTACTTTTTTTATTTTCTTTCTGTTTGGACAATACTTGTGCATTATACATGGGTCTGGCTTGTCTATTCAGTGACTGCATTGTCCTCAGCTTCAAAACTGTCCTGGATGAGCCGAAGCTGTATATTATAAGGTTGCATTTTGATGGCACAATACATCACCGTTTTTCATTTTCATTTTCATTCACTTTTACCCTCATCTGGACCGTCCTCTCATGTACTGCAGACCAAGCGTTTTCAGCTAATGTTATGCCTTGCAGCGTTTACAGACTCCGCAGCTGTCTTTATTTTTTTTTGTTTTCTGCTCTTTTATCTTTTTGGCACTGTTCTCGCTGCAGTGAACTTGGCTGCATTATTGTTCTGGGAGTGGGGGGAAGGTTGGGTATGGAGGGAGAGGAAGAAGAGTTGTTTGTGGGTTAGAGGGGTTCCATTTTGGTCTGCCTGGCATTTCCAGTCCTGATGGAAATTCTGCTGGAGAGGTTCATGGCGGTTAAAGTTTGTTAGGGTTCATCAGAAGGAGGTTTTAATGGGTTTGGGGTATGGTTGAGGTTTAGCTTTATTAGGATCATTTGGGTGGGAGATTAGGTTAGTGTTTTAGATATGGGCTTGTTAGGATGAGTGGAGGGAGTAAATGGCATGTTATTATAATAAATGTTTTGATGTTTGACATGTATGTGCAGTAAAAAAATGTATATACTTATATGTTAAAGTTTATCTCCTCACATTTCTGTAGATTCTGCTTTTCCATATGTGTGCTGCACTGTTTATTCTTTCTTTCATGGACACTTGCGTTTTGTTATGAATGGCCTCATTAAGTGCGTTTCCTTCAATGTCCGAGGGATAGTCTCTCTAATCAAAAGGAAATGCATATTATAGTTTGTGCACAGATATCCTGCTACTGCAGGAAGCGCATCTAATTAACCAAGTTCATGAAAAATTAAAATGTGATTGGGTGGGGAAAATATTTTACTCTTCATCTAATTCAAGGAGTAGAGTTGTTTGTGTTCTGGTTGACAAAAATTGATCTTTAATAATTCACCGCTTTACTGCAGACATAGAAGGGAGGTATGTTATATTAGACTGTTCCCTATGCTCAGTAAAATTCACAATGGTTAATGTTTACAGTCCAAACTGTGATGAAATAGAATTTTACAAAACCTCACTGATGCTATAGCAGTCTTTGACTTTGTGCAGCTATGTATGTGGGGGAGGGGGGGTGACTGCAATGTTTTTTCCTAATTTTTCTTTGGACAGAACCTCATTGTCTGGATTGGCACATCCCTTGGAGCCTAGTAACAAGGATTTGTTTGATACCTTCCAACTTACTGACATTTGGTGTTCAAAACATTCTGAAGAGAGCCTATACTACTTATTTCCCAAGACATAATGGAGGTAATCTTATGTGGATAAATGTAACATATTATTGTAGCATATTATTGTAGCAATATTCAAAAGTCATTTACTTAAGAAAGTTGCCCTTACACGAATAAATCCTGTGGCCGATTCAATGGCACATATTATAGCAATTTTCAAAAGCCCACTTACTCAAGTAAATTGCATTTACAAATATTAAACCCAATTTTAAATGTATACATACTTTTTAAAATCAGGCCCAAAATGTATAGTAGACTAGATTATTTCCTTTGTAGTCCTAACCTTGTTTCTAGGATCAAGGGAAATAGGATTTTGTCCAGCACCAGATCACATCATTGTCCGGTTGAAATTTATAATCATTTTGGTGCCCTTAAACCTCACACCTTTTCATGGAACATACATACATCATTGTTGAGTTACAAACATTTTCCAACTCTACCCAAGGAGATGATCACTGCATTACCCTGAGACAGACTGTTTGCCTGTTCTCAGAGGGGAAATCTTTAAGGCTTACCTCAGGGGTAAAATAATCAGCAAGCTGCCTTAGGATAGAAAGTATGAAAAAGGTGGATGCTCTTATGACTAAAATTAAGGAATTGAAAGTCCAACCCATAACAGACTGCTTAGCCAGGACTTAAAAGCTACTGGTAACCTGTAGGAGAGATTTGAAGGGTTTAGAGGTAAACAAAATTGAGAAGGCCCTAAAATATACTAAATTTAACTTCTTGGTTATGGGAATAAGCGTGAAGCATTCTTGACCTAAGCAACATAACCTGGTGATTGTACAGTAGACCCTGAGAAAATTGAAAAGCTATTTATACAATATTTTTCCAACATTTATATAGATTCTACTTCTGCTAGTCATGCCTAAACTGTCAGATGCCTAGAGGGTCATGCTAGCAGCTCTTATTTCCTTGAGTGAAATACAAGCAGCGATGAAGGTGCTGCCAGGTGGAAGATGCCCTGGCCCTGATAATTATCAAATAGACAAACTTTTTTTTTTTTTTAAATCTGATGTTGTACTCTTCCTTGTTCAGATCTTTATGCTGCTGGGCTGCAGAGGGCTTCCCTGGGAAACAATGCTGATGCCAATGTATCTCTAAATTACAAAAAAGGGAGAGATGCTACAGACTGCAGCTCATACAGGCTTATCTCACTTTCTACATCTAATACTAGGAGGCTATTCAGCATCATGCATGTGACCAAATGCAATGGCTGTTGCAATGTGATGGAAGGGAGCGCTAGGGGGCGCTCCCCATTGCGGGACGAGAAGTGTGTGCCCTTGTGGTGAGACGGAACCTCATCTGGGAGTGGAGCAAAACCAGACCCCTGCCGAACCTGTCGCATCAAGAGACCCAATAATGCAATGTTGGTTTCTGAAGTAGCCCTCTAGCCACTCAATAGCCCTTTCGGACCTGCCGCACGGGAGCAGCAAATGTGACAGGACGGACAGTGGTGAAGACTCAGACGTGGACTCAGACAAGGACTCAGGAATGAAGAAGGATTCGGAAGGAGTGCTGCCACGCCACGCGCCCTACACAGCCAGCCTGGCTGGTCGCGGGCCATGTTGGAGGCGAAGCAGACAACAAGCTGACATCAACTCAAATACATTGGAGTTCAAGATGGCAGTGAGTACTGAAGAGAAGGGCTGGAAATCCGAGATGAAGGATGCCAGGACAGACGGATGAAGGTAACCAGCCATGGCTCCTGGTAGCCACGTTCTGGACTGAGCCTCGGGAACCTGGCGTGATCGACGCACCTGACAGGTCAGTCGATGGAGGACGGAACCTCTGACCCGGCGTGGAATTCGCATCTGAAGGTATCCCTAAGTTGGACTGAAGATGAACCACAAGGAGGTAATCTCTGGAACCCGGAACATGAAGGTGATATGAAGAATGAAGAAGAATCCTCGGCCACCGCAGATGGAACTGTTCCACCGAGCGCCCTACACATCCCAGCCGGGATGGTCGCGGACCACTCGGACCACTGCATGCCCTACACAACCCAGCTGGGCTGGTCGCAGACCACGCAGGGATGGAACAAACAGAGCCTCGGAGACTTGGGATATCAGGATGAGGAGACATTAGGACTTGAAGACCAAGACGGAGACATGGGACGAAACAAGAGACCAAGACGAAGACTCGGGATCCCACGAAGAACGGAGTGCCGAAGAGGAGCTGGGATTCAGGAAGTCCAAAGGAGGACTTGATCCTTGCAAAGGCAAACTTGAAGTGAAGCAGGGCCCTTAAATAGGGCTGAAGAGGACGACTCCCACAGTGATGTCATCAGGTGGAGTCCAGGAACCACTCCCTCGCTGGCCCTTTAAGAGAGGGAGAGAGGCACAGCCCCGCGCCTAAAGGATGAGGAGTGCAGGAACATGGAGAGTGGCGCTCCTGCCGCTTGAAGACGCAGGAGCAGAGCTGGGCCATGGGACAGGCCCCGACACTGAAGCTGGCTCCCTGCCGCAGGAAGGGAGACAGAGGACAGCTCCGACCGCTGGGAAACCCCGGCGCCTGCAGCCTCTGGGCCGCAAAGAAGAGCAACGAATGTCGGCAGCCCCATGCCGCATGAAGAGAACAGGGGCGGACTCCGGGCCGCAGGAACCACAGCGACAGCGACTCCCGCCATGGAAGACCACACGGGCGGCCTCCTGCCACGAGGGAGAACCCCGGCGCAGCTCCTGCCAGGCCGGCACAACGGTGGCCTCCGGGCCATGGAAGAACGGCAGTGACAGAGCCGGCTAGAAGGAGGTAAGAGGCTGGCCATGGGCAGAATCGCAACAATGGCATTGGCCTCATTGTCTCATTAGATGCAGAAAAAGCCTTTGACTGATTTATCCTGGTCCTTTTTATTTGAAGTACTTAGAAATACCAGATTTGTTCATAGCCTGGGTCACTGCCTTGTGTGCTAGACCCAAAGTTTGCCTCATAATTAATGGTTCCCTTTTCTCCTTCATATCAATAGTGCATACTAGACAGGGATCCCTTTTTTTTCCATTGATTTTTTATGTAACCATTAAACCTTTAGCAGCCGCCATTCAACAAAACCCTAAAATTAGGGATGTACAGATTAGGAGAAGGGAACATAAAATTTCCCTTAATACAGACAATGTTCTCATTTATTTAACTACTCCACAGGCATTGGGCCCAGCACTTTTAGAGCTCCTGAGGGTATATGGTGCCCTTGCAGGATATAAATTCATTTTGGATAAGTCTGAACTCTTCCTCTTTGGAGTTAAAGTAATATTTCCTGAACATATGTCTAGCTTGAGAATTGTAAGAGATGGTTTTAAATATTTAAGTGTTTTCCTTGCTAAAGACTTTAAGGATTTTTTCCTTAAAAATTCTGATGGCCTATTGGGTAAAATAAAGTAGGGTTTACAAGCATGGGAGGACCTGCCTATTTCGGGGGCTGGTCGAGTTAATCTGTTGAAAATTAATATTCTCCCTAAAAATTCTAACATGTCTCTTGTTCAATACAATCTAGTGTTTGAAGAGCTCCATGGTTTAATGACTAAATTTATATGGAGACACAAGTGGGCGAGGATAAAATTGAGTCAGTTATGGTTGCTCGAACATCAAGGTGGAATGGCACGACCTAATCTAAAGATCTGTTATTGCGCAGTGCGATTGGTCTGTCTTAAATTCTGGTTTGGGCATAGTGAAGCACCCTAGCTTAAACTGGAAAAAATGCAAGCAGATGTGGCTAAATTGGCTATACTGCCTTTCTTACTGTGTGAATCTCCTGTAAGGTGCCAAGCGAAGCGGGAAAATCCCATTCTTGTGCAAACACAAACTATGGAGCCAAATTCTTGGGTTCCTGGTTATGGAAGGGGAAGCTCTTTCCCCACTTGCTCCCATATATGAGAACCCAAGTACTTTGGGATGTACCTTTTCTCCAGTATTTTAGGAATGGAGGGAGCAGGGTTTTTTCTACATTGCCCAGTTTTGGGAAGATGTAGATTCTCAAATCTTTGTCTCTCTTGGCCAAGAATTTGACTTGCAATCACACACCCATGCTAATTATTTACAGTTAAGACCAGCGTTGGCAGGCCTGGCTAACTTCTCAGTTTTATTGAGGCCCTTAAATAGGATGGAGGAGTTCCTTAGTGACCTAGATGCCTCTGTCAAAGGCATTACAGCCATATACTGGGATATCCTGACTGGTAAAGTTGTGATACCAACATCACAATCATTGATTAGATGTGTGAAATGAAGAACTGGGTATGACTTTGGACAATAAAACCTGGAAAATCTAGGTTGCTGCCCACCATAGTTCCATATGCACTGGATGGTCGAACTAATGGTAAAGATATTACATTGAAGCTATTGTACTCCAGTTTTTTATTTCAAACTATTCCCTAACTCCAGTATTACTTGTTAGAGGGGACATAGTGAAAAAAGCACCTAGATCTATATGTGATGGCATTGTCATGGGGTCTGACAGTTTTGGTCACAGGTTACACCAGAAATTGCAGATAATTTAAGTCTTCCTAGACATTTTATGCCATTAACAGGCCTTCTCGGCAGATGGGAGGGGTCCTTAGTCCCTCAGGAGTACAGAATACTAGTTGCCTAGCTTTTTCTAGGACCAGATTTACTATCACCATATTTTTTTGAAAAACTTATTTTCCAAAGAAGGCAATGCAGCACCATAGAGTCATTAATGCATATTGTAAATGTAATGGGCTTGGATGGGACCCAAGTGAGGAAGATGCAACCAAGTAGCTTACCCTTGTCATGGCTGGCTGCAGATTCAGATGAAACAGGAGGAGTTGGAGACTAACTAGATTTGGGACAGGCAGCTGGCTGAAGTTGTGACAGGCAGTAGGCAGGGTGTGGTCAAGGTCTATTCCAAGGTAAGGACAGGTAGCAGGCAATACATGGTCAAGGTTCAGTCCAAGGTCGAGACAGGCAGCTGGCTAGGCATAATCTAAGTCTGTTCCAAAATCGTGACAGCGGCAGGTAATACATGGTCATAATCCAGTCTGAAGTCACTGTAAGGAGACAATCAAGAGGCAGGGACCAGAAAGATACAAGGACACAAGGTGAGAATGTGTTGAAGACAAGAAGGCAACCAGGGCTGGCAAGCAAGGAGCACTACTCACTGTGGGCTTGTGCTCGACAGGGGACGTCATCAGAGTGTGCCAGCATCCAAGTTCCTGCCATGGGGCCCATATCCAAGACGCGCACCTATCAGCAGCAGCAGATGAGCATTGCCAGGTCCCAAATTCACTGGTAAGGTGCACTGGCCAAGGGATGGGGTCCACAGTCAGTACTACGTTACACTAAGTAGAGGTGTGAATCGTGTGATCGATCGGCAGCCTCCTCCTCCCACAAAGGGATCCACGGGAGAGCTGCAATTTGTTCGTCACCAGGGCCACTGTTGTAAAAGCCTGGATTGCTGCTTCCACCGACTCTGCAGACTGGGTGAGTGCCTTTTCTGCAGTGCCAACACCATTTTAATTTTAAAAGAAAAAAAAATAAACACAAAAATGCCATGATTGATGTCAGAGGGCCTAAGTGAAGCCCCTGAATGACTACTGACTAGGCCACATACCCAATGACATCATCAATAACATCAGCGGGTATCCATGGCTCGGGGGGGGGGAGTAAAGGCTATTAATTTTTCACAAAATAAGGAAAAATAAGTCAAATCTAAGGGAAACAATGGTGATGGCCAGGTAAAGGGATCCTGGCCACCTGTCTGACACCAACTCCCCGGCCCTTGGTGATAATTAAAATTTGAAATTTGCCCCAATGGAAGTCCTACTCATTTAGGGACTAAAAAAACTTTAAAAACAAGCAAAAGCCTTACAAAAGAAAAAGGGAAACATGTAAATACCCTAAGGATACCTGCTTAGCTATTAATGATAATTTTAAAATTATAGTTTTTACAGAAGAAATATTTATAGCAATTACACAAATTGGCCAGGTATTTTAAGGAATGAAAAGTGCAGGAAAAGCCAGGAATAAATATAGGGAATAATTGTATAGGATATGAGAGAATTTTAAAGGCATAAATATAACAGAGAATTTAATTTTAAAATGACTTGGTACCATCCAGACACTCATAATTGTGTTGATCCACTCCATAGCATCTTAAAAGAAACAGGGATTCCCATAGCAACAGGAGGATGAAGCAAAGCCATAGTCATGGAGCCTTGACAACAGCTTCCTTGGGGGGAGCTGTAAGCCATAGCGCAGGATCCAAATGAAAAATAAAGATCATCATATCCAGTAATAAAGTTACCAAAACATTTTTAATGTTAAAAATACTAAACATAAAGAGGAATTGACCAAGCAGCAAGAATTAAAGACACCAAATGGACTATTCCCTCACTATTTCCTAGAATGATATCACCAAGAGCAGGGATATTCCAAGCTTAGAAAACTCAAAGTCAGTTATAGAATTCAGCAGTAGTAAGCCTGAAGTCTGAGAGAACAGAAGTGCTGTCAGAGTTCTCTGTTCCCAGGCCTAGTTAAAGTGCAGAAACATTTCATGAAATGAAAGAAAAGTTACAATAAGGGAAAAGTATGCATGTTATGAATGGTAGATGCTAGACAGAAAAGTTTAAAAGTAAATCCTATTGCTGTACCAAGTATTAGCACAGCATTTATAAGGATTAGCAATTAAGTGTGAATGATTTTTATTTATTTATTTATTTATTTTTGACTTTTATATACCGATATTCCTGTACAAAACTACAAATCACACCGGTTTACAGTGAACAAAACTTTGCATAAGAGCATTACATTGTTATTGTTATGTTATTGTTATTGTTATTGACATTGAACACTGAATACCAGCCTACTCAGGACAATTCAGTGGTTGGTTGCTGGTTGCTGGAGTCACTCAGAAAGTGGTACTCTGTCCAAAATAGCTTACAGCAACTTTGGAAAACATGAATGTTGTTTAAGAGCAAAATGTATTGCATTAGAGACAATTGAGTAAACCATTGTCTACAGAGAAGATTCTGCCTATGTGCACCTAATTGACATTAAAAGTTACACAAAATAGGACAAGATGAACCCATAAATAAATATTTTTAAAAAGAAAGAGAAAAAGAGCAAAAGTTTAAATGCAAAAAGTAATTTATATTATCTTTTAGTTTTCATTAGTTAAAAGCAATACAGTCACAATAAGACAACAGAGATACATACCCCAGGGAACACACTGATTTACCTGCAGAAGAACCTAGAGTGAATAGAGGGAGTTAGTTTTCTTTTTTAATATATTTAAAGTGTAAGTTTGTAGGCTGGAGAGAAAGTTACAAGCAGACAGAAGACAGAAGAAAGAACAACTGGCCAGCACTGACAGAAGAAGAAGGAAACAACAGATGCATTTTTCATTATAAAGAAAAAGAACATTGGCAAACACAGCCACACACAAACAATAGACTTTTAAACACAGAAGAAACAGAAAGTAAGAAAATAGGAAAGAACCTTAAGGAAAGACTATACTGCTTACCTGAATCCAAAAAGGAGAACTTGTCTTGACCTGAAAAACAAGAAAAAGAAAACAAAGAATCAATTCTTAATAGAAGAAAAAGACATTGATAATTAACTTCTGAAAAATAACAAAGTAACAAAATAGTTTTACATGACAATACTTATCTGCTAGAAGTGCATCCTAAATGTATTGACAATTGTTTTGGTATTTTCTTGCTTGTTTTGTTCAGTAATTTTTTTTAATTACTATATGAAAAAAGAATTATTAGTGACAGTAATGTAAAAATGAGTATGCTTATTTAAATTAGAGAGAAGTTAAAGACATCATATACATGTGCACATTTTAACAACATTGAAACATAGTATTGTTCCAAATGTTTAAAATAAAATACATAAGTTTTTGAATACTGAAAGTGAAACATATTTCTTTATTTTATTAAATTTGATTCCGCTTTTACCTTGAGAGTCTTTATTGAGTAGGAGACCTGGTTGGGAAGAGGGAACTGTACTGGTTGGGAAGAGAGAACTGGTGATTCGATTATTAGGAATGTAGACAGCTGGGTGACATGCCTACCTGGTGCGAAGGTGGCGGACCTCACGCATCACCTAGATAGGATTTTAAACAGTGCTGGGGAGGAGCCGGCTGACATGGTACATGTGTGCACCAACTACATAGGAAAATGTGGGAGGGAGGTTCTGGAAGCCAAATTTAGGCTCTTAGAAAGCTTAAATCCAGAATCTCCAGGATAGCATTCTCTGAAATGCTCCCTGTACCACATGCAGGTCACCAGAGGCAGGCAGAGCTCCGGAGTCTCAATGTGTGGATGAGACAATGGTGCAAGGAAGAGGGATTCAGTTTTGTAAGGAACTGGGGAACCTTTTGGGGAAGGGGGGGGGGAGTCTCTTCCAAAGGGATGGGCTTCACCTTAACCAAGGTGGAACCAGACTGCTGGAGCTAACCTTTAAAAAGGAGATAGAGCAGCTTTTAAACTAGAACAAAGGGGAAAGCTGACAGTCGCTCAGGAGCGCATGGTTCAGAGGAAGGTATCTTCAAAGGATACTAATGATGCACTAGAAATAGGGCATCCTGACAGTGAGGTTCCAATAATAAGAAAAGTAGTCCAAGTGCCTGTAACTAAAAACTCACCTGAGCAGAATGAAAATACAAACAAAAAACAAACTTTGAAATGTTTGTATGTTAATGCCAGACATCTAAGAAGTAAGATGGGAGAATTAGAATGTATAGCAGTGAATGATGACATAGACTTAATTGGCATCTCAGAGACATGGTGAAAGGAGGACAACCAATGGGACAATGCTATACTGGGGTACAAATTATATCGCAATGACAGAGAGGAGCGCCCAGGAGGCGGTGTAGCACTTTATGTCCGGGATGGCATAGAGTCCAACAGGATAAACATCTTACATGAGACTAAATGCACAATCGAATCTTTATGGGTAGAAATCCCTTGTGTGTTGGGGAAGACTATAGTGATAGGAGTATACTACCATCCACCTGGTCAAAATGGTGAGAAGGTCAGTGAAATGCTAAGAGAAATTAGGGAAGCTAACCAAATTGGTAGTGCGGTAATAATGGGAGATTTCAATTACCCCAATATTGACTGGGTAAATATATCATCGGGACACGCTAGAGAGATAAAGTTCCAGGGTGGAATAAATGACAGTTTTTTGGAGCAATTGGTTCAGGAACCGACAAGATAGGGAGCAATTTTAGATCTAATTCTCAGTGGAGCACAAGATTTGGTGAGAGGGGTAATGGTGGTGGGGCCACTTGGCAATAGTGATCATAATATGATCAAATTGAATTAATGACTGGAAGGGGGACAGTAAGCAAATCCATGGCTCTCATGCTAAACTTTCAAAAGGGAAACTTTGATAAAATGAGAAAAATAGTTAGAAAAAAACTGAAAGGAGCAGCTACAAAGGTAAAAGGTGTCAAGAGGCGTGGTCATTGTTAAAAAATACCATCCTAGAAACTGTCCAGATGTATTCCACACATTAACAAAGGTGGAAAGAAGGCAAAACAATTACCGGCTTGGTTAAAAGGTGAGGTGAAAGAAGCTATTTTAGCCAAAATATCTTCATTCAAAAATTGGAGGAATGATCCAACAGAAGAAAATAGGATAATGCATAAGCATTAGCAAGTTAAATGTAAGATATTGATAAGACAGGCTAAGAGAGAATTTAAAAAGAAGTTGGCCGTAGAGGCAAAAACTCACAGTCAAAACTTTTAAAAATATATCCAAAGCAGAAAGCCTGTGAAGGAGTCCGTTTGCTGTTAGATGATCGAGGGGTTAAAGGGGCACTTAGAGAAGATAAGGTCATCATGGAAAGATCAAATAATTTCTTTGCTGCTGTGTTTACTGAAGAGGATGTTGGGGAGGTACCCATACCGGAGAAGGTTTTCATGGGTAATTATTCAGATGGACTGAACCAAATCACGGTGAACCTAGAAGATGTGGTAGGCCTGATTGACAAACTGAATAGTAGTAAATCACCTGGACCAGATGGTATACACCTCAGGGTTCTGAAAGAACTAAAAAATGAAATTTCAGACCTATTAGTAAAAATTTGTAACCTATCATTAAAATCATCCATTGTACCTGAAGACTGGAGGGTGGCTAATGTAACCCCAATATTTAAAAAGGGGTCCAGGGGTGATCCGGGAAACTACAGACCAGTTAGCCTGACTTCAGTGCCAGGAAAAATAGTAGAAAGTGTTCTAAATATCAAAATCACAGAACATATAGAAAGACATGGTTTAATGGAACAAAGGCAGCATAGTTTACCCAAGGCAAGTCTTGCCTCACAAATCTGCTTCACTTTTTTGAAGGAGTTAATAAACATGTAGATAAAGGTGAACCGGTAGATGTAGTGTACTTGGATTTTCAGAAGGCGTTTGACAAAGTTCCTCATGAAAGGCTTCTAGAAAAAGTAAAAAGTCATGGGATAGGAGGCGATGTCCTTTCGTGGATTACAAACTGGCTAAAAGACAGGAAACAGAGAGTAGGATTAAATGGACAATTTTCTCAGTGGAAGGGAGTGGGCACTGGAGTGAAACAGGGATCTGTATTGGGACCCTTACTTTTCAATATATTTATAAATGATCTGGAAAGAAATACGACGAGTGAGGTAATCAAATTTGCAGATGATACAAAATTGTTCAGAGTAATTAAATCACAAGCAGATTGTGATAAATTGCAGGAAGACCTTCTGAGACTGGAAAATTGGGCATCAAAATGGCAGATGAAATTTAATGTGGATAAGTGCAAGGTGATGTATATAGGGAAAAATAACCCATGCTATAGCTACACAGTATTAGGTTCCATATTAGGAGCTACTACCCAAGAAAGAGATCTAGGCGTCATAGTGGATAACACATTGAAATCATTGATTCAGTGTGCTGCAGCAGTCAAAAAAGCAAACAGAATGTTGGGAATTATTAGAAAGGGAATGTGAATAAAATGGAAAATGTCATAATACCTCTGTATCGCTCCATGGTGAGACTGCACCTTGAATGCTGTGCACAATTCTGGTCGCCGCAGAAGAAGGTACAGAGAAGGGTGACCAAAATGATAAAAGGAATGGAACAGCTCCCCTATGAGGAAAGACTAAAGAGGTTAGGACTTTTCAGCTTGGAGAAGAGATGGCTGAGGGGGCAGGGGGCTATGATAGAGGTGTTTAAAATCATGAGAGGTCTAGAACGGGTAGATGTGAATCGGTTATTTACTCTTTTGGATAATAGACTAGGGGACACTCCATGAAGTTAGCATGTGGCACATTTAAAACTAATCTGAGAAAGTTTTTTTTCACTCAACGCACAATTAAACTCTGGAATTTGTTGCCAGGGGATGTGGTTAGTGCAGTTAGTGTAGCTGTGTTTAAAAAAGGATTGGATAAGTTCTTGGAGGAGAAGTCCATTACCTGCTATTAATTAAGTTGGCTTAGAAAATAGCCACTGCTATTACTAGCAATAGTAACTTGGAACAGACTTAGTGTTTGGGTACTTGCCAGGTTCTTATGGCCTGGATTGGCCACTGTTGGAAACAGGATGCTGGGCTTGATGGAACCTTGGTCTGACCTAGTATGACATGTTCTTATGCACTCATGAGGATCCATCTGAGAGCTTGCTGACCTGGTCACACTCAGAACTATACTGTAATACAATAACCTCTGCCACAACAGCAGAGTCTTTCACCCTCAGGAATGGCGGTTTACGCATCCCATAAAACTGGAGCATCAGTATCATCAACTGAGCTATCATGGATGAAATTCGTCGGAAATTGTTTTGAAAATTTCTCAACATTGTCATGGAAAAACTGACCTATTTGCTCAACTTCCAGCGTACATTTTTTAGTTTCTTGGGGAAAGGCTGGAACAGAAGTCATAGATTTCAGAATGTGAAATAATTCTTTTGAACGGTTGGAAGCTGCCTGTATCTTAGGAAAAAAATCATTTTTTTAAATCAATTTTCTGTCTATAATGATCCAATTTGGCAAGATAAGTCTCTTTAAAACTATCATTAGGAGTTTTTCACCATTTGCACTCCAAGCATCTTAATTGTTGCTTTTTGAACGACTAACTCCTTGTTGAACCAAGGAGCTCTATGTCCTTGACTGACACTAGTTCTAACTGGTGCTATGGAATCTAAAGCATTCTTCAGGATAACTTTCCACTGGGCAACTACTTCATCAGTGGAATTCACCTGACCATTAATTAATTCAGGAATCCAAGCCTCTTTCAAATCATTGATTTAAAAAAAAAGGGTGCTTTTTAGAAATATTCACTAGTGATAACATCTGAAAATATGAAACTTGCCTTAGATCATCTAAACAAATTAAAAAATGATCCAACCCATGGGACTTGAGAGTCAGAATAGTGAACATCACTGAACCAGGAGGATTTTTTTTTTTTAATTAAGTCTAAGGAGTGGTTTATGATTGCTTTTATTAACAAGCTGTTGCCACCCCATAGCATTCATAGTATTAGACACTAATTCACAACTTTTTGGCCAAGGAACATAAGAAATTGCCATGCTGGGACAGACTAAGGGTCCATCAAGCCCAGCATCCTCTTTCCAACAGAGGCCAAACCAGGCCACAAGAACCTGGCAAGTACCCAAACACTAAGAAGATTCCAGGCTACTGATGCCAGTAATAGATCAACTTGATTAATAGCAGTTAATGGACTTCTCCTCCAAGAACTTATCCAAACCTTTTTTAAACCCGGCTACACTAACTACACTAACTGCACTAACCACATCCTCTGGCAACAAATTCCAGAGCTTAATTGTGCGATGAGTGAAAAAGAATTTTCTCAGATTAGTCTTAAATGTGCTACTTGCTAACTTCATGGAATGCCCCCTAGTTCTTCTATTATCCGAAAGTGTAAATAACTGATTCACATCTACTCATTCAAGACCTCTCATGATCTTAAAGACCTCTATCATATCCCCCCTCAGCCGTCTCTTCTCCAAGCTGAATAGCCCTAACCTCTTCAGCCTTTTGTTGAGGGAGCGCTCTCGATTCCAAGGAGATGTGTGCCCTTGGACCACGACACGACTGCAGAGAGGAGCTCCGTGGAAGCGCCACAGCAGGCAAGATGTGTCAAAACATGGGAGGAGCAGGCTGACCACCGCCCTAACCTCTTTCAAGCCTGCACGCACCGGTAGAGACCCAGCAATGCAATGCTGGTCTCTGGGGTAGCCCTCTGGCCACTCGATAGCCCTTTTGGACCTGCCACTAGGGAGCGGCAGATGCGGCAGGATGGACAGAGGTCGAGGACAGGCGATGGTATTGGAACTAGGAAGAAGACGGGACCTCGGACTTGGACAAAGCTTTAAGACTTGAACAAGGCGAGGTTACTTGGAACTTGGAACTCAGGTGAGACGAGGATGCTTGGAATTTGGGACTCAGACGCAAGATGTTCAGATGCGGAAGGAAATTGAACGTAAACTGAGGAGAGATTCCGGTTACTCAGATGAGGACTCTTGGAACTTGGAAAGGCTCGCACGAGGACTTGGAACTCGGATGAGACAAGACAAGAATTCTTGGAACTTGGAAAGGATGAGGACAAGGACTCAGGATACTCGGAGACTTAAATAGGCACTGCTTCAGAGGGTGCCCTACACAGCCAACATGGGCTGGTCGCAGACTACCCTGTCCATCTGCGCGCCCTACACAACCTGAAGAGGCTGGTTGCGGACCTCATGGAGAGCGGAACATGCCCAGGACTGAGGATCAGGACAAAGGAGGAATCTGGGCAGTGCTCGAAGACAGATCCAACCGGAAGAGGGCTCCAGCCAACAGACATGGACACCGGATCGATATGGATTTACTCCCAGGAAAGGTCAGCTGGAGACTAGGTCCGGGGCAAGGCATAGCTGGACATGGAGCTAGGAACTGACAGTACTTCAGGATCAGGATTGGACGAAGGACATCAGGATCGAGACTTGGAACTGGGAACTCAGAACATCAAAATCAGGACTTGGAACTTGGGACTGGAACACAGAACATAGGATACAAAAGGACACTGGTATCTCGAAACATCAGGACATCTGGACATCTATGGCATCTGGACATCAGGGACCTCTAGTGAGGAGGACTACAGAGAAGTCTGGAACATGACGGACGAAGACATTCGTCCGTCATGTTCCAGGAAAGGGACATCCGGAAACAAGGAGACATCTGGACATCTGAAGACAGGGAGAGCTGGACATCAGGAAACACGGAGACGGGATCTGACAAGAGACCAGGATATGGAACGGAGATCAAGACGAAGGTTCAGGAACCATGGATGAAGACGAGGAGTACCAGCGAGGAACAGAATGCCTTGAAGAAGTAAAGAGGGATCATGGAGGACTCCTGGAACGAAGAGCTGGAACTGAAGATCCAGGAGAGGTCCGACTCCATGACCAACTCCTTGCGAAGGCGAAGGCTGAGTGAAGGAAGGCCCTCTTTATAGGGCTGAAGAGGAAACACCTAGAGGATGTCAGCAGGAGGAGCCTAGGAAGACAACCCACTGCTGGCCCTTTAAATGGACAGAGGAGGCGCGGCCACGCACCTAGGAAGAAGGAAGAACCTTGGAGAGCGGCGTCCTGCCGCACAGGAAGAAGCAGGCCCTGGCGACGGCAGCTCCCTGCCATGAAGTAAGAAGAGGATGGTGGTTTTCAGGCCTCATGAAGAAGAGCTCCGGAGTGGCTTCCAGTCCGCGGAAGAGGACCCAGATGATGGCGGCCTCCGGGCCGTGGAAGAGGAGCTTTGGGGCGGCCTCCAGGCTGCTGAAGAGGAAGGCTTCAGCGGCGGCTTAGCCGCAGAGAAATGGCTGAGTTCAGAGGCGGCCTCCAGGCCATGAAGAGATGAAGGAAGCGATGCCCAGGCCGCAGGGGAGCAGCGGAGTCGGCAGCGGCCTCCAGGCCGCAAAGAGGAGCAGCTTCAGTGGCAGCTTCCTGGGCGCAAATAGATGGCGCTGACAGCGGCAGCTTGAGCCGTGAAGAATGGAAGCTTCGGCGGCGGTGGCTCCAGCAGTGTCGGGATGGCCGTGGCAGCGGCCACCAGGCCACAACAGAGGTGAGAGGTTGCTTGTGAGATTAGCTCACAAGCAGAATCATAACATCTTTCCTCATAGAGGAGCTGTTCCATCCCCTTTATCATTTTGGTTGCCCTTCTCTGTACCTTCTCCATCGCAACTATATCTTTTTTGAGATGCAGCGACCAGAATTGTACACAGTATTCAAGGTGCAGTCTCAACATGGAGCGATACAGAGACATTGTGACATTTTCCATTTTATTTACCATTTCCTTTCTAATAATTCCTAACATTCTGTTTGCTTTCTTGACTGCTGCAGCACACTGAGCCGACGATTTCAAAGTATTATCCACTATGATGCCTAGATCTTTTTTCTGGGTGGTAGCTCCTAATATGGAACCTAACATCATGTAACTACAGCAAGGGTTAGTTTTCCCTATATGCAGCACCTTGCACTTGTCCACATTAAATTTAATCTGCCATTTGGATGCCCAATCTTCCAATCTTGCAAGGTCCTCCTGTAATGTATCACAATCCACTTGTTATTTAACTACTCTGAATAATTTTGTATCATCCACAAATTTTCTAACCTCACTCGTCTTATTCCTTTCCAGATCATTTATTTATATATATATATATATATATATATATATATATATAAATATATATATTGAAAAGCACCTGTTTAACCTGTTTGTAATCCATGAAAGAACATCACCTCCTATCCCAGTCTCCGATGACCAGTATAATCTTTTTTGTTTTTATATCAAGAAACAATAACAGTTCCAAAAATAATGAAGGAGACTAAGTTAAATTAGGGGAGGACAGTATAAACAAACTCCCCAATACTCATTAGGTACTAACAAAACTGCAAGTTACTCCGTAATTTCAACAGGTAGCAGAGATAAATTCAGAGATATCTTAGCTAAAATCAACAATCTGCCCCTTGCCTAACTGACCTAAGTTGAGATAAAATTGATAGGAAATTGTAATTGTAATTGTCTAAGTAAAACAGAGCCTGTGTCCTTTAACCAAGACTCTGTTATACAGAATAAATCAGGTTTACACATAGCTAAGTAATCCTCTACTCTAGGGATTTTTTTCCAAATTTCCTAAATATTAATTAGCAACAACTGAAAGGGAATAGAATTCTTTACAGTATTAACTGGCTGCTTGGGAACTGAGACGAGAACCCTGTTAAATGGGCGCACCTGAAAATCATGTTTGCATAAAATACTGGCATAACGATCCGTACCCATAATTACCAGAATAGAAAAGTAAGGCATGATGAAAAGAACCAGTGTAACACAACAAATTAAGACAATTAAATCCACAGAATAGGTGTCCAGCCTCCCACCCTGTGTCATCAAAGTGCAGCTAACTATCTATGATAGTGCCAATAGATCCCCCCCTCTATCCCAATCTCAGAGCAAAGATCCTAAAAGGATTTATAAACAACACTATTTTCCTTCCAAAATTGCCCAACAAACTTCAGGCCCAGTTTCCACCAATTGGCAGCCTCTCCACAAATAGTATGTGCCAATAAGGAAGGGTTGCTGCAAATAGGAGAAAGAGGTTACAGGGGGTCCCCAAGCACCTCCCCAAGGTCTGCTACACCCTCAACATATGCAAGATGAGAGGGTTAATTTATCAGGCCTTTTTAGCCCAAAGGGACTAATCAGACCGAACTAAAAGAAAAGCCAACCTGCCAGCCAGTTTGTCTCCAAGGGGTACCATGGAATCAGTTTATCCCTATGCAGCCATACCTTAACACCTTGCAGCCCAGCGGCCTACAGATTCTGCAGAGCCATTCCCCCTGCTTCTTTGGCCTCCAAAGTGTATGCTATTTGATCTACAGTTGCTGATGATAACAAATGAACTTGGAACCCATTCCATTAATATTAGCAAAAATGTTATCAGGCAAAAAAGCATGCGATGTGCTGGAACAAATACATAAGACTAGGCAATATATTTATTATCAGTACATTGACTCTACCAGCCCAAAACAAAAAGTGATCATCCTACTCCACCTGGGTTGCGTTGGATCTTACTAACAACAGGGGCTATGTTAGCCTTATATAGATCTGAGAGCTTCCTAGGCACACATATATCCAAGTAAGTGATATTGTCCAATTCCCTCTTAAATTGAGAAAAACACCATGGTATGTCTCAATCAGTATCCACTCCAATGGGAAACACCTTAGATTTATGAAAATTAACCCTATACTCTGACAGTCTTCCATACTGGAGCTGAGGACCCGAGGATTAGACAAAAATATCAACACATCATCTGTCCAGAATCTCAATGGCCAGCTCAAATAGCATTGGAGACAGCGGGCATCGCTGTCTAGTGCCAGTAAAAACTAGAAACAGGTTACATGTGCATCCATTAGTCAACATACTAATTCTTGGATGAAAGTTAAGCACTTTAACCCAAGCAAAAGAGGCCCTGGAAGGCCAAATTTCTCCAGAACTGAAAACAAGAAAGGCCACTGAAGCCTATCAAAGGCCTTCTCTGCATCTGCCACCACCAAACCAACTATCTTGTACCTCTAAGTCAAGGACATAACGTTAAATAACCTCCGAGGTTTAATAGTGAATATCCTTCCCTTTATAAAGCTAGTCTAATCAAATATTCAAAAGCAACCTACAATCTAAGCTGGATAACTTTGGCCAGAATCTTGATATTAGAATTCAATAACAAAATAGGATGACATTTTGTTATTGAACCAGGGTCCAACTTTTCTCTGCCTTTTTAAATTTCAGCACTATTGTGGCATCCAGCAAGCTATTCTCAAGCTCAGTTAATCTCTGCAAATGGTCAAGCACACTTAAAAATGCAGGTGTTAGTTCCTGGGAAAATCTTTTGTAAAAGTCCAGATGATGGCCATCTGGGCCAGGGCACTTTCCATTAAGGAACCCCACCATCGCCATTGTCTTCAGGATCTCTGCCTCTGAAATTGGCGCAGTTAATCTAGCAGCCTGTCTGTCAACACAGGTAAATTCATCTTGTTCAGGTAGGCATTGATCTCATCCAGGTTGCACACTTTGCACACTTTGCAATTGGCATAAAGTTCAATGAAGAACTCCCTAAAAGTACCATTAATTTCTGCCAGATGATATATGACCATTCCCTGTAGACTTTGAATACCATGAATCAAAGTTTGAAGTGATCGCTTCCTAAGGGTCGTAGCCAACAGATCCCCAGTCGTGTTGCCATGCTCATATCACCTATGACGAGCGAATGTAAAAGATCGCTCAATTCCATGGATCTGAAGCTTCTGGAGCAACTCCCTTCATTTCTAAAACACCATATTAGATCTTAAGGTAACAGTTATTTTAAGTCTGATCTCCGACTGGATCGTGTTTTTAAGAGAACATATTACTCTAGTGTTATTATCCCCACACTGGCTTCCAGTAAGTTACATACTTACAGGGTCATTTATCAAATTGCGTTATGGCATAATTGCGGGCGTTAGGGCACTCTCTACCTAGCTGCTGTCAAGCTAGGTCGAGAGAACAATGTACAGATCTCATCTTTGTGCACCTGTCATCACTCCAAATCTTCACTGATGTCTACTGTGCTGTTAGTACCTGACTGTGCATGTAAAACTGCCCCCAAAACCTCTGCCACCACCAAAACCTCACCCCAAGTTACTAGTTGCCCCTCTTACAATGGTATAAATAGTTTACTTATATGAGAGCCTTATAAAGAGGTTTTCTCTTTCTCTGCCTCTCTCACCAGAATCACCTGAAACTAAGGCCCCCTTCCAGTAATGAATGAAACCCGCCAACATAGACCAAACACTATTCACTCTCACAATAAACACTGAAAAGAATATTCTAAAAGGAGTTGGGTCACCAGTTCTACACAAAAAGGTCAGCTTCTTTCACACTGGCTAATATGAAGACTTTGCTATTATGTTGAACATGCAGGATACAGTAGAGGATGTCATGCTGGCTGAGCTCTTTTTTGATAGCAGTGATACTCTCTGTCTTTGCTTCTGAAGCTTGATGGAGAAATCTTGAAAGAAAAAGATATGATGGTCTTGATAAAGAATTTCCTTCATCTTCCTGCTGGCTTCAAGAATCTTGCTTTTTTCCCTGTAAGTAGTGCAGCTTCAAAATTATGGTGCAGGGACAGGAGTTAGGGCTCATGCATGCTATCAATTTTAATCAGGCCGTTTTTACAGTCCAGTTGCAAAATGTCAGGGATCCATTTAATTAAGAATCCCACCGGGTCTCCCCCTTCTGCTTTCTCCAGGAGGCCGACTATACGAAAATTGCATCTTCTGCTCCTATTCTCCAAGTCATCTTACTTGTCAGTGGTCTACTGTTGAGTGTACTCCAGCACTACTAAATGCCTTTGAGTTGCAATCAGAGACATCTCCAACTCCTCTACTCTCTTGGTCATACTGTTGATCCAAATGTTGGTCTCCCTGATAGTAGAAAAACAAACTGTGCAACTCTGTCCACCACTGATTCGAGTTTTACTCCAAGACTAGTGTTGATCTTTTCTCCCAGCTGCTGCATAATAGCCTTGACCACTTTCACCATACTCCCGAGCAATGTGGTTTCAATTAAGACCATAGGCTTCACGGCCCCCAGCTTGCAGCTGGATTTCTTTGGGTGAAGTACTTGATCAGTTCACAGCATGAAGATTGGCTTCTTGATGCCTTTGTCTGCCATCCCCAGAAAAAAGTAATATGGGGGGGGGGGGGGGGGGGGGGGGGGTAGGGAAGGAATGCAGAATTAGCAATTGGGAGCAGGAGCAATCCATGCTGGCTGCCACCGGCTACAGAAACATTATGTGACTCCTGACTATCGCCACATTTTGGAAATTGAATCCAGGTCTGAGACATTGAACAACTACACTATACTTTGAAAAATGAAAATTTTAGTATGAAACTGGGTGGGGGATTTACCTCAGAGTCTATGGGTCTGAATAGATACTGTTTAATCTTGTTCTCTTTTTATAGCCTAGCAGAATCCCAAATTGCTTCATTACACAACGAGAGAGAGAGAGATGATTTGTACAATGCAGTAGAGACTGTTTTTACAAATCAACTCCTCTTGTTGGTACATTTAATTTATTCAAATGATAGAAATTCATCAGTCCTATCAAACTTGAAGTTAATTCCTCCGGCTGTGTATGTAACCCCCCCCCCCCCCCCCGCCCAAACCCGCCCCAAGTTGATGCTCTCTCTCTCTTTCTCTTGTACCTGAAATGTAATAAAAATTCTAAACAGGCTAAAATCTAGCTTAGGATGAGCCTTTCTTTGGCCTTTGGCTGAGGTTGAGAACCTGCACAATGTGGTTGTGGTGGTGAGTGGATGAGTAGTGGATACAAAACTGGACAATGGCCTATTCCTCCAGAGTATTTGAAATAATGCACAGTATTAGAACATAAGAATTTAAGATGGGTCAGACCAAGGGTCCATCAAGCCCAGTATACTGTTTCCAACAGTGGCCAATCCAAGTCACAAGTACTTGGCAAGTATCCAAACATTAAATAAATCACAAGCTACTATTGCTTATTAATTAATAGCAGTTTATGGATTTCTCTTCTAAGAACTTATCCAAACCTTTTTTAAACCCATTTACACTAACAGCTGTAACCATATACTCTGGCAATGAATTTCAGAGCTTAAGTCAGTGCTGAGTGAAAAAGAATTTTCTTCAGTTTGTTTTAAAATCAGCTACTTGCTAACTTCATAGAATGCCCCCTGGTCCTTCTATTATCTCAGATAGTAAATAACCAATTTACATTAATTTGTTCAAGTCCTGTCATGATTTTGTAGACCTCTATTATATCCTCTCTCAGTTGTCTCTTCTCCAAACTGAACAGCCCTAACGTCTTTAGCCTTTCCTCATATGACAGCCATTTCATGCCCCTTATCATTTTGGTCGCCCTCTCTGCACTTTCTCCAGTGCAACTATATCTTTTTTAAATGCAGTGACCAGAATTGCACATAGTATTCAAGATACAGTCTCACCATGGAGTGATACAGAGGCATTATGACATCCATCCTTTCATTTCCCATTCCCTTCCTAATAATTCCTAACATTGGGGTAGATTTTAAAAGAAGCGCGATCAGCCTACTTTTGCTTGCGCATCAGACTCAAGCAAAAGTACGCTGGATTTTAGTAGATACGCGCGGAGCCGCGCGTATCCACTAAAATCCTGGATCGGCGCGCGCAAGGCTATCGATTTTGTATAGCCTGCGCGCGCCGAGCCGCGCTGCCTCCCCCCGTTCCCTCCAAGGCCGCTCCAAAATCGGAGCGGCCTCGGAGGGAACTTTCCTTTGCCCTCCCCTCACCTTACCCTCCCTTCCCCTACCTAACCCACCCACCCGGCCCTGTCTACACCCCCCCCCTTACCTTTGTCGGGGGATTTACGCCTCCCGGAGGGAGACGTAAATCCCCGCGCGCCAGCGGGCCTGCTGCTCGCCGGGCCGCGACCTGGGGGCGGGTACGGAGGGCGCGGCCACGCCCCCGGGCCGTAGCCACGCCCCGTACCCACCCCCAAAACGCTGCCGACACGCCCCCGGAACGCCGCGACGACCGGGCCCGCCCCCGACACGCCCCCGACACGCCCCCCTCCGAGAACCCCGGGACTTACGCGAGTCCCGGGGCTCTGCGCGCGCCGGGAGGCCTATGTAAAATAGGCTTCCCGGCGCGCAGGACCCTGCTCGCGTAAATCCGCCCGGTTTTGGGCGGATTTACGCGAGCAGGGCTCTGAAAATCCGCCCCATTCTGTTTTCTTTTTTGATCACCACAGCATACTGAGCCGACAATTTCAATGTATTACCCACTATGATGCATAGATCTCTTTCCTAAGATAGAACCTAACTCCTGTAACTACATTGTGTAACTACAGCAAATGTTATTTTTCTCTATTTGCATCACTTTGCACTTGTCCATGTTAAATTTCATCTGCCATTTGGAAGCCCAATCTTCCAGTCTCGCAAAGTCCTCTTGCAATTCATCATAATCTGCTTGAGATTTAACTACTCTGCTTAATTTTGTGTCATCCGCAAATCTGATTATCTCCCTCATCGTACCTCTTTCCAGATCATTTAAAAATATATTAAAAAGCACCGGTCCAAGTACAGATTCCTGAGACACTTCACTGTTTACCTTTTTCCACTGTGAAAACAGACCATTTAATCGTACTCTCTGTTTCCTATCTTTTAACCAGCTTGCAATCCACAAAAGGACATTGCCTCCTATCCCATGACATTTCAGTTTTCTTAGAAGCCCCTCATGTGGGACTTTGTTGAAAGCATTCTGAAAATCCAAATACACCACATCTACTGGTTCATTTTTCTCCACATGTCTATTCACACCTTCAAAAAAATGTAGATTTGTGAGGCAAGACTTCCCTTTGGTAAATCCATGCTGACTGTGTCAAATTAAATTATGTCTACCTAAATGTTCTGTGATTTTATTCTTTATATGTAATGAAACTGCTATCTGATGGGAGGAGCAATCAGATAGGAGTTAGCAAACTGATGTGATCTCCGTGAGAAGTTAACAATCTGTAGTATTTAGGAGAGTTGTGAGTGGATCCTTGGACCAGTGGCAGATGACCACGCCCTCGGGGAAGACCCCGAGAGGGACCACCGGTCAGGCTCAGAGTATGGAGACAGACACACACTAGTTCTTTTATTAGACAGTATACTGAACCACCAGAGGTGGCAGTAGTGAGCTAGAATGCCCGGCTGGGCTGTAGTCCCTCAGAAGCTGGAACAGCGATCTCTAGAGGCTGAGCTGTAGAGAAACTGAAATATAGTGAGTAGGCAGGGTAAGCAGAGTTCATGTACCGAACCTGATGGTAACACTCACACAATGTCTCATAGAAGCCCAGGAGATGGAATGTATAGGCCCTCGAGGAGCGAGTACCTGGTTCCAGGGAAAGCTCTGAGAGAACAATGTAACTCACAGATGTAGTAGGCAGTGCTGACTTCCAGGCAGAAGTAAATTCGAAGAAGTCCGGGAACAAGGGCCCTCAAGGAACGAGTGCAGGTTCCAGAGTGCAATCTACAAAGAAGAGAGAGAGCAAGGCCCCCGAGGAGCGGGTACCCCTGATTAGTCTGAGGAGGCAGAGGAGCTTAGATAGAAAGAATCCAAATCTGTTGTCATTCCTTATCCTTGCTAACTCGATGTGTTAGCAAATTCTAAGACCTTAAATAACCGTCGCGGGTGATGTCATCTTCGGGGGATGCCCCCGAGGTTCGCGCCATCGCCGGCACTTCAGTCAGGGCCGCGCCATGCGCGCGTCCCTAGGCCTCCAGGAAACATGGCGGTTAGCAGCGTGGAGCCGGTCCGGGGACGCCGGAGGACCACGGCAGGAAGACCCCGCAGCAGCTAATCTTTCCGCGGACGAAGAGGGAGGCGCCAAAGAGGTGAGGAGGGCAGAGAGAGGGCGTCGGGAACTGACGGACACAACATTATATCAGTTTCCATGATTTTTACCAGCACTGAAGTCAGGCTCACTGGTTTATAGTTTCCTGGATCACTTTTTAAATAATGGGGTTACATTGACCATCTTCCAATCTTCAGGTACAACGGATGATTTTAATGATAGGTTACAAATTAATTGAAATAGGTCTGAAATTTCATTTTTTAGTTCTTTCAGAACCTTGGGGTGTATACCAGTCAGTCCAGGTGATTTACTACTCTTCAGTTTGTCAATCAGGCCTACCACATCTTCCAGGTTGACCATGATTTGGTTCAATTCATCTGAATCATTACCCATGAAAACCTTCTCCGGAACGGGTATCTCCCTAACATCCTTTTCAGTAAACATGAAGTAAAAAAATCTTTTAATCTTTCTGAGATGGCCTTATCTTTTCTAAGTACCTTTTTTTTTTTTTGATAAAACAATTTTATTGGATTTTTCAAAAATAAACATACAACAACACGGAGACGGGTGGTTACATATCCCTCTCCGCTAGAATCTTTACCAACAACAGTTTACGCAAGCCCTCCCCCCCCCGCCTCCCTCCCCCCCCCAATCCCCCCTCCCCCCCCCCTTCTCCCTACCAGAATTCTAAGTACCTTTTTAACCCCTCGATCATCTAACAGTCCAACTGACTCCCTTTCAGGCTTTCTGTTTCTGATATATTTAAAAACATTTTATTGTTGGTTTTTGCCTCTATGGCCACCATTTTTTCAAATTCTCTCTTAGCCTATCTTATCAATGTCTTACATTTAACTGCCAGTGCTTATGCTTTATCCTATTTTTTTCTGTTGGATCCTTCTTCCAATTTTTGAATGAAAATCTTTTTGCTAAAATATCCTCTTTCACCTCATCTTTTGCCTTCCTTCCACCTTTCTTGATGCATGGAATACATCTGGACTGTGCTTCTAGGATGGTATTTTTTAACAATACCCATGCCTGTTGCACACTTTTACCTTTGTAGCTGCACCTTTCATTTTTTTTTAAACTATTTTTCTCATTTTATAAAAGTTTCCCTTTTAAAATTTTAGCGCTAGAGCTGTGGATTTACTTACTGTCCCCCTTCCAGTTATTAATTCAAATTTGATCATATTATGATCACTATTGCCAAGCGGCCCCCACCACTGTTACCTCTCTCACCAAATCCTGTGTGCCATTGAGAATTAGATAAAATCAGGTAATACATAGTGAAATTTTATGAAAATAGAATGTTGCAGCTTGCCTCAAAATCCACAAGCTGCATTATTTGGTTGAAAGTTAACTACATCTTAAGAAGTGCAGCTATCTTTTCCCAGGAGTATCGGGAAGTTAATACATATCCCAATGCTCCTGGAATGTATGCTTAAAGGGCCTGAGCAGCCCATATATGGCTCCTTGCCCTGGTAGAGTGAAACCCCTTAGGAGGTCAATAGAGACCCCAAGCTCAAACCCTCTCCCTCAGTCCACTGCCCTGTGAGGTAGCTAAAGTAGAAAATATATCTCCTTAGAAGTTATGCCTTCAGCCTGGCCCCAACCTCCCCTTTCAAAAGCTGCCTCATAGAGTAAATTAATTACTCCCCGCCCTATCCCTAGCCCCTCTCAGTATTCACAACAAGTTCCCAGAGATCTAGTACAGCCAGGAACACTACCTAGGGTTCAGGTTTGGCAATGCCATTTAAAAAATGGCAACAAAAAAAAAAGTGGTGGGACCTACTTTTGGATTTTAATGATCTTGTGAACCTTTATTTGAACTTACATGTCTGCTACTTTGAATGATTTGACCGACTTTGATTCAATTTGCTTTGACAACAATTTTTGGTCTTCCCAGACCTTTACTCTTATTGCAACATGTTGTTATTTGTGCTATACCTATGTGTGTTTTGCCTTCTCTACACTTTATTCCTGGTTCCTGGTTACTGAACAAACTGATCCTATCAAACCTTGTATTTCTTCTCTTAATATGCAACTGTAACCCCATTTCAAGGTGTCTGCTGAATTGTGCTAAGGGCCACACTTAGTCCTGGATCTAAATCTCAATTGTGTTGTCACCAGTCCTTTCACCCTGAGGCACGGTTTCATCTTGAGGGTGGGGGAAGGCTGTCCTTCAAGGCCCAAAGTGTGTAGGTAGAATCCCTTCTCTGTAAGCTACTAGCAACTCTGTGGGGTAGGTACACTGAAAAAAACAGGCTGAACCCACTGGCTGGATGTTCCAAACTAAAAGTTTACTTTGATTTGTACCAAAATAATTGATTTGCCTCAAATAAGCTGTTCCCAGTTAAGATCATAGTCTGACCCAGCATGGCATGTCTTAAGATCCGTCAAGCCCAGCATTCTGTTTCCAACAGTATCCAGTTCGGGTCACAAGAACCCCCTCAGATCCCCAATAGTTGATCTATTTCTTATATTTCACTCCCAGGGATAAGCACTGGCTTTCCTACATCTATCTGGCTAATAACTAGTTATGGACTTTTCTTTCAGGAACTTGTCCAATCCTCTTTTGAATCCAACTAAGGGAGTTATTTTCTAACCCTATCGCGCAAAAAGGGACTTTTCGCACACGATAGATCGGGGCGGTGTCGGCACCGGAAGAGGAGGAGTCGGGGCGGCGTCGGGGCAGACGCTGCGGAAACTTCACTGGCGGCGATAAGGTAAGACCCGTTATCGCCGCCAGTAGCACACCCAATAGCACCACCTTTCATGATGGCGCTATTGGGTGCGAAAACCGGCAGCGATAACACCATGGTAGTGCAATCGCTGCTGGCTTTCTCAGGCCCGCCCCCCACCCCCCATTACCGCGCGATTCACAAAGCCCTGTGATTTTAGAAAATCCAGGCCTAAGTTAGCTCCCTTGACCATGTCCTCCAACAACAGATTCCATAGCTTGATTGTGCGCTGAGTGAAAAAATACTTCCTATGATTTGTTTTAAATTGGCTGGTTGCTACTTTCATGGAGTGTCCCCTAGTCCTAGTGAGGTTTGAAAGGGTAAATAACAGTTCCCTATTTATCCATTCCACTCCACTCATGATTTTATAAATTTCAATCATATCCCCTCTGACATATTTCCAAGCTAAAGAGCACTAATCTGTTTTCAGCCTTTCTCCATAATGTTTGGGTATTTACCAGGAACTTGTGACTTGGATTGGCCACTGTTGAAAAGAGGATGTTGGGCTTGGAAGACTCATGGTCTGACCCAGTATGGCAGTTTCTTATGTTCGTATGTAAGGGAGCTTTTTCCACCCTTTTTCTTATTTTCATTGCCCTTCTCTGTACCTTTTCCTTGTCCACTTTGATTTGTTTTTGAGATGGGGTGCCCTGAACAGCACACAGTACTCAAGGTGCAGTCATACCATGGATCTATACGAGGGCGATATGGTATTCTCAGTTTTGTTCTCTATTCCTTTTCAAATAATTCCTAACATTCTGTTTGCCTTCTTGACTGCTGCTACACAGCAGCAGTATTATTATCCACAAGGAATCTTAGTTACATCCATGTTCAAACTATTCTCTTGGATCAACTGCTTTTGTCTCTCTCTGTCTTTCCCTCTGTGGAGGTGTCCCTCAGTACTGGATCTTGAGATTGGCTTAACTTCCAGGGAGTGGAAGGATAAGTGTCACAGGTGGGCCGGGGTGACCTATGTGTAAATGGATCCCTTCCCCAACAGCATCTGTGGCCCCAGTTGAACTCCAGATCTTCAAAAGCTAGTCTATGTCCTGTGTCCCAGGGTGAAGACTCCAGTGGGGGTCTCCAGATGTCTCAAAACATATCATGCTGCCCTCTGCATGCTGCTAGTTGGACCTTTCTGGGGGGGGAAGGGTCCTCGGCTGGGAGAAATCAGATCTTCAATTTCCCCAACCTTAGGTTAAGGAAGGGTGGCTTCAAAACGTCCTCCCCACTCAGGAAAAATACCCAAAACCCCAAATCCTCTTAATGCCAAAGAAAACTCTCTCTCTTATGGCAAGTTATTCCTGTCTCTCCATTGACGGTGAGAGGGGCACAGCAAGTCTTCTCCACCTGTCCCTCCTCCGTTCAGGACCAGGGATTCACTAAAGAAACAAAACTTCAAAATTATCTTCACACAAAATCAGTACACTGTTTTCAAACCCTGTGGTAAACCCTTCCAGGCAGGAAGCACACAGTTAAGGGGGAAAACCTCTCTAGAAAAGGTTAGGCTGAGAGGCCCAAATTAAAGACAGGAAAAAAACAGCACCTCAAACTCTAACCAAAAGTGCAACACTACTCTCTCTGATCTCCCTCCCTTCTGCACACAGGAGCTCCCCACTTCAGCGAGCCTCAGAGGAAGTGCTGTTCAGAAAGGTAGTCCCTTTTCTCTAACCCCAGGGATTGGATTAGGGCCATCTAGTGGAGACCAGGAGAGTCTCTACACAACAATATATACAGTAACTATTATGGAGACCTTCATATATCATGCCGATGATGACCAAAATGTAGGTCCCGTGTCTTGGATCGGACATGTTGTTCATAATCATTAGTCTCCTGTGAATTTAAACATCCAAAACAAACAGTGCTTAAGTGTCCAAAATATCTAATACTTCTTTTTCTCATTCACTTCCTCCATGGAATGCAAATCTATCTCATGCATATTCATTGTGGATTTCCTGAAAACCAGTCCTGTTTATGGCTCTTGAGAGCAGAATTGGCCATCCGTCTCTAGTGGTTAATTTAAAAACATGGAACCAGTTGGCCACATAGACACTTTTGCTCAACATGTGATGGGGCAAAAGTGTTTATGCAGCCAACAGCACCATTTTTAAAAGGCAACCAAAGGCCCAGAGTCCTATATTGTGTTCTATGTGCTGCAGCAATCGTTGGTTAACCAATCCTAGTTAATCAACTGAACAAATAGATTATGGTGCCCCTAGGCAGAATACCAGGGGTGGGGCATTTCACCCCTGGAAATGAAAGAAGAGTGGGGCAGTCCCAGTTTTTGGATTCTAGTAGGCACTTGCCTTTTTGCCAATGCCTAAATCTGGCCCTGGACACACTGCTGTCAGCTTTCAAAGCCAAATAACTCTCACCTTTACCAGGAGCTGGAACATCTGGTGATGTATACTGAAAGGCTAACCTCATTAACAAGGTGAATGAGATTATATGCTATATAATCAGACCTGAGCTGGTTAAACTGGTCCATGACTTGATCTGTCTGTTTCTTTGACTAGGGGAAAAATGGGTGCCTCTTATGTACATTTTGAGAAGTTCAGCTGCTTACTTTTTACCACTTTCCAGCACCATTGGTTGGACCAGAACAGTTTTTTTAACTTAGGGCAGAAGTTTCTAGTTGCTCATTATGGCAAGTGCTGTGCTAATGTAATAGTCCTGTCTACTGTGTTAATTACAAAGCTCGTGTCTTCTTACTAGTGAGCTGTAAATACAGGTATTATTTTCCTCCTGTTCCTTCCTACTGGGGTTCCAGTGCAATGAGCTTCATTCCTTAATACCCATGGCTTTTTTTCTCCTTTCATTTTTAACCCTTTTCCTCCTCCTATTTAGTCCAGCTATTGCAGTGGGTTGACTAGCTAGGAGGGGCTACGGTCTATGGCTTGTTCTTAAATGTACTTGTACATGTGCATTCTGAGTCTGGCCACTGGGTGTCACTGTTCTACAATGGGTGAGACTCCCAAACACATTTGGTTGAGAACTTATGCTTAAGTTGCATAAGCCAGACAGACTTGGGAAATGAACATAGGTCTTCCACATGACAGTGCTTCCAACTATGATCCTGCTTGTTAAAACTATCATATTGGGGGTATACATTAGTTATACCTCTTCATTGGTCTTGCAGTATCTACTCTTGCAGTTCATTATATGTAATATCTCATGAAGAATTGCAAATCAGCATCAAACACTAAAAACACTATTGTAAAACACAGAACAAAAATGTCTTGCTACACAAAGAGGAAAACAGTGTCCCTTCCTTTGTTGAATCTGGCATTAAATGGTTTCAACACAGTAATGAGATCAAGTTGGAAGACATCATCTTATTAGCAGCAATGGTAAAATGAGTTATTTTCAATGTCAGAAAATGTAAGCTAAACCTTTTAAAACTGGGGGTGGGGGTCATCTGTGCAAAATGTTAAATAGCTGCATGTATAAGAGCTTGCATTGTTGGCAGGCTTTGATTAATAGAAAATTGAGTAATCTGAAAAGATTCTTGTTTGATGTTGTCACTGACACTCAGTTAAGCAAGACACTTTCCAACCTCCCCCTCCCACCCACCCCCACGCACACTTTGATTCCATTTCTCATCAGATATGTTTCCAGTTTCAATTCCTGGCACATGATGCACCCTGCTGATCCATACTCTTCTGTCTGGGGTCATATGATTTCACAATGCAGTTCTTGTCTAAACATAAATAATACAATAGTGGCAGGCAGTTTCATGCCCAATTTTCAGAAGTATCAACAACAGAGGCTGGTGCTATTTATCCTGTGGCACCTGGGGAATGACTCCTACCATCACAACGTCGTTTAGCTAATCTAAACCACTTCATAGCTTGCCTGCTCCTGTCCTCCAACTTTAGAGGGAGATGTGATTAGGAGCCATTAACAGCATAATTGATTTGAAATGAGGCAACCCTTTGCTGGATGGTACATGTGCAATGTAAAGTGCCTCCATTACAAATGCATGCTAGATAAGATCAACATTGTGTGACTTACAGCCCTTTTCCCTGCAGAACCAATGTGCTTTTAAAGTTCTACCTTCCAACTGGATACGTGGTGCACCTTAGCTACAGCTACTCAGTGACATACTGGAAGCAGTCGTTAGAGGCTCCCAGGAACTCCTGGTTACTTTTTTTTAATGAAAACAAAGTGGAGCAGGATTGCTGGGTGCCTCTCAATAACTAGACCTTGCTGGCACATCTTTGTTCCTAATCTAGTAATACAAATCCATTAAAGTATCCTTTCTTCAATGTTGCTTCATGTATCCCCTTAAATTGATCCAGGTGAAAACAGATCAGCTACAGCCTCAGATTGTATCTCTGAGTCTTCACCGCCTTTACCTTGAAAACCATCAGCACATAAAGCATAGACTGGAGATAGGAAACTTCTGCAGAGCTCCTGGCTATAACACAAATCTTTTCATTTCTGTTTGAATGACCAAGCACAGATACATTAATTCAGGCAGGCTTTTTTGTAACTTGTTTTTGTTTTAACATGGATTCCTTATGCATGATGATCTATGTTATGTCGATTATCTGTTAGTTTTGTTTTCAGGATCATGTATGTAATATTGTGAGCCGACTAGAGATCTGGCATTGGCAGCATTACATGCAAATAAATAAATGAACAAACCTTTTCTGAAGAAAAAAAACAATTGACAGGTCACCAGTACCACTAAAACATATACATCTGTGAACCTGTGAGGCTGTTTAAATCTCAGGTTTGACAACATAAATTGCCCACTGAGGGGGGTATAAGCATTATTGTACTACATACCATACTGGGGAGGCTATGAAGCAGTCATGTTCCTACTGGTACCACATTTAAGAGGATATTTTGTCTGTTTTTTTGTTTTCACTCAGCAGTTTCCTCCTTTGTATTTCCAGCTCAGTTGGAACCAGGACTGGGATCTGGCACCATGTGCCTTCAGTAGGGATTTTTCCTCTATTTTATATCTCCCTGCTCTTCCTGCTCCCAACATGCTTAGTCTGTTTTTTGCAATGATGGTCCTGGGCTGGGTACCATGTACCAAGGCACCTTCTGGAACCCTCTATTTCTATTTGAGATTTCTATTTACCTGTAGTACGTGGATGTAATCTGCTTTGAAGAAGTGCCTGAAAGGCGGATATAAATCAAAATAAATAGCCAAACAAATAAATAAATAAACAATGCCGTCCTGTTTCCAAAGCACTCAAAACAGCTCACAATATAAAATAATTCAAAACCTCATAGCAAATAATAATGTGAAAAAAGCAATTGTTATAAAACATTCAATTATTTATTTATTTCAAGCAATTGATATTCTGTCTTTTGCCAAATATGGTCTCAAGGTTGATTACAATCAAATTAGAATTAAATTTGCAGGAACAGTAACAATTAGGGATGTGAATCATTTTAGGATGATTAAAATTATCGTCCGATAATTTTAATATCGTCTTAAACCGTTATGGAACACAATACAATAGAGATTCTAACGATTTATTGTTATAAATCGTTAGAATCGTGAGCCGGCACACTAAAACCCCCTAAAACCCACCCCCGACCCTTTAAATTAAATCCCCCACCCTCCCGAACCCCCCCCCCAAATGAGTTAAATAACCTGCGGGTCCAGCGGCGGTCCGGAACGGCAGCGGTCCGGAACGGGCTCCTGCTCCTGAATCTTGTTGTCTTCAGCCAGCGCCATTTTCCAAAATGGCGCCGAAAAATGGCG